>NC_135962.1:42662587-42967410 GCF_053455715.1 Rhinoraja longicauda | reverse complement strand
CCTAGTGGTGTAGGATAGTGTTAATGTGCGGGGATCGCTGGGCAGCACGGACTTGGTGGGCCGAAAAGGCCTGTTTCCGGCTGTATATATATGATATGATATGATAAGATGGGAGCTAAATAGTAATATATTAACGTGGATAGAGAGTTGGCCAAGGAGCAGGAAGCAGTGAGTGAGGTTAAGGAGGTTATTTCCAGGTTGGTATCTGTAACCAGGCTGGGTGCTGCAAGTGAAGCTGCTTACAATATATACAAACAACTTAAAGGAAGGAAACCAATATTATGCTGCCAGTTTTGAGCATTCTTATTCTTCTAAAAGGGCACGGCTGTGGAAGCAGCTGGGAATTGTTACGAAAGTGAGCTAAAAACAAATGGCTAGAAATTTGCGTGAGAGTGAGGAAGTGCTGTAGGGGAAAACCCTCAACACCATATCTGCCATATATTTTATCAGATTGAAACACATAATAATGAATCATTATAGTCACACGCGCTGAGATGCATTGAAAAACTTTGTACAAATCGTACCATGCATTAGTACAATCAAACCATACACTAGTGCAAAAGAGAAAGGAAACAGTAAAGAATTTTGTGTTATTTGTTATAGAGAAAGTGCAGATTTTAAAAATGGGCCGCAGCAATGTAGATTGGGAATCTATCCTTGCACAATTATTTTTTACTGTATAGGAAAGAGTCATCGTAATTCTGCAATAAATCATCTCATACAGAGTACACATGACATTTTGCATTTTGAACAATGGATAGCGTGCATTTCTTTTGTAATCTGAACCCAAAGGGGGAAGAAATCTCAATTTGTCCTGTTGATCAATATTGTGGAGACAAGACTTTTTATTGAGGTCTTCCCTGAACCACCCTTCTGCCGTTATGAATATTTTAAGTTCTAATCCTCTTCAAAGCATGGTTAGCCTCAAATGTTCATAGCAACAAGACTATAATTGGCTGATGCTGAATCAATGGCTCTGCACAAGATTCTCATCCCCCCCCCAGTCAATTTCACCATAATCACTGTTTACCAGAATACTTTAATTTTTATTTCAATTTAATGATATAATTCAAATAAAAAATAACTATTTTGAGTTATATTTGAGACAAGAGCTAAATATTTCACATAATGCAAGTCTAATTCTTCCAGACATGTAAATAATCCATCTCTTCATACTTTAGGGCAAAGGGCCATGTACCCCCAGACTCCACAGACACCCAGCCAAGGAGGTTTGTGCTGTTTTATTCGATCATTCATTACATTGCCTCCAAGAATTATCAACAGCTTCCTAACAACTTACAGAACTGGACTTGGCAATTCCGAGCAGGATGCATGCAAGTCATGTGTCAACTTTTATCCTGAACTGTGGAAGGAAATGTGTGTGGCCTGGGGAATGCAGATAGTCCTCAATCACCAATTCAATTTATTTTTAATCCAGTCCTTTGTAAAATGTCTGGTTTGAGCAAATAACAACCATCAAATGAAATAGAGCTGTTGGTAATGCTAAATGTTGACAACACAATTAGTTAATAATGAGAAATGGCCAACAGGCAATTCCAAGAAAACAAAATTCTATTTAACTTTACTGCAGATATGCAAGTTTTATTTCATGACGTGCCTGGGTTGTGACTGCTTGCTAAAATGTTAATAATCCCAACATCAAGTCTCCCACTTTCAGGTCCAAAATATTTGTACCAAGAGGGGTAGCCAACCTTCTCCAGGAAGGTGGGACGTCAAGTTATATATTTGATAATATTGGCACATTCCAACTTAGCAATATCTTTTTTTAATTTTTTTTAAAAAAAGAGAGCTGCTGGAGGAACTCAATAGTCAGACAGCTTCTGTGGATGGAAATGGACTGACATCATTGTGGGTCAGGACTCTTCATGTGGACCCAAAACCTTGAGCGTCCTTTTCCCTCTGCTGATGCTGCTTGGCCCGTCGAGTTCCTCCAGCAGCTCATTATGCACCAGACTCCAACATCTGCATTCTCTTTTCTCTCCATTAGCAACTTTTATTGTGAGTAACTGGGTTTCTCAGGCCTCAAAATCCCAACAACAGAAGAGTCAGGGACATCTTCAGATAGAAGGCCAACGGCATCACAGCATGGCCTCTGTCGCAGAAAGTTTAGATATACTTCCCCAGCTCCAAAACACCCTGCAATCTGAATCCACCACACAGCTCCCATCCTACAAAGGCTCCCAACATCACTGGCTGAAATTCACATCTCCCCAGTCTGGTGGTTATGGTTTGAATCTACCCAGTGCATAGACTACTTGTTTGGCTGGAAGTCATAGAAACATAGAAACATAGAAAATAGGTGCAGGAGTAGGCCATTCGGCCCTTCGAGCCTGCACCGCCATTCAATATGATCATGGCTGATCATCCAGCTCAGTAACCTGTACCTGCCTTCTCTCCATACCTCCTGATCCCTTTAGCAAAAAGGGCCAAATCTAACTCCCTCTTAAATATAGCCAATGAACTGGCCTCAACTACCTTCTGTGGCAGAGAATTCCACAGACTCACTACTCTCTGTGTGAAGAAATGTTTTCTCATCTCGATCCTAAAAGACTTCCTCCTTATCCTTAAGCTGTGACCCCTGGTTCTGGACTCCCCCAACATCGGGAACAATCTTCCCGCATCTAGCCTCTCCAACTCCTTAAGAATTTTATATGTTTCTATAAGATCCCCCCTCAGTCTTCTAAATTCCAGCGAGTACAAGCCTAGTCTATCCAGTCTTTCTTCATATGAAAGTCCCGCCATCCCAGGGATCAATCTAGTGAACCTTCTCTGTACTCCCTCTAAGGCAAGAACGTCTTTCCTCAGAAAGTCCAGTCTTTCAGTCAAGCAGGTTGTTGGGAAGGAAATCTTTCAGGGAATACTCCACTCTAGACTAGCACGATGGCACAGCTGGTAGAGCAGCTGCCTCACACTGCCAGAGACTCTGAGTTAATCCTGACCTCGGGTGCTGCCTGTGTGGAGTTTACACGTTCTCTCTGTGACTGCATGGGTTTTCTCCAAGTACTCTGGCTTCTTCCCACATCCCAAAGACAAGCAGGTTAATTGGCCTCTGTAAATTGCCCCTAATGTTTAGAGAGTGGATGGGATAACATAGAACTAGTGTGAATGATGATTAATGGTCGGCATGGTTTCAGTGCACCAACATGCCATATTGGCACCAACACCAACATTCAGTTTACATGCCATATCTCTAAACTAAACACTAACCCTCACCAATATTTCAATGGTGCATCACATACTATTATCCTCTATACACTGTGGTTTATGTTCTCGAAGTATAGATTGTTTATGCCCATCTCAACAACTTCCCTAACCAATTGCCACAGCATTACCTTACTGCCAAAATTACAAGCAATTTTCTTCTGTACCACTGCAAATGACAGGTTGCTACAGTTCTGCCTTGCTTCCTGTGTGTAAATGATAGATCTCTTCCTGATTGCATGGGTTGTGGCTGCAACACGTTATATCTTGATGATGTGGCCATCATCATCGACTTTCAACGCGAAGAATGGCAGATGCCATTCAACATCTTGCAAATTTGAGCAGCAACATTGGAACCTTTCTTTCTACCCATCCTGCTGTGTGGCTGGTGTCATCCCCAGTCACCAATGTTTTACAGTGGGGCCAATAATTGACTTACTCTCAGCCATGTTTAGTTTAGTGATACAGATTGGAAACAGGCTCTTCAGCCCACCAAGTCCGTGCTAACCTGGGATCACCCATACACTAGTTTGATCCTACACATTGGCAACAATCACAAAAGGCAATTAACCTACAAACCTGCATGTCTTTGTAATGTGGGAAGAAACTGAAGCACCTGGAGTAAACCCACACGCAGTCACAGGGAGAACATACAATAGGAACCAGAGTCAGGAGCGAACCCGGGTCTCTGGCACTGTAAAGCAGCAACTCGACCGCTGTGCCACTGTGCAGCACTTGTAGAAGCCCTGACTCACAAATTCCAAAAATAAACAGAATTCCTTATTCTGCGAGGAAATACTTTCACAGAGGTTTGAGAGATTACAGCAATCTGAATGTAACAGTTGTTGCCAGCATAACCGTCCCTCCTCACTTTACCCCTCCTGATACAAGCCAAGCCTGTACATGTTCAAACCCATCCCACAAGTCAATACACCAAGAGTCCACAGGACACGAGGTCAGGTGACTGACCAAGACCCCCTTTTCTTGACTGCAGTATTTTTGTGGCTGCAAGATCATACACCTTGAAGATAAAACACCACTGCCCAAAAGAACAGGAACCAGTTTCTGCTTTTGATCCAAAATGAAGTTGTGTACTGCTTACGCAAACGGTACTTTAGCTATATTCCCCTTTTTAAAGAGTTCAAGATTGTTTAATTTGTTATGTATTGGAACTAGAACAATGACATTCTAACTTGCTGCAGCTTCACAGGGATATTAAAGCACAACAAGTAAATATACATTAACTTATCTGATATTCCAGGTAAACAAGACCATGATAGTGCAAGCCAAAGTACTTAGTGCAACCTTGGTCATGCAAAATCCATAGTAGTTCAGTGCTGGGGAAGGCTTGTGGTTAGAGTAATGCAGGGTGGTACAAGAGCCTGATGGTTAATGAAAAGAAGCTGTTATTGAACCTGAGGCACTGATTCAGCCTCCTGTTCCTTCTTCTGACGGCAACAGTGAGATGAAAGAGCGGCCAGGGTAGTGTTCCTGACAGTTAGCGGTTTGATATCACCTTAAATTTCCATTGTAATAATTTGAAATTACATTACAGGTGATTGAACAATTTCAGTTCTTGGTCAGCGGTGGAGAGCATTAGCAACTTCACGTTCTTGGGTGTTAACATCTTGAATCGTCTGTCCTGGGTCCAACACTTTTGATGGAATTGTGAAGGCGGCATACCAGTGCTCCTACATTCTTATAAATTTAAAAAGCACGTAACCAAACTTAGAAACATAGAAAATAGGTGCAGGAGAAGGCCATTCGAACCAGCATCGCCAATCAATATGATCATGGCTGATCATCCAGAATCAGTACCCCGCTCCTGCTTTTCCCCCCATATCCCTTGATTCTGTTAGCCCTTAGAGCTATATCTAACTCTCTCTTGAATACATCCAGTGAATTGGCCTCCACCGCCTTCTGTGGCAGAGAATTCCACAGGTTCACAACTCTCTGGCTGAAAAAGGTTTTTCCTCATCGCAGTCCTTATTCTTAAACTGTGACCCTTTTTTCTGGACTCCCTCAACATGGGGAACATTTTTCCTACATCTAGCCTGTCCAATCCCTTAAGAATTTTATGTTTCTAAGCTCCCCTCTCATCCTTCTAAATTCCAGTGAATATAAGCCCAGTTGATCCATTCTTTTATCGTATGTCAGTCCCGCCTTCCCAGGAATTAACCTGGTGAACCTACGCTGCACTCCCTCAATAGCAAGAATGTCCTTCCTCAAATTAGGAGACCAAAATTGCACACAATACTCCTGGTGCGGTCTCCTTGTTCATATACTCAAATCCTCTCGCTATGAAGGCCAACATGCCATTAGCTTTCTTCACTGCCTGATGTACCTGCATGCTTACTTTGTGACTGATGTACAAGCACAACCAGGTCTTGTTGCACCTCCCATTTTTCTCATCCAACACCATTTAGATAATAACGATGCATTGTAGAAAGTAGCCAGACTGGTTGACCTGGTATGCAACTTCAACACAAAGGAATGCAAGAGGCTACAGAGAGTAGTGTTCTCAGCCCAATCCATCACAGACATAGCCATCCCCACCATCAAAACCGTTTATACGAGGTGCTGTCTTAAGAGACTCTTAGGAAGGCGGCATCCATTATTAAAGATGCCACTATCAGAACCATGCCCTCTTCTTGCTGCTATCAACCAGACAGGAGGTATGAGGTTTAAGGTCTCAATCACCAGATATAGGAACAGCCATTTTCCTGCAACCATTACATTCTTGAACCAACCTGAACAACCCTAAGGAAGATACAAAATGCTGGAGTAACTCGGCAGGGCAGGCAACATCCCTGGAGAGAAGGAATGGGTGACGTTTTGGGTCGAGACCCTTCTTCAGACACTAATCCTACCTCAGCAACAGACCACCTCTTTCACCACCGTGGATTGTTTACCAATTGTGTTTTGCACTAATGTCTTTTTTGGCACATGGTCTTTTTCTTTTCACTGTCTTGTAGCATTTGTGTAAATTGGTATATGTTTTTCTTTGTTGTCCGAGTCTACGTGCCTGTGCTGCTGCTGTGGACAAGCCTTCCATTTTAGCTTAACTTAGCTTGGGGAAAAAAGACTCAGCGGGTCAGGCAGCATCTCTGGAGAAAATGGATAGATGATGTTTCGGGTCAGGACCCTTCTTCAGACTCAAGAATTCAGCTAAGTTAATTTAGCTTGACTTACTTCAATAAAATTTCAGGCAACATGACAATTCAATTCTCCCAACACCTGCAGTTTTAATTTAGTTTAGAGATAAAGAGCGGAATCAGGGCCTTCGGCCCACCGAGTCCGCACCTACCAGCAATCCCCGCACATTAACCCATCCTACACGCACTACCTACCAAGCCAATTAACCTACAAACCTGTACATCTTGAGTGTGGGAGGAAACCGAAGATCTCGGAGAAAACACACACGGTCACAGGGAGAACATACAAATTCCGTACAGACAGCAACTGTAGTCGGGATAGAAACTGGGTCTCTGGCGCTGTAAGCAGTGCAAAGGCAGCAACTCTATTGCTGAGTCATTGTGCCGCACTTCTGTTGTTGAGCTGACCCCATATTGATACGAAATACTCTGCAATTTTATGTCAGTGCAGTTGTATTGCAAAGACAGTGCCAGCTCCTTTATCAGTAAGTAATATTGACCCATGCCAACTGCAGGGCTGAGAAGCCAGTGTGAAAATGAGCTGCCATCTTGCTGCATCATTGTGGGGCTATGCCTCAATTTTGAGCGGGGAGGAGAAAAAGACCACCCGGTTTCTCTGCCTCAAGTCAAACCTGAAGTGCAGTTTCCTTGTACAAAGCAAGTGTTAAATTGTTGCACTCACTCTGTTTGCACGAGGGAATAAAATGAAGTGAGCTCCCTTTAAATAAAATAAAAAATCATGTAATCTTCCTTGTGCAATAACCCGAGAGATGTTTCTGATATTTCCAGTGCCAGCCTGGAAGCAGCCAGTTCTATACAACTTAATAGTCACTGGCCATGCCGTCCAGTGCCTGCTTTGAGACAGCACTGGCTGGCAAATCTCATCGAAGAACCTTGTTGCAACAAACAAAAAAAATTAGTGAGCCTTTCAAGCAATGGTGGAAAGCATGAACAACTTCTAAGTTGAAGCAAGTGTCAGAGGAAATCAACCAGTAGCTAACTGCAAGCAGTTTTTGATCTTTTTAAATAACTAGACCAAGTGGACCTGTTGGGCCCAAACCTCTCCTGCATTGGTGCAGCACCCTCTCCTCCCTGTCCTCCCTACTCCTCTCCCCCTCCACCCCCCTTATCCTCCCTCCTCCCTCCCTCCCTCCCTAGGAGATAGATTTAAACTTTAAAATGTGAATAACTTAAAAAATATAACACCGATTTCAATGAAACCTCTTCCATTAGCACCAAAGGGTCGACGGTGAGCAAGGTGGGCCTAAACTTGTCATGCTATTGTGTACCGTTTTGGCTGTAGTTCAGGACCAAACAAACAAACAAGAGTTTTAGTATATAAATGGGAGTGGTGATGGATTAGGGGCAAGGGCCCTGTGTGCTGATTAGTGCCAGTTCAGCTGTACATGGTTAAAGGAAGTATTGACTGAAGTGTTCAGTTCCAAAATTATAGCAATGGCTTTAAATTACCATCGACTTTCTAAACTGCCTGGTCTTTGGACTTTTGGGGATTTGAGCCCTTCATTTAGATAGCACCTGGTGCACTTCTAAACAGAATCGCGCACCACTAATATACTTTCATACGCTTGTTGAACCCAACAATGGGAAGATACAGCATCCAATTTTTGACCTCCCTACTCTCAGTAAAAATGCAATGCAGGGAAATTAAGGGATAAATCAATTGATGATCTACAGTAAACCACTAAAAATGTAGCAGTTTTAACAGAGTACCAGATTGGCTAACTGCCTGGAATGACTATATAAAATCTATGATGGATCTGGGTGGGTTAGTGCCCTATGAAATAGAAGCATACATTGTGGAAACAGGAGCTTCACCCTACCATGTCTACACTAGCCATAAAACATCCCATTTGCACTAATTCACTACATTAATCCCCACATCCCAGGTCAAAATTAAACCAGGGTCTCTGGTCATGAAGCACCACTCGACCTGCTTTGCCACTGCGCTGCCTTATAATCACGAGTTTGATTACAGTTTAATTCTTTGCTCTTAGCTCTGGAAAGAAGGCATCCTGAAAATAGGTCAGCCCCAACAGCAGATGGGCACAGCCTGGAGCAGCCAGAAGCAAGGCACAGCTCTAAACAAAGACTTCATTATCCGGCAGCCAAAACGACAGCAGACTGAAAAGCAACAGAACAGATGAGAGAATGTGCTCTTGTAGGCAGTGGAGCAGGGTTTCGGGCCAAGCATGCACCAGGTCAGCTTCCAAACTGACACAATCATGGTTATGCTTGCGGGAAGTTTGCCCTTTCTCAGTAAAAACTTTTTCCCAGTACACACAAAAATGTGTATTATCAGTCAATGCACTCCAGTCAATTGCTCCCTTGACTCATAGAGAAGAGTGAAGAGTAGTGGGGTGTACATAGACCTAACAAATTCAAAGGGAACTTGGCACGATGATTGATTTTTGGCTTGTTCAACAAGCTGTTTGACTCCTGGAGCCAATAAAAATCTCAACTTCAGCCAAAGATCAGCTTCCCCAGCTTCCTTACCACATATGGTTCCATCTGAGCAATATTGTCACAGGCAAGATTTTTTTTGCATTGGACACACTTTACACTTCATTTTGTAATGCATTGCTTACTCCCAAAGCTATGATATTAATATTTTTTAAATTTTGCTTGGGTTGGGGATATTATTGGAGTTTAAATTTTTTAAGAGTTTCTCACTTGCACATAGTCATTTTAACTGGAGAGATTGTGGGCTGGTATACATTAATACCACAAACATGAAGAACGTTGATAAAAACAGCTTGGGTTCATCTAAATCTTGCTCTGTGGACTCCTGCACCTGATTACCGAGGTATCATGTGGAAATAACCAAGTAGTAGGAAGATGTTCAGGAAGGAACTGCAGATGCTGGCTGAAACTGACGATCATCACCCATTCCTTTTCCGCAGAGATGCTGTCTGGCCCGCTGAGTTACTCCAGCTTTGTGTGTCTTTTTCCTACACATTTTTCTGGGTGTTGGAAAAGCTTTAAAATGTCATCCCTGACTTTAGCGGGAGCACATTTTTCACATTTGTTTCACACGTTCACAGATGTGGTGGAATGGGTGCGGAAAAACATTTTGCCAGCTGCCAGGGGTCATCATTTAGTGAGATTTTCCACCTGCCCCAGCCTCAGAGCTGGGTTTGAGCTGCGCTGCCACAGTTATGAAAGCAAAATTGGTTGTTTCGTTACCTTCCGACTTGCACATCACCGTATTCATTTCCTTCTTTTGGTCAAGTAACATTTCTAGCCGGGTTTTACACGCTTGCATGCACTTCCACAGAGATAACGGAGCCATTCAGTAGTGTTACCTCAGACTACATTCTCAGATTGCACAAACAATCTTATCTCTATTGAGGGAGTGCTTCAACTCAATAAAACTGCAATTATCTGGTAACTGCCTTAACTCTGCTAAGGATGAATGAATGAATAAGTTGATTGGCCAAGTATGTGCATATACAAGGAATGTGCCTTGGTGCTCCATTCACAAATGACAACACAAACATAGTTAACAATTAAGAATAAAACATAAACACATCAAAACAATAAGGATACAAAGGATACACAAGCCAATGATTCACCCTCCACTCAATTACAGGTCTGTTAACAGTTGGCCATTTCATTACCAGGTGGGTTCTGATTTTTTTACTGTGCATCTGGTGAACACTTTTGCATTTCATTTGAGGACTTCCTGATGTGCTACAAATATCTGCCCACGTGTCCAGACAAACATAACAAACATACAGTAGAATCTTAGCTGCTCCAGTTAATCTTGCACAATCAGTTCTTTATATCGTGTAACATCCCCATTCTTTACGTATGGTATTTGACTGGGTAGGGTGTCAGTGTTTGTTTCATGGTGTGTTTTCTCACTTAGAATCCTGGTCACACAGTGGAAGAACAAGCTCCCCCACCCACTATATTCATGTCAACCTTCGAGTACACATCAACATTACTTTATTTTCCAGAACTGTGCCTTCAGTGCTGTGGCATTTCAAGAGCTCATCTAAATGCTTAGTAATTATGAGAATACCTGACTCAGGCGGTGCATTCCGGTTTTCAACTATCCTCTGGCAGTCTCTCATTACCAAGGTATTCAGGGCAATATTCTGGTGCATTTCCTGCACACACACACACTCTAGTATAAGCGTATCCTTGCTGCATCCAGCAATTAGGACATTACATAGTTCACCAGCTGCAGCCCAAGCAATGTTTCACATCGTTGCATCATAGCTTTCCTGTTCTTGTATTGCATGTTAATGAGGGCAATCAGGACTTTCATCGCCCTGCGTGGCTCGGCCGCAGCACTTTCCATCGCCCGGTGGGGGCTCAGGACTTTCATCGGCCTGCTCGGCTCGGCCCTGGGACTTACCATCGCCCGGTGGGGGCTCAGGACCTTCATCGGCCTGCTCGGCTCAGCCCTGGGACTTTCCATCGCCCGGTGGGGGCTCAGGACTTTCATCGGCCTGCTCGGCTCGGCCCTGGGACTTACCATCGCCCGGTGGGGGCTCAGGACCTTCATTGGCCTGCTCGGCTCGGCCCTGGGACTTTCCGTCGCCCGGTGGGGGCTTCAAAAAGTTGGGAGCCTCGATCACCTCGTGGCACCACGGGAGAAGAATGAGGAGGAGATAAGACTTTGCCTTCCATCACAGTGAGGGTATGCCTAGAGCAATCACTGTGATGGCTGTTTTGTGTAAAAAATTGTATCTGTGTGTCTTGTGCTTTTTAATGTCTGCTGCCGGACCCTGACGTGAGAGGACGCTGGCGTTGAGTATTCGCCGCTTTTCCGTCAGGATAGTTTGTCTGTTTGTTTCTATGTTAATTGTATTTGTAAAGCGCTTTGAGCATGTGATAAGGCGCTATATAAAATAAATGGATTATTATTATTATTATTAATTATGTCCCAGGCTTTATCTAACTGTGCTGCTTCAGGGATCCAAAGGCATGTGCACCAAGATCCCTCTACTTCCCATTTCTTCCCAGGATCTTGTGTATATCCTAGTCTTATTAGCAATTCCAAAATATATCACTTCATATTTTTCAGGACTAATCTGCCCACTATTGCAATTCATGAAGCTCATACCACAACCAAAGTTGAGATTTTAGATTTAGATTTAGAGATACAGCGCGGAAACAGGCCCTTCGACCCACCGAGTCCGCGCCGCCCAGCGATCCCCGCACACTAACACTATCCTACACACACTAGGGACAATTTTTACATTTACCCAGTCAATTAACCTACATACCTGTACGTCTTTGGAGTGTGGGAGGAAACCGAAGATCTCGGAGAAAACTCACGCAGGTCACGGGGGGAACATACAAACTCCGTACTGACGGCGCCCGTAGTCAGGATCGAACCCGAGTCTCCGGCGCTGCATTTGCTGTAAGGCAGCAACTCTACCGCTGCGCCACCGTGCCGCCCTAGTTCTCACTATAAATAACTCTGACTTCCATGCCATATAATCAACCCACGAATCGAACTTCTTCCATTATGTGCTGCTTGACAAACAGCAAAGGCCGCAGCTCTGACCCCATAGCACACCACTCACAGGCTCACAACAGGAAAAAGAACAATTAGCGTCATTGGAGACCCTCGGGCTATCCTTGATCGGACTTTACCTTACACTAACCGTTATTAAGGTTATTCCCTTTATCATGTATCTGTACACTGTGGATGGCTCTATTGTAATCATGCATTGTCTTTCTGTTGACTGGTTAGCATGCAAAAGCTTTTCACTGTACATGCGACAATAAACTAAACTCAGTCACCAAGCAAATCTCAGATCCAATTTACCAAATTGCTCTGCATTCCATGGGGTCTTATTTTTGGACCACTCTTCGAAGTGGGATATTGTCAGTCCTTGAACTCGGTCAACCACACTGCTCTCTGTCACATGCTCAATCACCTCCATGAAACACTAATCAGACAAGACCTCCCCCTATATAGTCTTGCTGACTATTCTTGATTACTCTTCAGTTGAAGCAACAGGGATTGATCCTGTTCCCTCAAACTTTTCCAATAATTTCCCTTGCTGTTGCAATCAACCAGCTTGCTCTTTCTCAGCCCACATCCATGTCTTATCTTTGTTTTTCTGGCATGTGCGTATACATTCAGTTTCATTTACCGTCACTTCTGACACCATGCCTCAGAGTCTTTCTCTAATATATTGAAGAACAGCTGACGTCAAGCTATTTTAAATGCAACAACTTAGAGACACAGAAAAGAGTCACATAGCAGAGTCTAGGACCAGAAGGCCTAGCCTCAGAATAAAGGGACACACCTTAAAAATGAAAGCAAGGAGGAATTTCCTTAGCCAGAGGGTGGCAAATCTGTGGGATTCATTGCCACAGTCAGCTGTGGAAGGCAAGTCATTGGGTATTTTTAAAGCGGAGATTGACAGGTTCTTGATTAGTAAGGACACCAAAGGTTACAGAGAGAAGGCAGGAGCATGGGGTTGAGAGGGTAAAATAGATCAACCATGATCAAATGGCAGAGCAAACTCGATGGGCTGAATGGCCTATTTCTGCTCTCATGTCTTATGATCTTATGAAGCACAGAGCTCAGAATGTTTTTCTTTCCAAAACAATGTTGTATGCCGAAATAAAGCAGTTTGGACACCATGTCTCAGGAGTTTAGAAGAATATGACATGATTGAAGAATTTGTTTCTGAAGTAGTTTCCCCAATGGACAAGATTCAGTTCAGGAGCAGAGTCTCAGGACAAGGGGTCAGCCACCAAAACTGACTTCTTTGCTCAGAGAGCTATTGATACACACAATTAAATATATTCAGCAGCCAAAATAAAACATTGGATTATAGTGGGATCTAGGGTCGTGGAGGTTGGGCAGCAAGGTGGGCAAAAGTCAGATGAGCCATGAACATTGAATGACAGTGCAGGGTCCAGGAGCTGCGATGTCCCCCTCTGCACACATTTCTATGTTCTTATGACTTCACTTCCTGGTGGATTCAGTCCTGTGGAGTGAATCACTTTTTGACGTGGCAAGGAGATTGGAGAGAGGTGTTTTCTTTCATTGCTAGTATGTGGACACCAAGAAATGCCATAAAAGGAAATTATATTGAACTGCCATTCTACAAGGCAATTATGTGGTCCAAACAATATTACATCTTAATTTGATTTTGCTGGAAGCCAGACCGAGTCAATGTTTGAAGAACAAAATAAGTTTGAGCTTTGCACAGGAGTGGCTTTCCTTGGCCATATAAATGTCAAAGATCTTTCTCAGTACAACATCGCCACAAATACCACCCCTCTTAACACAGGAGCACTGGAAAAGGATGAGAAAAGTCTCTCCAGCTCCAAAAGCCACAAAGCCTCCTAGGAGTGGCAGTAGAAACAGGTAGCGCAGCGGTAGAGTTGCTGCTTTACAGCGAATGCAGCGCCGGAGACGCAGGTTCGATCCTGACTACGGGTGCTGCACTGTAAGGAGTTTGTACGTTCTCCCCGTGACCTGCGTGGGTTTTCTCCGAGATCTTCGGTTTCCTCCCACACTCCAAAGACGTACAGGTATGTAGGTTAATTGGCTGGGTAAATGTAAAAATTGTCCCTAGTGGGTGTAGGATAGTGTTAATGTACGGGGATCACTGGGCGGCACGGACTTGGAGGGCCGAAAAGGCCTGTTTCCGGCTGTAGATATATGATATGATATGATATGATAGATTGTAGAACAGCAAAGAATAAACTGTGACTTTTATTGCAAAAAAATGGTCAGAAAAAGCAAACACTAGAAACAAAATTTTAACAATTCAAATAGAAGGTATCACAAAATGCTGGAGTAACTCAGCGGGTCAGGCAACATCTCTGGACAGAAGGAATGGGTGATGTTTTGGGTCGAGACCCTTCTTCAGACTCTGAAGAAGGGTCTCGACCCGAAACATCACCCATTCCTTCTCTCCAGAGATGCTGCCTGACCCGCTGAGTTACTCCAGCATTTTGTGATACCTTCGACTTGTACCAGCATCTGCAGTTATTTTCCTACACAATTCAAATAGAGATTTGAGAACCCGAGATGTTCTCTTTGCTCTAAAACCCTTCAGCGTGTAAAAGGTATAAAGTATGAGCGTTTAAAATGTATAAAGCCGAGTCAGCATGGATTTACGAAGGGGAAATCATGCTTGACTAATCTTCTGGAATTTTTTTTGAGGATGTAACTAGGAAAACAGACAAGGGAGAGCCAGTGGATGTAATGTACCTTGACTTTCAGAAAGCCTTTGATAAGGTCCCACACAGGAGATTAGTGGGCAAAATTAGAGCACATGGTATTGGGGGTACGGTACTGACATGGATAGAAAATTGGTTGGCTGACAGGAAACAAAGAGTAGGGATTAACGGGTCCCTTTCAGAATGGCAGGCAGTGACTAGTGGGGTACCGCAAAGCTCGGTGCTGGGACCTCAGCTATTTACAATATACATTAATGATCTAGATGAAGGGATTAAAAGTAACATTAGCAAATTTGCAGATGACACAAAGCTGGGTGGCAGTGTGAACTGTGAGGAAGATGCTATGAGGATGCAGGGTGACTTGGACAGGTTGGGTGAGTGGGCAGATGCAGTTTCATTTGGATAAATGTGAGGTTATCCACTCTGATGGCAAGAACAGAAAGGCAGATTATTATCTGAATTGTGTCAAGTTAGGAAAAGGGGAAGTACAATGAGATCTGGATGTCCTTGTTCATCAATCACTAAAAGTAAGCATGCAGGTACAGCAGGCAGTGAAGAAAGCTAATGGCATGTTGGCCTTCATAACAAGAGTTGAGTATAGGAGCAGAAGTCCTTCTGCAGTTGTATAGGGTGCTGGTGAGACCACACCTGGAGTATTGTGTGCAGTTTGTGTGCAGCGTAGGTTCACGAGGTCAATTCCCGGGATGTCAGGACTGTCATATGTTGAAAGAATGGAGCGACTGGGCTTGTACACGCTGGAATTTAGAAGGATGAGAGGGGATCTTACTGAAACATAAGATTAAGGGATTGGACATGCTAGAAGCAGGAAACAAGTTTCCGATGTTGGGGGAGTCCAGAATCGGGGGCCACAGTTTAAGAATAAGGGATACGCCATTTAAAACGGAGATGAGGAAAAGCTTTTTCACCCAGAGAGTTGTGAATCTGTGGAATTCTCTGCCTCAGAAGGCTGTGGAGGCCAATTCTCCGGATGCTTTCAAGAGAGAGTTAGATAGAGCTCTGAAAGATAGCGGAGTCAAGGGATATGGGGCAAAGGTAGGAACGGGGTACTGATTGTGGATGATCGGCCATGATCACATTGAATGGGACGCTGGCTCGAATGGCCTACTCCTGCACCTATTGTCTATAGATCAGAAGACAAGGAACCGCAGATGCTGGGGTTTGGTACAAAAAACCCACAAAATGGTGCAGAGGAACTCAGTGGGTTAGGAAGCATCTGTGGAGGGAACAGAGTAGTTGACATTGCGATAGAAAAAATTGTCAACTCCCCTTTGCCTCCAGAGTTTGCCTGACCCACAGTTCATCTCGCACTCATTTTAGCAAGTGAAATGTTTCCAAAAATAACAGAATATAAAATATATACAAATCAAAAATTGTGCAAAAACTCTTCATACATTTTCAGTGTCTGCACATTAAATTAGGTTATGCTCAGTAGTGTTCATAGTTCATAAGTTATAGCGACAGAATTAGGCCATTAAGACTAAAGACTATAGGCCATTAAGACTTAAGACTACTCCACCATTCAATCATGGCTGATCTACCTTTCCCTCTCAACCCTATTCAAGCCTTCTCCCCATAACCCCTGACACCTGTACTAATCAAGAATCTATCAATCTCTGCCTTAAAAATATTCATTAACGACAGGCTTGTGTGGCAATGAATTCCACAGATTCACCCACACTCTGACTAAAGAAATTCCTCTTTATCTCCTTTCTAAATGCAAGTTCTTTTATTCTGAGGCAATGGCCTCTGGACCTAGACCATTCACACTTGTGGAAACATCCTCTCCACATCCACTCTATCCAGGCTTTCTCTATTTGTTATGTTTCATACTCAACTTTAAACAAAACAGCCTCTAAATCAGAACAGGGAAAGGCACAAAACGCTGGAATAAATAAGCAGACCTTGCAGCAACCTTGGAGAACATGGATAGGTGAAGTTTCAAGTTGGGACCCTTCTTCAGAACGCTGGCTTGGCCTTGGACAAGCAGGGTGGAGATAATGACACCCACCTTCTCTTCACCCGAGAACTCTGGTGACTTTATCTCCAAAGATGTACACATCTTAACCCAGTCATCTGCCAGCCTACCTGCAGGAGGTGGCAGGTTGATGCTGGACAAGGGCAGAAGAATGGCAGATGTCACCACTACAGCGAGCAGTACAATGGCACGGATCCTGTTTTAGATGATCTAGGCCAGGCATTTAAACTAATGGGAATCAGCCTGACAGCATGTGAAGGCCACATTCACAGATTTGAGCCCATGCGGTTTGCACAACAAACCTCGTTGGTTCCTGTCAGCAAAAATGTGCTTCACTTCCCACAGTCTGGAACCAAGAGGCTTGAGGTAGAGCAGCATTTTCCAGATTACCTGCTGCCTCTCATCTCATCACACAAAGCATTACCAAGTCCAGACGACACCTACATCACCAATCCAGTGCCACAAGAGGACAACGGGCCTTTAAGACCAAGGCAAGACTCAGTATTTCTAAGAATTGGTACTTGAAACCTACAAGATAGGGCCAGAAACAGGGTGACTGTGTACTGCCTCAGAAGAAAACTATTCAATCATTCCACTCTTATGTGTGCTGGCACTTCTGTATAGTGTGACTTTATGGGATTTAATGCAAAACAAAGCATTTCGATGTATCTAGGTTCATGTGACAATAAAGCTGCTAAAATAAACCAAACAATAAAACTGCTGGTGCTGGAAATCTGCAATAACATAAAAGCTGGAAATATTCAGCTCATGCAGCATTTACAGAGCAACAGAGTTACTGTTTCAGGGTAATGACTTTCCATCAGACTTTTCTAAAAACAGCTGCTCAAACTGAAAGGTTAACCTTTTCATCCTCCACCAGGTGCTGTCCGACCAGATGAGTAGTTTCACAATTTCCTCCATGACACTTCCTGTCCTCAGATGGTGCTCAGGTCTGTGAAACCCCCCCTTTGGATCTCCTCCATGGCTTTCCCTGCAATCGGCCTCCCGGCTCCAGCTTAATGATTGCCGAAACGATGAGCTACAGATACTGACTGCCTCACATTCTCTGCTGTATGCCATTTACTGCAGCCTTCCAAACTGTAAACCAAGCAAGTAGTGTTGCAATCCCAACCAGGAAACTTATCAGATTCTGCACTACCTTCCTCTCTTATCCCACTCCTCGTCAAGTCAAGTCAAGTCAAGTTTATTGGTCACATACACATAAATGGGCAGTGAAATGAAAGATTACCCACTGTTCAACAACAAGAGCAATAAAAATAAGCAATAACACACACAATCAAACAAAAAGAAAGTTCCATCACAGTGAGTCTCCTCCAGTCACCTCCTCACTGTGATGGAAGGCCAGAATGTATTTTCTCTTCCCCTGCCGTCTTCTACCGCGGTCAGGCTGTTGTAGTTGCCACGTTCCAGGCCGCGCCGGACGGTGAAAAGTCCGCGGCGGGCCGACCCAAGCCCCGCGACACGGGGCGGGCGAAGACACTGCCGCTGCCGGAGCTCCCGGTGTCGGCCTCCACCCAGGGCAGGGGCTGCGAGCTTCCGACGTCCACGCGGCCGGAGCCTCCACAGGCGAGTCCCAGGTGGAGGCCGCCAGCTCCAGGTGCATGGCCGGTGGTAGGCCGCAGCAGGAACGGAGACACCACCCAGAACAAAAGGTTGCGTCTCCGTTTGGAAGAGACAACTTTACATTTACAGTTCCCCCCCCCCCATAAACCCCCCAAAAACTACATCACATTTACAGTACAATCAAGACAAAAAATCAACATAAAAACACAAAGACAGACAGACTGCAGGTACTCCGCAACTGCTAGGGCTGATCCCCAACCAACACTCTTCCTGCTGACTTTGATCCTCCAGGTTGTTCTTTCCTTCACCTTTATCCCATTCCACTCCACAATCTTATGAACCGTCTTTCCCTCTTCCTCCCACCACAGTTAAAACCATAAGCTCTCCTCCTCCCTCACCCAGTGTCACTGACATGATTAAATCCTCCCCATTTCATGACAAATGAACCTTCTAGATATTGTATCTCAGTACTGGAGCAAGACCACCTCCAGTGAGTATTATCAATGTACCTACTTCATAATCCTGCCACAAAACATCAATGAAATGTTTATAGACAAATGCTGGAGTAACTTAGTGGGACTGGCAGCACCTCTGGAGAGAAGGAATGGAGAGAGAAGGAATGGAGAGAGAGAAAGAAGAAATTTCTTCTTCTGAAATGCTTATGTTACACCCTCAAACCTTTCTTCCCTCGGCCTCTTCCTTCACTCTCGAGTGGAGAGGTTGGATAAATGCAAATTGTTTTCTTTGGAGTGTCAGAGGCACCCTGAAAGTATGTAAAATTAGGAGAGGCATAGACAGAGGAGAAAGCCACAGCATTTATCCCAAGGTGGAAATTGTAAATACCAGTGGGCATGAGGTTTAAGTGGGTGGTGAGGGGCAGGGAGTTTAAAGGAGTTTTTGATAGAAAGTTTTTCTATTTAAATATCAAGCATGGTAGTTGCCTGGAATACTCTGCCAGTGGAAGTAGTGGAAGCAGATACGATAGGATTTTTAAAGAGACCATTAGATTGGCACCAGAACAAACAAACAACTACATGCAGGAAGACAGGTTAGTTTAATTGCGTGCTATGATCAACACAGACATTTTGGGTTGTTTTTGTGCATTACTCTATGGTTTACATTCCTACCTCGTTTAAACACTTTTTAACAGATGCCCATATATTTGTCTCTCTTTTGATTGTAGTTTTATTTCTCTCCAAGATCCCTTCAGAATTACACAGGACGAGAAAACCCTCATTATCCCATAAGTTACTCAGAGCATTCATTGTTTCCCAGTCCATTTGGCCAAGCTAGTCTGGACCAAGACTAAAGCAAACACCTCTGATTAAAAACAAAGTTCAGCTCAACACTGTTTTAACCAGCCGACAGTGGGGGAAGAGGTGTCAATTTTAAGGGAAATTACAATCATAAAGTTAACATTCAAAAGTTAGACACAGTGAATTTTTATTTTGACAAATGTATCAAAATATTTCAAATAATATCAATCAAGGGATTTAAGTATTTCAAGACATTATATTAGGACATTATAAATACTTATCAGCTCACACCAAGATTATTACCTCAAACGTGAGCAGCCACAGGGTTTTCAATGACCTGCGGAGAGATCTGACCAGAACAAGCTACCTCTCACACAGTTCCTTCAGCAACAGATTTGGTGCAAATTAGTAACAAGGCTGGTGTTACTGATCCCTGATCAGAACTTAATTGGTTACAATTGTTCATGATGGGGAATAAAAAAAAAAATTGGCAATCTCCTTCCTGATTTTCACTGAGCAAAATGTCGACTATAGGTGTCTGTGTGTTGATATGTAAGAGCATGATTAATGTCTACTACAAAGCCCCATGACTGGTATTATTCATCAGTGGTCATGTTTTATATTGGCCCTTCCAGTCAAGGTATAAAAATACCTCATAAAAGCAAAAGTCAGGAAGACACACCTTTCACACCCTCAAGACATGGCAAATTGCTTTACAGCCAATTAAGTTCCCTTTGAAGTGTAGGCACTGTCACAATCAACAGTTTCAGGAGACGAGGTGTAAAATTCAGGGGCTTCAAGAATAATTTGAGTGATAGCCTGTGGATTGTCTCACGTGAATGTGTTAAAGTAAATCGGTTACTGCGATAAGGCCACTATAAGCACAGCTGGTTTGTGTACTTTTTCTACTCCTGTTGATAAAACTTCAAAAGACATGTTGATAACTCCCCTTATCTCTCTATTCTCCTGAAAAGCAGAACAAATCAGGATGAGAATTTGATTCAGATGAATTTATAGTCATATTCATCAGGTTGCAATTAAATTCCTTGTTCGCAGACGGCTCCGAGAGAAAACTATACACATGGCAATGATATAGATTCAGCAATAAATACAATGATATATGCCAAAACTGATGCAAAAATGATGCAAAACAGCAGAATGGTGCAAAGATAGTAGTGCAACCTGAATCTGAGTTATTTGTTACTCTAACTACCTGCCAATCAAGAAACAAAGAGCTGCAGATGCTGGTTAATACACAACAGGAGACCCAAAAAGCTGGAGTAACTCAGCGGGACATGCAGCATCTCTGGAGAGAGGTAGTGGGTGATGTTTCGGGTCAAGACCAAAGATATTAGAGGAGCAAGATGAAACACCGTCAAAATCGCTTATACTGAAGTGTAGTAACCAATGGAGCGGGACGTCCGCCATTTTAGTTCGCTATGCCTCTCGCAGTGTAATCAGTTTTGGGGGAAACAGTATGTGTGATGATACCATAAAAATGCAGAATATATCTCATCTATCAACTCACAGATTTTTGTTATTTTTCTTTTTAAATGTTTCTACAAGTTTCTACCTACTAAAATGGCACCATGACGTACTACGGTGTTTAGGGTCGAGTGGTCTTGTTCTGCTCCATTAGCTTTGGTCAAGACCCTTCTTCAGCCTGTCAAAAATCACCCTCATCTCTGTCAACCTGCCACGCTTTGTCCTGCATCCCGCCTTTTCCAGCTGTCTTCCCCCATCCCCCGACAATCAGTCTGAAGAAGGGTCTCGACCCGAAATGTCACCTATCCGTATTCTCCAGATATGCTGCCTGGCCTGCTAAGTTACCCCAACACTTTGTGTCCTTTGGTAGACACAAAAAGCTGGAGTAACTCAACAGGACAGGCAGCATCTCTGGAGAGAAGGAATGGGTGACGTTTGGGGTCGAGACCCTTCTTCAGACTAGTCAGGGGAGAGGAAAACCAGAGATATAGACAATGAAGTAGAAAGATACAGAACAAACAAATGAATGAAAGATATGCAAAAAAGTAATGATGATAAATGAAACAGGCCATTGTTAACTGTTTGCTAGGTGAGAATGGGAACCTGGTGTGACTTGGGTGGGGGAGGGATGGAGAGAGAGGGAATACAGGGGTTACATGAGGTTAGTGAAATCAATATTCATACTTGTCATTTTAACTTCCAATATTAACATGTACATTACTCCTGATGTACAGATCCTATTGTTCCCTGAGAGATTACTGGGCAATAGGTAAAGTGGTGAATGCCTCAATCGATTGCTGAAATGCCCTTAACTTAATGCCCTTACCTTAGAGAGATACCTGATGGGATCTTCTTATCGAGTCCACATCACAAGATTAGATATTGTTGAGCCAGAGTTGAACACACTTCTCGGCATCTTCATTGTAGGCAGTGAGATCAGCAGCTGTGCATTGGTTTTCCAGTTGAGGGCATTTCAGCAGGTGTTCCATTGTTTGTGGTTCAATACCACATTCGCAGGTGACATCATTGGAGTTACATCCCCACTTGTTTCGAGGCACCTTGGTCTGCCAACACCAGTTCTCAATCGATTGAGGCATTTCCATCTGGCCCAACTTGTGTCTGCACCAGGAGGGAGTTGGTCACTTGCCGTTAGTCCCATGTTAGTTGAGGGAGGTGGAGTGGATATTCTATCGTCCCATGTGGAGACCCATTGCTTCACTTGTTGTAATGCCAGCCTCAGGAGGAGTCACACAGTTACGAAAACTTTTCCTCGACTTTAGACTGCTCGGAAATGGTGTCTGCCGAACATTGGATGTGGTTCATCAGTTATCTGCCGCTGGTGCTCCTTCGTGCTGGCTCCTGCTCTTCTGATGTCTGGCGGGGCTATACCTGCGAGGAGGTAGAGGCTGTCAGTACCTGTTGGGTTGGGACAACCTGGAACAAGTCTATAGGAAGCATTGAGAGCTGGGTCCAGCTTCTTGGCATGGGTGGATCTTTCCCATACTGGGCATGCATACTCAGCAGTAGAATAGCAGAGGCCTAAGGTGGTGGAACGTAGGCTCTGTGGGCTAGCAACCCATCTTGTGTTGGTCAGCTTACTAACAACATTGTTGCGTGTGCTCACTTTCGCCTTTGTCTTCTCAATATGGGTCTTGAAGGTAAGACATCGGACAAGTGTTACACCAAAGTAAACTGGATGCTCACAGTATCATATCATATCATATCATATATATACAGCCGGAAACAGGCCTTTTCGGCCCACCAAGTCCGTGCCGCCCAGTGATCCCCGTACATTAACACTATCCTACACCCACTAGGGACAATTTTTTACATTTACCCAGCCAATTAACCTACAAACCTGTACGTCTTTGGAGTGTGGGAGGAAACCGAAGATCTCGGAGAAAACCCACGCAGGTCACGGGGAGAACATACAAACTCCTTACAGTACAGCACCCGTAGTCAGGATCGAACCTGAGTCTCCGGCGCTGCATTCGCTGTAAAGCAGCAACTCTACCGCTGCGCTACCCAGTACTCCAATGTTGTTTCAGACCAGGAGTTGTTCCATCCCTTGATGGGGTGATGAGGTATGATTCTTTGACTCTGTGGCTCTGCTGAAGTAATGCATTCATAACTTGATGGCTCAGCCCTAGAAGTTTCTTTCATTCACTAATGAATCTGGGTTCGAGGCCAATTCTCACCAAACATTGACCTACAAAATTTTCAGTCTTTTATCGCAGCTGTCAAAATTACAAAGATGAATTTATCCTCACGAGTCCACACCTTCATACGTGAAATGAGATAGCGAATTAGAAGCAAACTTCAAAAATCTATACATTACTTGCACTGAAAGGTAGCCTATCAAATAACTACTCTGAGAATTTGTCAGGCATTAATACCTTCAATATCCTGGGAGATTTTTTTGTGCAGTCTGTAATCCATTATGAGATTTGCAGGAAGATGATTTAATAAACCAGTAACTCTCTTTGATTACACAAAGGAGTGTGTTTTTTTCCGCTGCACTAATATTGATGTCATTAATTTATTGAATTTTTGTTTATAATATCTTATCTATTTGAAAAAAACACACAAAGCGCTGGTACAGCTCAGCGGGTCAGGCAGCATCTCCGCAGAGCATAGATAGGTGATATGTGTAGGAAGGAACTGCAGATGCCGGTTTACATTGAAGATAGACACAAAATGCTCAGGCAGCATTTCTGGAGAAACATAAGTGATGTTTCGAGTTGGGGCCCTTCTTCACACTGATTGTGGTGGGGGAGGGACAAAGCTGGAAGAGGGGAGGGGCAGAAGAAAGCCTAGCAAGAACGCCAGTCTGAAGAAAGGTCATGACTCGAAACATCACCCATTCCTTCTCTCCTGACATGCTGTCTGACCCGCTGAGTTACTCCAGCATTATGTGATCCTAGCAGAACATTAGGTGGATATAGGTGAGGGGGGCAGTTTGATAGGCAGATGGTTGGACAAAGGCCTGAGATGATAAGATAAAATGTGTGAGCTAAGGACAGAAGAGCTATGAATTGTGAAGCCAGAAAAAGGAATAGAGCTGGAAGGGCTAAGGAAGGGGAGAAATGGGTGTGACTAAGGTGGGGCACAGGAAATGGGTGGGGAAGGAAAAAAAATAAATTGTGAATTGAGTCAAGAGTTAATATACCAATTAACTCTTGACTTAACTCTTCATCTGTGTTTAAACCTATTTGTTACTCATCTCAGTTTTCAGTGCACTTCAATGACCACCAGAAGATGCACATCAGAGCTGTAAATATTTACTGGTAACATATGAACACAAAGGACATTGATAGTGGAATTAATAGGAGACTTTAGGAGAGATCCCCCTCCCCTCCCCCCATTCACCATCAACAACACCACAGTCACATCTGTGGAGTCATTTAAGTTCCTTGGAACCATGATCTCCAAGGACCATAAATGGGAGGCCAACATCGACTCCACAGTCAAAAAGGCCCAACAGAGGATGTACTTCCTGCGGCAGCTGAGGAAACACAATCTGCCACAGGTAATGATGGTCCAATTCTATACTGCCATCATAGAGTCTGTCCTCATCTTCTCCATCATGGTCTGGGTTAGCTCAGCCACCATGCACGATATCTGGAGGCTGCAGCGAATTGTTCGATCAGCCAAGAAGGTTGTTGGCTGCAACCTTCCCCCCATCGATGAACTGTACACTGCAAGGGCCAGGAAGCGAGCGGGCAAGATCATCTCTGACCCCTCTCACCCTGGCCACAAACTCTTTGAAGCACTTCCCTCTGGAAGGCAACTCCAGACTGTCAAAGCCACCACAGCTAGGCATAAAAACAACTTTTTTTCCGTGAGCATTAGCTCTACTCAATAACCAAAAGTCTGTGGTCTCTTTTTGCTCTAGTATTTTATTTCATTCACATGTTTAAACTATAATGTTTTATTCTTAACGTTTTAATGTTTTATGTTTTATTCTTAATTGTTTACTGTATGTCATGTTGTTACTTGTGAGCAGAGCACCAAGGCAAATTTCCTTGTATGTGTACATACTTGGCCAATAAACTTATTCAATTTCCAGCAGGAGATTGTTGCCAACAGGGATGATTGGATCAGTCAGGAGGGCTTGATCTTGTTAATCACCTTCACAGGGCTCATGGGACTGTAGGGTGTACTCCTATCCTTGCCACCCCTGAGATAGCTAGATCTGAGGTTGGGAAAGAAGTTGGGTCAGGTGGATTAAAGGTCTGTGAGAGAACTCAAACGTAAGAGTGATCATCATTTCATAAATGTAGATTAGCAATGGAGAAGGACAAGGAAAAATATGAGGTAGACATTCTAAACTTGAAGAAAGCTAACTTCAATGGAATGAGAGGGAATTCTTCAAAGGAGGACCAGGCTAAACGTAATATACTGAGGGGCAAGGTGAAGAAGATAAGAATAGGACTGAGAGAATATGAGACTGTGGGAATACAATGAAAGTTTACAAAAAATTGACGTCAAAAATCTTCTAATGTTCTGTGAGCAGTAAGTACTTCATCGTAGGGTGGATGGGACTAAGCTTGGCAGGTAAGCTGATACAGGTGAGTTTGGACAATGGCTGGAGATAAAAAGATAGAAGGTGTGAGACAAAGGGTTGAAGAGTTGCCAATTATGAATCTGGGGAAAGGAATGTAGTTGGAAAGGGAGGGGAAGGAAGAAATAGGGGTGTCCAGGTGGGGCACAGAGGAGAGGGGTAGAAAAGTAGGGGGCAGGATTATATGGGGGAAGGAGGGAGAGGGTTATGTATTTACCTAAAATTGGAACGTTCAATGTTTCTTACCATTGGGTTGTAAGCTACCCAACCAGAATATGAGGTGTCATTTCTCCTGTTCGAGTGTGGCCTCACTCTGGCAATGGAGGAGGCCCGGGACAGAAAGGTCAATGTGAGAATTGGAAGTGGAGTTGAAATGGATAACAACCAGGAGATCCAGCAGGCCTTGGCAGACTGAACATGTGTTCAGCAAAACGGTCGATTTTGCAGTCGTATTTGTCTTTTTCAAACAATAAAAACAGAATACTGCAGAGGAGTATTGAACTTTTTTTAAGGTTTTGGATTCAGCCAAATCCAAATGTTTACAAGTATGTCAAGTGTCGAGTGTTTTGTTTTATTGTCAGATGTTCAAAAATGGAACAATAAAATTCTTACTTGCAAACTGAAGAGTGTAATTATTGTGGGAACAATGTTCCTTCTGTGAACTACATTAAGACACCCACCACATTTGTCTTTGCATTTTGCAATCAATCCGGGCAAATGACTTGTCCACAGAAGCGTATGGTAGGGATAGTTAAGCAGGTTGTTTTGGCTTGACCTTGCCCCACTTGTCTGGTCACATTTCATGCGTCAAACTAGCTCACGTTATCTTGTTTGCCTCGGTGCATTTACACCTAATATTGGAATCCAAGCTCCAAAGGAATGCATTTACGATGCAGCCAGCACCATTCCCTGCGTGCCTGCCAGTCACACACAGTCCCGTGGCTGTTCTCGCCCTGTTGAAATCAAGGCTGGGTACTTTTTTAACTCTCAGTTTAACTCTCAAGATCTCAAAGCTCTGACGTTTATTATCTCAACAACAAGTTCGTAAAAACAATACAATACTGGACACGGCAATCCACAAATAATCGTAGTTACCAGAAAAATAAAGACCAGGCATTATCTCTGGAGAAGCAACAGATACAATTTCAGATTGAAGACTTTGCAATAATTCTCTCGGTGCAGACACTGCCTGATTTGGGGAATATTTCCAACATGCTCTTATTACAAATCTATACACTGTAAATGGCTCGACTGTAATCATGTATTGTCTTTCTGCTGACTGGATAGAACGCAACAAAAGCTTTTCACTGTACCTAACCCTGTACACGTGACATTAAACTAAACCAAACTGAACTGAAGGTAAATAACCTGTTGGTCCTCTCAGAGGACAAAGCAATACATTCGGGAGCTTTGACAAGTGTAATAAAACTTTTACAGCACCAGGGATTAGAGATCATCCCAAAGAAGGCACATTATATCTGTAGCTCTGGTCTTTGAATGTCTTTTCAGCCATCATACAGATATTTTATAGTCTGATGCATGATTGGAAATAGCAGACAAAAATAGAGTGGTGTAGCTGAAAATGTCAGCGTCACCTGTACAAGGTCAAAGGGTGCAAAATGAAGTGTGCAGATTGAAGAAGTGGCCTTGGCCTTGTGAAATGTAACCAGTCCGGTTTTATAGTCAAAACAATAATAGATTTATTCACACCAAAGCCTTCCAGTCATCAGTGAAGTGATGAGTCAGGAACATGTTTACGATGGAGCTGATTGAAGGATATGTGCTGATTAGGGCACTGAGAGAATTCATTCATCTTCTTTGAACAGCACTGCAGTACTTTTATGCATACTGGGTGACTGACAAATTTTAACATTGGACCAGTAAGATTGTACCTTTGAGAGCATCGTGGAGGCTCAGCATGACTAGGCATGTAGAGGGGGTATATACAGTGCACTCCATAATGTTTGGGACAAAGACTAATCATATATTTATTTGCCTCTGTACTCCACAATTTGAGATTTGTAATAGAAAAAAAAATCACATGTAGTTAAAGTACACATTGTCAGAGTGTTTCTGATCTGTCGGGCAGGTGTTTGTGGATTTTTCTTTATTATAGAGAGTATTCTTCTATCATCAGCTGTGGAGGTCTTCCTTGGCCTGCCAGTCCCTTTGCGATTAGTAAGCTCACCAGTGCTCTCTTTCTTGTTAATGATGTTCCAAACAGTTGATTTTGGTAAGCCAAAAGTTTGGCTGATGTCTCTAACAGTTTTATTCTTGTTTCTCAGTCTCATAATGGCTTCTTTGACTTTCATTGGCACAACTTTGGTCCTCATGTTGCTGTACCGCAATAAAAGTTTCCAAAGGGGGGGGGGGTTGAGGGGGGGGGGCAGAGAGAGAGAGGGGGAGAGAGAGAGAGAGGGGAGAGAGAGAGAGAGAGAGAGAGAGAGAGAGAGAGAGAGAGAGAGAGAGAGAGAGAGAGAGAGAGAGAGAGAGAGAGAGAGAGAGAGAGAGAGAGAGAGAGAGAGAGAGAGAGAGAGAGAGAGAGAGAGAGAGAGAGAGAGAGAGAGAGAGAGAGAGAGAGAGAGAGTCTAATACTATGTTCTTCTCCATTAGACGAGCGATCTGTTCACCCGTGGCTTCTCGTGCCCATGCAAGAGAGCAGATGCAGCTGTTTGGAGAGGTCAGCTCTTCCTATGCCCATTGAGAGCCGTAAGCATCTCACAAATGGCTTCATCAAGGTTCTAAGTAATAGGAGTAGACTTAGTCCATACGGCCCATTAAGTCCACTCCGCCATTCAATCATGGCTGATCTATCTCTCCCTCCTAACCCCATTCTCCTATCTTCTCCCACATAACTCTTGACACCTTGTTGTTGAATGAGGGCTGTGATCAGTTCATGTGCGACTTGACTTCTATCAAGTGTGAGTTGAGCATCCCTCAGCTCTAGGTGGATGTCAAGTGCTCCATGGTGGCATATTGCTGTTCTCCGAGAGCTTCAGGCTGCTCCTGTGTGGGAGATGTAGGGACATAGGGATTGGCCAGGTAATAGAACCCTCGGATTGGATTACGGTCATGGGTTAAGGAAGCGCGGGGTATTTAAATGCTTGGCGCCAAACCAGATTAGAGATTAGATTATTAAGTAAAGTAGTGTTTGTCCAGGAAGAAGTCAGTCGCGTTTGTTACGGGTTTTGATACTAATAAAGGATTCCAATAAAACCACTCGTCTGGACTCACTACATTGGTGACCTCGAACGTAGGAAGAAAGCAGCAGCATGTCGCAGGCGGGAGCGAGCGCGGGCGAAGTCCATCTACCGCCGTTCTGGGCCCATCAGCCGCACCTGTGGTTTGTGCAGGCAGAGTCACAGTTCCATCTCAAGAAGGTGGAGGAAGACCAGGAGAAGTACCATCATGTGGTGAGCTGTCTGCAGGCGGAGGTGGCTGCGCGGGTCAGCCGATACCTGACCAGTCCACCCCAAACGGAGCAGTACGTGGGGCTTAAGAAGCTCCTGCTGCGGACCTTCGGCTGGGCCCAGAGCCAGCGGGCTCTGAAGCTCCTCCATTTGCCAGACCTGGGGCAGCGGCTGCCGTCGGAGCTGATGTCCGAGATGCTGGCGTTGGCGGGCGACCATCAGCCATGTATGATGTTTGAGGCGGCCTTCCGGGAGAAGCTACCTGGGGACGTCAGGTTGGTGTTGGCGGACGTCCCTTTTGCAGAGCCGGTAGCGTTCGCCGAGAAGGCAGACACGCTGGTGAGGGAACGCAACGCCCGAGACGGCTCCGTTAACCGGGTCTCGAGGCCAAGCGGCAGTCGGGAGTGCGGCCGGGAGAGCGACGCATCGGCCGCTATTGCGCAGCCGGCCCGCCAAGAGAGGGCGGCGGCGCCTGTTCATTGGCAGCGGGCTCGACCAACAGAGCCGGATAGGCGTCGCTGGTGCTCTTTCCATCGGCGGTGGGGCAGCGACGCCCGAAGCTGTAGATCCCCGTGTTCGTTTCCGGGAAACGCCGGGGCCGATCGACTGTAGAGGCAGTCTCGGTTGGCCGTAACCACCGCCTCTACGCTACGGATCAGACTACCGGGATCGTTTTCCTGGTGGATACGGGAGCGGTTGTAAGTATTGTGCCCCCCTATGACTGTGAAGTTCGAGTGGGGGAAAAGGGCCCGCCCCTAATTGCAGTGAATGGTAGCACCATCCGTACGTACGGTAAAAGGACCATGTCCTTGTCCTTCGAGTCCAGGACTTACCGTTGGGAATTCATCGTTGCGGATGTGGGCCAGGCCATATTGGGGGCAGATTTCCTATGGGCGTTTTCCTTGGTCGCAGACGTCCGAGGGAGGGGCCTACAACCCTTGGCTGATGTACGGCCTCGGGATACTGGGCCAGAGGCTTCTACAAGCGCCGCCCCACCCAGCCTAGTCATCCAGTCCATCACCACGGCTCCCGGTCAGTTCGATGCGGTCCTGGCCGACTTCCCGCAGCTTCTCGTCCAGCGTTTTGATTCACCTTCGGAGAAGCACGGGGTCGTCCATTTCATTCCAACCGAAGGGCCGCCGGTTTTTGCCCGGGCACGGCGCCTTCCACCCGACAAGCTGGCCAGGGCGCGAGAGGAGTTCCTAAACTTGGAGAGGTTGGGAATCATTCGGCCTTCAAGTAGTCCGTGGGCATCCCCTTTGCACATGGTTTCCAAAGCATCTGGGGGGTGGAGACCATGTGGTGACTTCCGTCGACTCAACGCGGCAACACGGCCGGACCGCTACCCGATTCCACACATTCAGGACTTTTCAGCTAGCCTGGAGGGGGCTACAATATTTTCAAAAATTGATTTGGTGCGGGGATACCATCAGATCCCGGTCCACCCGCCGGATATTCCGAAAACAGCGACCATCACCCCGTTCGGACTGTTTGAGTGGTTGCGAATGCCTTTCGGCCTTAAAAATGCAGCTCAGGCATTCCAGCGTCTGATGGACCGGGTGGGTCAAGGGTTGCCGTTCGTCTTTATTTATTTAGACGATATATTGATTGCCAGCCGTTCGGACCAGGAGCACTTGGTCCACCTCCGCACCGTGTTCCAGAGGCTGCAAGACCATGGCCTGATTCTCCATCCGGACAAGTGCCAATTCGGCCTGTCCGCGGTGGATTTTTTGGGTCATCGGGTTACTCCGGCCGGTGCCACTCCCTTACCAGCTAAGGTGGACGCGGTCCGCTCTTTCCCCCGCCCGACTACCATCAAGGGCTTGCAGGAATTTGTGGGCATGGTCAATTTTTATCATCGGTTCGTGCCTGCAGCAGCTCGGGTTATGCGTCCCCTTTTTCAGTGTCTCGCAGGTAACCCCGCGGAGTTGGTATGGTCCGTAGCTGCGGAGACGGCTTTTGTTGCGGTCAAACAGGCCCTCGCCAATGCCACCATGCTGGTGCACCCGCGCTCCTCCGCCCCCACAGCTCTGACGGTGGACGCCTCAGACGTGGCAGTGGGTGGGGTTTTGGAGCAGCAGGTTGACGGTGAGTGGCAGCCTCTTGCGTTTTTCAGCAGGCAGCTCTCTCGGGCGGAGCTCAAGTACAGTGCGTTCGATAGGGAGCTCCTGGCCCTGTATTTAGCAGTCCGGCACTTCCGCTACTTTTTAGAAGGCCGTTCTTTCGTGGCCTACACGGATCACAAACCTTTGACATTCGCTTTTGCTAAGGTTTCTGATCCGTGGTCGGCTCGCCAGCAGCGGCACCTAACCCTCATTTCGGAGTTCACGACCGATGTCCGTCATATTGCGGGTAGGTTGAATGCCGTTGCTGATGCCCTGTCCCGGCCGGCCATTCCCTCCGTAGCCGTGGTTGGTGACCATGTGGATTTCCAGGAGCTAGCGGAGGCTCAGCGCCTGGAAGGAACTGCCGCGGTGTACGCCTCCACAACCTCGGGACTGCGTTTAGAACAGGTGGCGTGTGGCCCCACAGGTATCAAGTTGTGGTGCGATGTTACTCTCCCACGTCCTCGCCCGGTGGTGCCGGCCGCTCTGCGGCGTAAGGTTTTTGAGGCAATTCATGGCCTGGCACATCCGTCCATCAGGGCGACTTCAGCCATGGTGGCCGACCGGTTTGTCTGGCATGGCCTGCGGAAGCAGGTGGCAGCCTGGGCACGCGCCTGCATTCCGTGCCAGACCTCCAAAGTCCATCGTCATGTCCAGCCCCCGCACCAGACATTTGAGGTTCCCCCCGCCCGTTTTTTCCACATCCATGTGGATTTGGTGGGTCCATTGCCCTATTCTAGGGGTTACACTCATCTACTGACGGTGGTTGATCGGTTCACTCGTTGGCCGGAGGCGCTCCCGTTGTCGGACACCTCGGCGGCCTCCTGTGCACGGGCCCTGGCGTTGCATTGGGTGGCTCGTTTCGGAGTCCCGGCTATTATTACCACAGATCGGGGAGCCCAGTTCACCTCGTGTCTCTGGGCCGCGCTGGCGCAGCTGTATGGTGCTCGATTACAGCAGACCACCGCCTATCATCCCCAAGCCAACGGGATGGTTGAGCGTTTCCATCGGCAGCTGAAGGCGTCCCTCTGTGCTCGCCTGACTGGCTACGATTGGGCTGACCAGCTGCCTTGGGTCCTCCTCGGCATCCGTACGGCCCCGCGGGCGGAACTGGGCACATCTTCGGCCGAGCTCGTCTACGGTTCGCCCCTGCGGGTGCCGGGCGATATTCTCCCTTCCATTCCCGCCTTGCCGCCATCCGTCACGTCAGTCTTGGGCTCCCTCCGGGAACGGGTGGGTTCTCTGGCTCCAGTCCCCACCTCTAGTCACGGAAGCACAGCAGTTCACGTTCCTTCGGAATTGCGGAGCTGTGATTTCGTGTTTCTTCGGAAAGATTGCCACCGTCCCCCTCTGCAGCCGGTTTACCAGGGCCCGTTCCAGGTGCTCAAAAGAGGGACTGTAACCTTCACCTTGCAGGTAGGAAATCGTCAGGAGCTGGTTTCAGTGTCCCGTCTCAAGCCGGCCCATTTAGACCAGGACCTCCCCGTGTCGGTGGCTCAGCCGCCGCGCCGGGGCCGGCCTGTGGCTGCTCGACTGGTCCCGTCAGCGGCGCCCAGTTTACCACCTTTTGGGCCTCCGCCGCCTATGGTTGGTCCCGGGCTGCCATTGTTTATCAAGTGCCCCACGTCACCGGCACCCGCCGCTCCGGTGAACCTCCCATCGCCTCCAGCGGCGGCGTCCCCCCCGCCTCCTGTCACACTGGGGGTATCGGTTTCCCCTATCCGTACACGTTCTGGGCGGGAGGTTCGACCGCCCGTGAGGTATGGTTTCGAGGGTTCTGGGGGGGGTCATGTAGGGACATAGGGATTGGCCAGGTAATAGAACCCTCGGATTGGATTACGGTCATGGGTTAAGGAAGCGCGGGGTATTTAAATGCTTGGCGCCAAACCAGATTAGAGATTAGATTATTAAGTAAAGTAGTGTTTGTCCAGGAAGAAGTCAGTCGCGTTTGTTACGGGTTTTGATACTAATAAAGGATTCCAATAAAACCACTCGTCTGGACTCACTACAGAGAAACCAAACGTCTTGCAGGATCAGCAGTGCAGCTGGCAGAGTTGCTGCCTCACAGAGCCAAAGACCCGGGTTTGACCCTGACCCTGACCCTGACCCTGACCTCGGGTGCTGTCTGTGTTGAGTTTGCAACTTCTCCCTATGACTGGACGGGCTTCCTCAAGGGGTTCGGTTTCCTCCCACATCCCACATTGTGGATTAATTGGCCTCTGTAAAATTGTCCCTAATGTGCAGGGAGTCGAAGAGAGAGTGGGATAACACAGAACTAGTGTGAACAGGTGATCGATCGATGGTCAGCGTGGGCTCGGGGGGCCAAAGGTTAGGAAGGAACTGCAGATGCTGGTTTACGCTGAAGATGAACACAAAATGCTAGAGCAACTCAGCAGGACAGGCGGCATCTCTGGACAGAAGGAATGGGTAACGTTTCGGGTCGAGACCCTTCTTCAGACTCGCTGAGTTACTCCATCATTTTGTGTCTATCTGTCCATTTAGTTTCTATCTTCAGTGGGCCTCGGGCCAGTTTTCATGCTGTGTCTTTCAATCAATCAGGGTGTAACTGCATAGTTATTACACAATTTCAAGTAGCTTCTACCTGTGCACCCTTCACCTGAACCAGTGAGGTGTGAATGGATTTTCAATGAGATCTTGCAAAGAAGTGGACATGGTTTTCGGGAGGAGGTCTCCTAGTTGTTCACAGCTTTACATGAGAGCATTCATGTCCTTCCTATAGTGGTGGCCAGAATGGCACACATCACTCCAAAGCAGTCAAAGGAATGTTGTTTTGGCTAAACAGTGTGGAATGTGAGAACTGGGAAGTTTTAAATTCAAGGCCTCAAACAATATTAGTAAAGCAGGAAACTAAAGTTGTTCAGCAGAAGACTTATTGCCTCAAGGATATCATGAAAAGTAGTGCAGTCATGATAAGGTATTTGAAGGAAGCACTTATCATCATCATCATATCATATATATACAGCGCACTTAGACCCATTTACGGGGGATGGTAAACATACAATAAAATCAGAGGGGTAGAAGTGTAAGAGTAATAAAAGAGTAACTAAGAGTAATAAAAAGATACATTCAAATGTGAGTTCACAGGACCTCATAGATTGGGAATGAATGTTCAAAACTATTTCACTCTAAGCCAAGGGGACATTTTTAGAAGAGTAACGAGGAACCTGAGAAATAAAAGCTTCTCCAAACTAGTAAACTCAAAATAAGCGAATGTGGCTGCAAATGGATTAACAAACAAATCCAGAGTGTGATTAAAAAAGAAGCTAAAAGAATCTTGCTGTGTTGTAGACTACAGTGTAACTTGAGATATACACAAGGTGCTGGAGTAACACAGTGGGTTGGGACTCTTCCTCAGATGGGAGAAGGCATTGCTTGATCAAGTCTTAGGAAACTGGGAAGGGCAAGTGGCTGAAGTGTTTATGGATGAGCCTTTTGCAACCAGTGACCACTGTTCTATTCGCTTTAAGAACATAGAAACATGGAAAATAGTTGCAGAAGGAGGCCATTTGGCCCTTCGAGCCAGCACCACCATTCATTGTGATCATGGCTGATCATCTACAATCAGTAACCTGTGCCTGCCTTCTCCCCATACCCCTTGATTCCGCTAGCCCCTAGAGCTTTATCTAACTCTCTTTTAAATTCATCCAGTGAATTGGCCTCTACTGCCTTCTGTGGCAGAGAATTCCACAAATTCACAACTCTGGGTGAAAAAGTTTTTTCTTATCTTAGTTTTAAATGGCTTCCCCTTTATTCTTAGACTGTGGCCCCTGGTTCTGGAACATTATGGACAAAGATGGGGCAGGCCCTACGAGTTAATATTCTTGTTTTTCTTTACTTTCATTCATTTGTTCTTTCTACCTTTTTATACCTCTAGTTTCCCTATCCTCTGATTCTCAGAGACACTGAAGAAGGGTCTTGACTCGAAACATCACCTATTCCTTTTCTCCCGAGATGTTCCCTGACCCACTGAGTTATTCCTGCACTTTGTGTCGATCTTCAGTTGAAATTCTAAATTGGGGCAAAGCCAACTTTGATGGTATTAGACAGGAACACACTCAAATCGATTGGAGCAGATTGATTGCAGGAAAAAGAACATCCAGAATGTAGGATGCTTTTAAAAGTGTGGTGACTAGAGTTTAGGGTATGCATGTTCATGTTGGAGTGAAAGGCAAGACAGGTGGCATAAAGAAGCTTGGAGGGTGTGACATCAAGGCTCTAGTCAAGGAAAATGAGAAATGGGACAGGTATAGGCAGCTGGAATCAAGTGCATCCTTGGAGGAGTTTTGGCAACTGAAGTTAATGCTAAAGAAGGAAATCAGGAAGGCAAAATGGGGGAAAGGGAATAGCTTTGGCAGACAATATTACAGAAAATTCAAAGATTTTATTGTACAGGGGAAAAGGGTAACTAGAGAAGGAATAAAAGTGGTCAGCAATCATCCCTGTGGAGCCGCAGCAGATAGGCAAGGTCCTCCATGAGTATTTCTCGGGTTTTACTGTGGAGAAAGGCATGAAGACTAGGGAACTGGGGGCATTTAATGGAAGTGTCTTGATGGCAATCAGGTCGAGGAGGTGCTGAATGTCCTAATATGTCTGAAGGTAGACAAATCTCCCAGGCCTGAGCAGATATATCTGAAGACACTGTGGGAAGCTGGAGGATAAATTGCAGGTGCCCTGGCTGAGATATATGAGTCATCATTAAGTATAGGTGAGGCATCATAAGACTGGAAGGTGACAAATGTAGTGCCTCTATTTAAGAAGGACTGCAAAGAGAAGCCTGGAAATTATCGGCCAGTGAACCTATCATCTGGGTCTAATAGATGATGATGAATTCGAGTATAGGAGAGAAATCGATTGACTGACCAAATGGTTCCGGAACAATAACCTTTCTCTCAACGTCAGTAAAACCAAGGAACTAATTGTTGACGATGGAAGAGGAAGGTAGAGGAATCACACACCTGTCTTCATCGACAGGACCGATGGTGGAGAGAGTCAAAAACTTCAAATTCCAGGCCGTGCATATCTCTGAAGATCTGTCCTGGCCCCTCTACTTCCTTAGAAGACTGAGGATGTTTGGTATGTCAACGAATACTTTCTCGGACCTCTACGGGTGTAGAGAGCATATTGACTGGTTACATCATGGCCTGGTTCGTCAACTCGAATACTCAGGAACAGAGAAGATTGCAAAAAGTGGTGAACACTGCCCAGTGCATCATGGGTACTGACCCTCCCCCCACCATCGAAGGGAACTCCAGGAGACGCTGCCTCAAAAAGGCAACCAGCATCATTAGAGACCCACACCACCCTGGCCACACACTCATTTCACCCCTGCCACCGGGAAGAAGGTATAGGAGCCTGAAAACGGTAACATCCAGGTTTAGGAGCAGCATCTTCCCTACAACCATCAAGCTATTAAACACTGCCAGAGAAGGTAGCTGAGGCAGAAACCATAACATTTAAAGAACATTTGGACAAGTACATGGATAGAAAAGATTTAGAGGAATTTGGGCCAAACATGGGCAGGTGGGACTAATGTATATGAGGCACCTTGTTTGGCATGGGTAAGCTGAGCCAAAGGGCCTGTTTCCATGCTGTAAGACTCTATGACTCTAGGGCCTCTTATTCAATCATGGAAGCAAAGACCCTGGAACCATCCAATAAATAGTTGAATGTGGCAGATTGGAGGGAGGGATATTAGATCAAACTGGAGAGATGAAACAAATTAGGTCAAATGGCTAATTATATGTGTTATTATTTAGTGATCTTGGCAAGTCTGCTTTGATACCCTCATAAACCACTTTATAAATTTAATCACTTAATTCTCCAATAATCCTCCAAGAATATTATTTAAAGCATGTGTTTTCCAGTTTCTTCATTTCAGTCCAAAACCCTAACTGTAGTAAAATTCCCCACTTGCAAGGCAAATAGAAGAGAGACAATTACACTCCTGTCTCATAGTCATTTCTTAAAACAAGGTTGATGTATTTCCCACACTAAGATCTCCTCCCTCTTGGTCGTCTATTCCCAGCTCCAGCCCCTTCCATCCCCTCCATCCAGACTTCTATCTGTAAACCAGTTTTGAATCCATATCATCAAGTCACTGTTAATCCCGCACTGTTAATCTTCTGGAGCAGCCTACTATGGGAGAGTTTATCAAATGCCTAACTAAAATTCGTGTAGACAATCGCCACTGCCCTACTCTCATTGATCACTTTCATCACGCCCTCAAAAGACTCAATCAAATTAGTAAACTGCTCCAGCAGTTTGTAGCCTCTTGTGTCTCTGTTTCCCACAGCGTGTTCAGTGATTTCTCATCAGAAGAATTGTTAGAAATTGAAGCCAAAATCTTCACTGCATTTGAATTCATAACCAACAAATAAAGTTACCTTTCTCCCTCCCAACTATCTTATTGGTGTAAATAAAGAACCAATTTACTTTTGAGATTTTCATGGTAAACAATTTCAACATTTTTGTGCGATGCAAAGAATATTGGCCAAAATTGTGCGTCTCTTGATCTTCACACACGTACAAAAATGACAGGGTGAACTGTGGTTTATCTAAGAACTTAGAACATAGAAAAATCCTAGCAAAGAAGTTGGCCCAGAAAGTCTGTGCCGAACAAGATAAACTAATTTTGCCTGCACATGATCCATATCTCTCCATTCCCTGCACATCCATGTGCCTATCATAAAAGCCTATTAAACGCCACTATTGTATCTGACCACCATCTCTGGCAGTGTGTTCCAGGCACCCATCACCTCTGTGTGAAAAACCTGCCTGCACATCTCCTTTAAACTTTGCCCCTCTCACCTTAAAGCTATTACCTCTAGTCCTTGATCCTGAGAAAAAGGTTCTGACTGTCAATAAAATGCCTCTTATAATTTTACATAAATATTTCTATCAGGTCTCCCTTCGACTTTCAGTGTTCCCCAAGAGAAAACAGTTCAAGTTTTGTCCAACCTCTCAGAAATTCAAAATCACACAAATCCATATTGGCCACCTGTTCTGAGTGCCATAATCTACTTGCCCTATGCTGATTCGACATGCCAAAACATGGGTAAAAATGTAGTAATGAAAAGGATTAAAATCAACTTTTCTTTAAATACATGATTGAGTAAAAGTAAAAGTAACTAGGAACTACTGACTAAAATGATGGTTGGCATCACCTTATTAGAATGACATTAAAAAATGCAGATGGTTATTTAAGCAGGTTTATTAATATAGTTTAATGCTTTGGTCTTACATTAGGATTAACGGGATTTAAAATATTTGTTTTCCATCTGAGCATTTGTTACTGGCAAAGCTGTCACCCTGGAAGCTTGGAAATAGGAACTTTATTTTACCAATTAATTCCTGTAATTGCTCAATACTGACTAATTGTATTTGTTTTTATATGTTTCATAATACTTTCAAAATTCTCAAATGAGGGACATGTACGATATTGATTGATGACATTGGATCAATATTATGTCTCAACACCATTTTAATGAAGGAATTAACCTGGTTATTTTAATTGTGTTAACGATGATGCTAAAATAGCTAACAGATAAATATTGGATTCATCTGCTTCTGTTTGCAGAAGGTTAATTCTTCATATCAGTTTTCAGATAGGGGTGGATGTAGATAAGATAACATTTTTACTTTAATGATACATTTGCATTTTAGAGTTCTACTGGAAAATACAGCTAATATTTGAGTAATGTGAGACATGACTTGCGTCAGCTTTAGCATGAATGGAAAGCGAAAGGCAACCTGGTTTGAAACTTACCTTTTCCCTCAATAGTGTTCCTCCATTTCCCGCATGGGTTGGTTGTAGTTTCACTAACGAGAGATTGATTGCAAGAGGGAATCAACAACTCGATCAGCATTGTACCCACCATGATGGTGGCAGATAACCTCCTGGGAACTTGGTCATTATTTATCTTACAATTCCAGTTCACTAAATGGGAAGGTGAACAATCAAAAGCTACAATTAATGTTATATGTTGTTACTGGTTTATAAATCTTTGAGTGCTTCTCACTCTTGGATGTTTTTGAATCTGTCAAGGTACCACACTCAAATCTTTTAGACCACTTTTGACTTACCAGCAACTTCTTTGTAACCACATTGATAGCAATGAACTGATGATTCATTTCCAATGAATTATACGTGTCAGTAACTATGGTTTCATTTTTCAAAGTTGACTACACTTTTATTATACTTAAGGTGGACTATACTTTAATATATTTTGTGGATGAGGAAAAACATTTCTTCCTCCGGTATTACTTCATGGGTGACTTGTATGGTGAAATAGCAAACTTAAGTGCTGCCTACCAGCCAAGATGAAAATGAAGTACGAGGGGAAGCTGGCCAAGAATATAAAGAAGGACAGTAAAAGCTTCTTTAGGGATGTTAAGAGAAAAAGATTAGTAAAGACAAATGTTGGTCCCTTGTAGGCAGAAACGGGTGAAATTATTATGGGGAACAAGGAAATGGCAGAAGGGTTGAACAGGTACTTTGGATCAGTCTTCACTAAGGAAGACACAAACAATCTACCAGAGGACAGAGGATCTAGCAAGACAGAGGAACTGAAAGAAATTTGCATTAGGTGAGAAATAGTATTGGGTGGACTGATGGAACTGAAAGCTGATAAATCCCCAGGGCCTGATGGTCTGCATCCCAGGGTACTCAAGGAGGTGGCTCTAGAAATTGTGGACGCATTGGTGATCATTTTCCAATGTTTAACAGATTTAGGATCAGTTCCTGTGGATTGGAGGGTAGCTAATGTTATCCCTCTTTTCAAGAAAGGAGCGAGAGAGAAAACGGGGAATTATAGATCAGTTAGTCTGACATCAGTGGTGAGGAAGGTGCTGGAGTCAATTATTAAAGAGGTAATAACGGCACCTTTGGATAGCAGTAAAATGATTGATTTATGAAGGAGAAATCCTGCTTGACTAATCTTCTGGAATTTTTTGAGGATGTGACAAGTAAAATGGATGAAGGAGAGCCAGTGGATGTAGTGTATCTAGACTTTCAGAAAGCATTTGATAAGGTACCACATGGGAGGTTGGTGAGCAAGATTAGAGCACAGGGTATTGGGGGTAGGATATTGACATGGATAGAGAATTGGTTGGCAGACAGGAAGCAAAGAGTAGGAATAAACGGGTCCTTTTCAGATTGGCAGGCATTGGCGAGTGGAGTGCTGCAAGGCTTGGGTCTGGGGCCGCAACAATTTACAATATATATTAATGATTTGGATGATGGAATTAGAAGTAACACTAGCAAGTTTGCAGATGACACAATGCTGGGTGGCAGTGTGAACTGCAAAGAGGATGTTAGGAGGTTGCAGGGTGACTTGGACAGGTTGAGTGAGTGGGTAAATGCATGGCAGATGCAGTATAATGTAGATAAATGTGAGGTTATCCACTTTGGCGGCAAAAACAAGGAAGCAGATTATTATTTCAATGGTGTCAGATTAGGTAAAGGGGAAGTGTAACGAGACCTGGGTGTCCTTGTACAGCAGTCACTGAAAGTAAGCGTGCAGGTACAGCAGGCAGTGATTAGTGTGGATGGCCATACGGATTGGCATGGATGTGATGAGCCAAAGGGCTTGTTTGCGTGCTGTACAACTCTATGAATCTCTGATAATGAGATCTGCTGTTTTTTGCTATGGTTTCTTAAAGTCTCAATATTTTATTATATGTTCCAAGCAGCTCAAGGGCATAGCTAGAAGAACTGTCAGAGACTCGGTCTGAAGAAGTGTCTCGACCCGAAACCTCACCCATTCCTTCTCTCCTGAGATGCTGCCTGATCTGCTGAGTTACTCCAGCATTTTGTGAAATAAATACCTTCGATTTGTACCAGCATCTGCAGTTATTTTCTTACACAGAGAGACTCAGGATCAATCCTGACTTAGTGTGCAATCTATGTGGAGTTTACGTACTTTCTCTATGACTGGGTAGATTTCCCCCATGTTTTTCATCCCAAAGCTCTCCGGGTTGATGGGTTGATTGTTGCTCCTAGTGGGGAGTTGATGAGAATATGTGGAGAATAATAAAGTGGGATATGTGTTGGAATAGTATAAATGGGTAGATGATGGTTGGTGTAAACTTGGTAGGCTGAAAGGCCCATTTCTGTCCTCCTATCTGAATCATATAACTTCAAGATCTGTCGCATTTTACCCTTTATAAACACAATATATGCATTCCTTTTAACATTTATTTGCCAACAGCTATAACTTACATACACAAAAAAGTTCATACTCTTCATTCCACAGCTAAATTCCTCCACAGTGCATCAAAATCTTATGTCTACTTCAAGCAGTCAGCAGAATACAATGCAGGATGTACCTCCCCACCCATGCATGACCCCAGTAAATGAACATGACCCCATTAACTGAAGATATCCTTCTATGTCATAAGGAAATATGAGACAAAGAATCAAATATATTTTATGGAGTGTAGAACTGCTTACTATTAACAAATGTCAGATTCTGTTGATAGGTTTACGGCTAAATACCTAAACAGCTAAGTGCAAACGAAGGATGCATAAATTAATGATCCATTGTAACAATACTTATTTGTAAATGATTGCTTCATGATGACCCTCAGTTCCGTTATTCAAAAGACTGGTTGGTAGAAAGATAATGGAGAATGAGTCAAAAGCCACTCAGTTTCACAAAGTTGCACAAACAAAAAATTAATATAAACAGCATGCCAGTTCTCATTTCAGTAACAATAATTGATACTGTCTGTATAATCTTCCTGTCCCACCAATCCATTTGCTTGGGGTGGACTTTGTGATACTGGTACTTGTCAGGTCTCTAGAACTGTCCCCTGACTGATGAATTCATATTTCATGCACATGCATCTTCAGCAACAAAAGAAAATCCTTTGAATTCATCTTGATTGATCATACGGACAAGAGCCTCATCAATTGGTGTCAGTACAGGACTCTCTGCAGTGAAGTCTCGATCAAAGTTGTTTACATCCCTGTTTGTTTTCTGAAGGGAAAGAAAAATATGATATAAGGCAACTGATCATCTGTGCTGTCCGTAACCTTTTTTTAAGATGGAGATTGGAAGTCTCCAGTGATTCTTACAAATTTCTACAGGTGCACCTTAGAAAGCTTCTCATTCTCACCGATCAAACAGCTAACAATGGGCTGTTTCCTTTATCGTCGTTACTTTTTTGCATATCTTTCATTCATTTGTTCTATACTGTATCTCTCTACATCACCGTCTATATCTCTCGTTTCCTTTTCCCCTGACTCTCTGTCTGAAGAAAGGTCTCGACCCGAAACATCATGCATTCCTTCTCTCCAGAGATGCTGCTTGTCCTGCTGAGTTACTCCAGCATTTTGTGTCTACCTTCAATAAGACATATTTTAGTCTATGCTAGGCGAACATGTCCTTAACTCCTTTCATTCGTTTTCTTTTCATTGAGTAAAACCTTCAGGAAAGCTGCATAGAAATGGTCAATAAACATATAATCTTGTTCAGAATTAGTGTTGAATGAGAACTGAGGATGCTTTATTTAACTTACAGTGCTTACAGTGATGAAAGTTCTGGCTTCAACGTGGGTGAAATGGGATGGCTCTGCTGACAGAGGTGAAATAATCACCTACAGATAGCTCTCATTCCTTTTCCGAGTGGCAGAGGTGGAGAAGCAGCATTAGTAGCTCCTACTATGCGTGTCTGAGACAGCCAGGCACACAAGCTCAGTCTTTCATAGCTGGTGGCTTTAGTTAACATGGTTATAGGCTGTTCAGATTTTCCCAGATCTGAAACTTTGAAATCTCCATGCATCGTAATATAAACTAGACACATTCCACAGCACGAAGTGCCAAACCAAACAAAACTGGTTCTATCTGTAGTGGATCAGAGAAAAATAATGGCAGAGTGATGGTCTGTGGTATAATACAGAAATTCAGACATCCATTTATGGGGAAGCAATACACTGTATGTGCATCTGTCCTACATCTTGGCCAGGCAACGTTCCAAAAGCAGAAGTTTTACTGCCTGGAAACACCTTGGCATTTTAAGAAATCCTGCCAATGTCCTTGTGTAGACGCAAAATAGATAAAATGAAGTAGGACAGGATTGTATCATTTTTAAATTCACTCCAGTAAGATTTATACTGTTGCCTCAACAGAGAAAGTACACACTGCAAATTTTCTGAGCCTTCTGGCAAAACGTATCAAGTGCAGTTATGCTCACTTCAGTACAAAATGTGTACCCTGTCAGATGCAGGAGGTAGGAGAGAAGTATTGTGAAGGATCTGTGTGTTATTGTTCTCCCACAACCAAAAGTTGCAGCATTTTGATGGTAATCTTAAAGGACAAACTTCCTAATTTCAGTATGAAAACTTACAATCCTGGGTTTGAAAGGCGGCTCGACTTTTCGTTGTTCAAGCAGTTCCCAATCGATTCCTTGAAAGAAGGGGTGGTCCAAAATCGCCTGCTCCCCACCTTGTGCTGAGACACATCCCAGCCGCTTGCTTGGATTTTTTATCATGAACTGGTGAAGAAAGAATAAAACTGTTACACTTTGATCTTATAAAGTTCATAAGTTTATGGAGCAGAATTAGGCCATGCGGTCCATCAAGTCTACTCCGCTATTCAATCATGGCTGATCTATCTTTCCCTCTCAACCCCATTCTTCTGCCTTATCCCCATAACACCTGACACCCATACTAATCAAGAACGTATCGATTTCCACCTTAACAATATTCATATACTTGGCTTCCACAGCCTTCTGTGGCAATGAACTCCACACAAACAAAGTGGCACAATTAGCGCTCAGGCTAATTTGCCTGATTCTTGCTGTGACACAGTTTTCCTCTTTGACTGACAACTGCTTTTCAATGTCTCGCCCAATTGAAAAGTATGGCACAGCAAACACATTCAATCCATTCCCAGATTTTAATTGGAGAGATGTAATTGTGGGCCAAAGGGCCTATTCCTGTGCTGTACTGTTCGAAGTCTTAGATAATTGGGAAGGAATCTACATCTTGTGATGCAAGACCCGGGGACGGCCGTGAAGAACAATGGGGACCGCTGTGAGGGACGGTGGGAGAACAAAGGGAGATCCGGTGTGGGAGAGTGGGGGGCATTCTAGTGTAGAATCCTCTGCCCAGGGGACAAGTCTGTGTTTGGTTGTTTGTTTGTTCATTTGTTCCGGTGAAGGCGCTGTGCACACAGCAGCCAGCCAACAGTCGCTTGTCTTTTTCTTTCTGTTTTCACTTTTAATTTCAAGTTTGTGTGCACCTTGTGTGTTGCGACTGTCGGCAGACCAATTTCCCTCCGGGGATGAATAAAGTTTTATCGTATTGTGTCGTATCGTATTGTTTCGTTTAGTTTAGTTTTCAGATACAGCATGGAAACAGGCCCTTCGGCCCACTGTGTCTGCACCGAAGAGCGATCGCCGCACATTAACACTGCCCTACACACACCAGGGAAAATTTACATTCATACCAAGCCTATTAACCTACAAACTTGTGCTTCTTTGGAGTATGGGAAGAAACCAAAGATCTCATAGAAAACCCACCCAGTTACAAGGAGAACCCAGTGCAGGCAGCACCCGTAGTCGGGATCCTACTCTGGCGCTGAAAGTGCTGTAAGGCAGCAACTCTACCGCTGTGCCATCGTGCCTCCCATGTGCTGCTCACCATGCGTCAGAAGGCCCTAATGTTATGCCTTCTCCATGAGGTGAGCCATTGTAAGTGGCGTCAGCGTCTTGCACTGCGAACAAGGGGAAATCAATCTGGGGCTGCTCTCAGTGCAGTGCACGAAAGCACAGTGCAACCAAAGACAGTCAGCAGTAGCGCAGAATGTTGAGAGTGAATGGAAAGAGTTTCACTAATATTAAAATGGGTGATCTGCCATTACTAGCAGTTGAAATCAGCTGCTGGTCAGTTTGTGGGTGCTCCACCTTCTGCCTCACATGATGTGGGGCAGATTCCCAGCCACGTGGAGCTAACTGTTAAATAGGATTCGATGGTCCAATGTGCTACTGTAGCATTCCACCTTATCCAAAGCCAAAAGTACATGATCCCAACTTTAGTTTCCAGCGGTAATGGCAAGTAGTCCCATGAAGTGAGTTGTACAAGTCTATTGAAGGAAGACACTGCCATCATTGCTAAAATATTTCTGTAAAAGTACAAAATTAAGTGGATTTTAACCCAGAAATACTGACGATAGAGTGATTAGAGTGTTCATCACTATGGTCTACAAATAGTTAGTTCATTTGTTTACAGAAAGAGTGTCAGCAATAGAATGAAAGGAGTGTGAATTGCAGCCTGATCTTGAACCAATTGGTATGCTACCTATGTTCTAGTTTAAAGGCACACCGTAAATAGTAACTTGAGCATTTGGACTTGACTTACTTGTCAAACATTTCTTTTACGAACAATATCATACCCACATAAAGTAGAAACCAGCTCCAACCTGTTTGTCCAAGATCCCTGAAATCTGCCAACAAAACTTATTGCCAAGTGCTTTTACAAACTGTGCTGTCAGCCAAATGCATGAAGATTGGTCAACAACTGATAAGAAGTACCCTTTGAAATCAAGTGAGAATAATCAGGGAAGTGATATTACACTGAACAAGGGTCTCGACCCGAAACGTCACCCATTCATTCCTTCTCTCCCGAGATGCTGCCTGACCTGCTGAGTTACTCCAGCATTTTGTGAATAAATCGATTTGTACCAGCATCTGCAGTTATTTTCTTATAATACAAGTGATATTACAGTTTTGCTGAACTTAATCCCAATGTTGCAACTCAGGAGTTAACTGCCAGAACCAAATACACAGACTGCAATAAACACAGCATCCCCTCTGTAAAACAAATAGGCACTCAGGAGCAATGAAAATGGAGCTCTCCAAGGCTTCTGAAGCCTTATATCTGTGATGGGCAATGTTATTGAGTTTCAGGTAATAACATTCCTTTAATACAAATCTATGCCCAGTCCTTCACTTATTCAACAAATTAATGGTGCTTGTGACTATTTCCTTATCCTTGTACAGCTATGCATTCTAATGTTACACAAAGTGCTTTTGGTGGGTGTAATTAAATACTGAAGGGAAAGGGCTGGTGGGGCATATCCAAATTGTTGACATTAAAGGAAGTATTAAAAGGTGAAATACACCAAGGACAGTGGATCACTAAAATGGTCTCGATATTTATCCTCTGTTGTTAGCACTAAAAAGTCAAAATAATAAAGTGGATTTGTTAATCTTGGCTGATGAAATTCTGTAATTAAATTCAATGACACCCAGCATTAGAGCAGAAATGGCCAGACCTGTTGCTGCTTTGCATGATTAGCACGCACGACGACAGAAGATGTTTTACTCCAACGTGTATACATTTAACACCTATTTTGTAAAGTCAGTGGATAGACAAGCAAATGCACATATGCATTCACACACGCATGCATGTACAGTGCCCTCCATGATGTTTGGGACAAAGACCCATCATCTATTTATTTGCCTGTGTACTCCACAATTTGAGATTTGTAACAGTAAAAAATCACATGTGCTTGAAGTGCACATTGTCAGACTTTAATAAAGGGTATTTTTATACATTTTGCTTTCACCATGTAGAAATTACTGCAATGTTTATACATAGTCCTCTCATTTCAGGGCACCATCATGTTTGGGACACATGGCTTCACAGGTGTTTGTAATTGCTCAGATGTGTCGAAATGCCACCTTATGCAGGTATAGGAGAGCTCTCAGCACCCAGTCTTTCCTCCAGTCTTTCCATCACCTTAGGAAACTTTTATTGCTGTTTATCAACATGGGGACCAAAGATGTGCCAATGAAAGTCAAAGAAGCCATTATGATACTCAGAAACAAGAATAAAACTGTTAGAGACATCAGCCAAACATTAGGCTTACCAAAATCAACTGTTTGGAACATCATTAAGATGAAAGAGAGCACTGGTGAGCTTACTCATCATAAAGGGACTGGCAGGCCAAGGAAGACCTCCACAGCTGATGACAGAAGAATTCTCTAAAAAATAAGGAAAAATCCCCAAACACCTGTTTGACAGATCAGGACCACTCTTCGGGAGTTAGGTGTGGATTTGTCAATGACCACTATCCGCAGAAGACTTCATGAACAGAAATACAAGAGGCTACACTGCAAGATGCAAACCACTGATTTACTGCAAAAACAGGATGGCCAGGTTCCAGTTTTGCCACGAAGTACTTAAAAGAGCAACCACAGTTCTGGATAAAGGTCTTGTGGACAGATGAGACAAAGATTAACTTATATCAGATTGATGGCAAGAGCAAAGTATGGAGGAGAGAAGGAACTACCCAAGATCCAAAGCATACCACTTCATCTGTGAAACACGGTGGTGGGGGTGTTATGGCCTGGGCATGTATGGCTGCTGAAGGTACTGGCTCACTTATCTTCATTGATGACACCACTGCTGATGGTAGTAACATAATGAATTCTGAAGTGTATAGTCACATCCAATCTGCTCAAGTTCAAACAAATGCCTCAAAACTCATTGGCTGGCGGTTCATTCTACAGCAAGGCAATGATCCCAAACATACTGCTAAAGCACCAAAGGAGTTTTTCAAAGCTAAACAAATGGTCAATTCTTGAGTGGCCAAGTCAATCACCCGATCTGAATCGAATTGAGCATGCCTTTTATATGCTGAAGAGAAAACTGAAGGGGACTAACGCCCAAAACAAGCATAAGCTAAAGATGGCTGCAATACAGGCCTGGCAGAGCATCACCAGAGAAGACACCCAGCAACTGGTGATGTCCATGAATCGCAGACTTCAAGCAGTCATTGCATGCAAAGGGTATGCAACAGAATACTAAACATGACTACTTTCATTTATATGACATTGCTGTGTCCGAAACATTATGGAGCCTCGAAATGGGGGGGACTATGTATAAACACTGCTGTAATTTCTACATGGTGAAACCAAAATGTATAAAAATGGCCTTTATTAAAGTCTGACAATGTGCACTTTAACCACATGTAATTTTTTTCTATTACAAATCTCAAAGTGTGGAGTACAGAGGCAAATAAATACATGATGGGTCTTTGTCCCAAACATTATGGAGGGCACTGTATGTGTGTGCACAAACACTCACAGATATGAACACATTTGCAAGCATGTGCATATACGTATGCACACACTCACAAGCACGCATGCACGATTACACACACATTTTATACAGATCCCGTATAATCCACTCCAGTTGGTCTTTAATTTGTTATGTACAAATTTATTTTTTAAAGTTCATGTACAAAAAAAGCTGTCACTGGCAAGGCCAATGTACATTCCCCATCTTTAACAGGCCTTGAATCGAAAGGACAGGCTATTTGCTATGCCAAATAGGGGTGAACCATGTTGTTGTGGGTTTGGAGTTAAGTGCCGGACAGAACAGGTAAAGGCACCAGATTTTGATCCCAAAAATGACCATATGATTTTTCTTATGGTGATATGGTTTGTTGCTAGCGTTACTGCACCTGAACTAAAAGTGAATCACTTACCATCAGAACAGAAGGAGGCAATTTAGTCCAGCCTGCTAATGCCAGTTTTTAAAAGGAGATATTCAATTAGTTCTAATCTTCCCCTCTTTGAACTGTTATAAAGTTAAGAAAAAAATTGCTAAACAATATTTTGCTGAAAGTAGATTCCAAGGAAACTATGGAGTCCATTGATATCCATATCCTAAAAAGTAGGAAAAAAGTGGTGTATATCTCACATATGATGGCTAAAAATGTCCACTGTTAATGGAACCAGCTTTGAAGTTTAAGTATTGGATGATTCACATGAAGTGGCTGATTGCTTTTTTATGCCAAAATAACTAATTTGAAATTCTATTTGTAATGACTGAATTCCTGCCTCACGTCAAACTATGTCTGAAGAAGGGTCTCGACCCAACTCATCACCTATTCCTTCTCTCCAGAGATGCTGCCTGTCCCGTTGAGTTACTCCAGCATTTTGTGTCTATCTTCGGTTTAAACCAGCATCTGCAGTTCCTTTTGTCAAACTATGTCTGAAGAAGGGTCTCGACCCAAAACGTCACCCATTCCTTCTCTCCAGAGATGCTGCCTGTCCCATTGATTTACTCCAGCTTTTTGTGTCTATCTGCAGTTCCTTCCCACACAAACTATTTCTAATGGAAAGTGCATCCATTTTTACATATTAGGGTAACTTTCCTGGCAAAATTTTCCCCACAGATTTGAGGTGCATTTGGAGAATGAGGGAAGTGTTCATCGTCATTGTTTGCAAACGTATAATCTAATTTGTGAAGATGGTGTTGTGGGGATTCTAGGGTGACTACTGATGGGGAATGGGAATGTGTGAACACCTGACAGAGCCACCTGGTCATGGTGCTACCCAAGGTAGGATCACCTGCTCAGATTTACACCCAACAACAAAACTGTACTTTAACTGTACTGTCTGAAGAAGGGTCTCGACCCAAAACGTCACCCATTCCTTCTCTCCTGAGATGCTGCCTGACCTGCTGAGTTACTCCAGCATTTTGTGATACCTTTGATTTGTACCAGCATCTGCAGTTATTTTCCTACACATATATACATTAACAATGTTCAGTGCCTCGCAGGGCTAGATGGAGAAAAAATTGTCATTTTATAATGTACTAGACCAAGTGGATCCGTTGGGCCTAAACCTCTCCTGCATTGGTGCAGCACCCTGTCTTCCCCCCCTCCCCTCAACCACCCCCTCCCCACTCCCTTCTCCCCCACTCCCCCCTCCCTTCCTCCTCCCCTCCCCCTCCTCTCCTTTCAAACTTAAAAATGTGAATAACTTAAAAAATATAACACCGATTTCAATAAAACTACTTGCATTATCACTAAAGTGACAATGGTGAGTAAGGTGGGCCTAAAATTGTCGCGCTATCATGTACCGTTTTGGCTGAAGTTCAGTCACAAACAAGATAACAAACGAGTTTTAGTATATAGATATCATTGTACAGCTCTCTTTAATTTGTTAGGTTAGGTATTCTTGGGTAGTTTATGGCTCAGACCAGCTTTAAATGATTATAAATAATGCTCTAATCCAACTTAGTTTGTGTCGTGTCACTGTCTTGTTTGCAACTGCTGGTAAGGAAATACTATTCAGTGGCAGTCAAATTGCTCAGCAAACTCACTGAGGAGAAGGAAAAGCATCCAGGATATCAAACACTAGCTAAGTTTGTGCTAGTAAATTAATTAAAGGAAGGCTTCCTGCACAAGCTCTGAAAATGAAAGAATTAGACAACATTCCTGGAATCATTTCCTGTAGGCAGGGCACCATTGTTCAGGTTATGTATGTTTTATTTGTTTGTGGCCAATTACTCACTCCGGGACTTTAGTCCTTACAGGGCAAACAGAGTGCAGCCAAATGAATGCTCCACACTTATTTGCGTAAAGACATAGAAAATATCAAAGCTAACATGGTACACAACTTCCGACAAATAAGAAGTCAATCCCTCTCCTGTTCGGTTGGGTGGTTTCAGTGTCATGCTGAGAAACAATAAGGCTGCAGAGTTGCTGACGACACCAAGCTTCCTGTAAACTGAAGGGGAAATAATGTTTAACAAAGGTGCTGTGGGTGTGACACACTGCACAATAACCCAAGGTTCACACCTCGCTGTGAATTAACGCATGTAGGAAGGTCATCATTCTCGCATGTACAAATAAGGCCAGACTTCATAAAGTAAAAGAATCAGATTAGAATAGAGAAAGCTCGAAGCTTAAACTGTAATGCAACATTGCGGCTCAGGAATTAACTCCCTTCATCTGAACTCCCTCAGTTTGAAGAAATGGCTCGACCCAAAACATCAACTATTCCTTTTCTCCAGAGATGCTGCCTGAGCCACTGAGTTACTCCAGCATTTTGTGTCTATCCCCCTTAATCTCTGCCTGTCGAGCCCAATTTGTGCTCTTTAAAACCCATCTCTTTAACCAAACTTCTGATGTAATTCATATACCATGAGCCAGCGCTAATTGTTGCTTGGTATTACAAAATGCTGGAGTAACTCAGCAGGTCAGGCAGCATCTCTGGAGAGAAGGAATGTGTAACATTTTGGGTCAAGACCCTTCTTCAGACTGTTAGGGGGGGCGGGACAAAGAAAGGATATAGGTGGAGACAGGAAGACTGGGAGAACTGGGAAAGGGGAAGGGATGAGAGGGACAGAGGAGCTATCTAAAGTTAGAGAAGTCACTGTTCATACCGCTGGGCTGTAAGCTGCCCAAGCGAAATATGAGGTGCTGCTCCTCCAATTTGTGGTGGGCCTCACTATGACACTGGAGGAGGCCCAGGACAGATAGGTCAGACTGGGAGTGGGAGGGGGAGTTGAAGTGCTCAGCCACCGGGAGATCAGGTTGGTTAAGGTGGCTGAGCGAAGGTGTTGAGCAAAATGATCGCCTAGCCTGCGTTTGGTCTCGCCGATGTAGAGAAGTTGACATCTGGAACAGCGGATACAATAGATGAGGTTGGAGGAGGTGCAGGTGAACCTCTGCCTTACCTGGAAAGACTGTTTGGGTCCTTGGATGGAGTCGAGGGGGGAGGTAAAGGGACAGGTATTGCATCTCCTGCGGTTGCAGGGGAAAGTGCCTGGGGAGTGGGTGGTTTGGGTAGGAATGGACGAGTGGACCAGGGAGTTACGGAGGGAACCATCTCTGCGGAAAGCAGAAAGGGGAGGAGATGGGAAGATGTGGCCAGGAGTGGGATCACGTTGGAGGTGACGGAAATGTTGGAGGATAATTTGTTGGATACGCTGGCTGATGGGGTGGAAGGTGAGGACAAGGGGAACTCTGTCCTTGTTACGAATGGGGGAGGGGGAGCAAGAGCGGAGCTGCGGGATATAGAGGAGGCCCTAGTGAGAGCCTCATCTGTAATGGAGGAGGGGAAGCCACGTTTCGTAAAGAATGAGGACATCTCTGATGCTCTAGTGTGAAACACCTCATCCTAGGCGCAGATGCGGCGTAGACGGAGGAATTGGGAGTAGGGGATAGACTTTTTGCAGGAGACAGGGTGGGAAAAAATGTAGTCCAGATAGCTATGGGAGTCAGTGGGTTTGTAGTAGATGTCGGTCACCAGTCTGTCTCCTGTGATGGAGATGGTGAGATCCAGAAACGGTAGGGAGATGTTGGAGATGGTCCAAGTATATTTAAGAGCAGGATGGAAATTAGTGGTGAAATGTATGAAGTCAGTGAGTTCTGCATGGGTACAAGAGGTAGCACCAATGCAGTCGTCAATGTAGTGGAGGTAGAGTTCGGGGATGGGGCCATTGTACGTCTGGAACAGGGATTGTTCGAGGAAGAAACGGTTGAGGAAGAAGAGGAGGGCTTCAAGACCATCCTTGTGGGGGATGGAGGTGTAGAATGACTGGACATCCATGGTAAAGATGAGGGAGTGGGGGCCTGGAAACCGAAAGTTATTGAGGAGTGCATGTGAGGTGTCTTGGGCATAGGTGGGGAGGGATTTGACCAGGGGGATAGGATGGTGTCGAGATAGGTGGAAATTAATTTGGTGGGACATGAACAGGCAGAAACAATGGGTCTGCCAGGACAGTTCTGTGCTTGGTATTCTTCTGACAAAGCAGCTTGAAGTGTTTTTGCTTCAGTACCAGTGTGATATAAATGGAAGTTGTTATTGTTTTTTGCTATGACATGTTTGACATCTTCCCTTAATGACCTGCACCTATTCTTGCAGCTCTTTAGCTCTTTAAATAAGAATGATACAAAGAATAATAAAGGAAAAAAAGTAGCTGACAATACCCATCGATATCACAATTCTTCAATCTGATATATATATTTAAGGCTGTAAGATCTGCTGGTACCATTGAATCAAGTTCCAGTTTTGAAGTTTTTTGAAAGATAATTAAGAATTCCCATGATGATTAGTTCGAAAAGGCAATATCAGGTACAGAGAGTCCTAGATTCTCTAGATGCCCCTCTAGATGCCCCCAACTCTCGGTCTGAAGAAGGGTCTCGACCCGAAACACCTATTCCTTTTCTCCAGAGATGCTGTCTGACCCGCTGAGTTACTCCAGCATTTTGGGTCCTAGATTCAAATCCTGGTCTCCACCTAGTTACTGAACTTTGCTATGGCAACCAGTGTTACTGCACCTGGCCTATGGAAACATAGAAACATAGCAACATAGAGAAGCATAGAAAATAGGTGCAGGATGAGGCCATTTGGCCCTTCGAGCCAGCACTGCCATTCATTGTGGTCATGGCTGATTATCTACAATCAGTAACCTGTGCCTGCCTTCTCCCCATATCCCTTGATTCCACCAGCCCCTAAAGCTCTATCTAACTCTCTTTTAAATTAATCCAGCGAATTGGCCTCCACTGCCTTCTGTGGGTGAAAAGGTTTCTTCTCAACTCAGTTTTAAATGGCCTCCCCTTTCTTCTTATTCTTAGACTGTGTCACCTGGTTCTGGACTCCTCCAACATTGGGAAATTTTTCCCTGCATGTAGCTTGTCTAGTCCTTTTATAATTTTATACATCTCTATAAGAACCCCTCTGATCCTTCTAAACTCCAGTGAATACAAGCCCAGTCTTTCCAATCTTTCATCATATGACAGTCCATCCATCTCAGGGATTAACTTCGTGAACCTATGCTGCACTGCCCCAATAGCAAGGATGTCCTTCCTCGAATTAGGAGACCAAAACTGCACACAATACTCCAGATGTGGTCTCACCAGAGCCCTATACAACTGCTCCTGAACACAAATCCTCTCGTTATGAAGGCCAACATGCCATTAGCTTTCTTCACTGCCTGCTGCACCTGCACGCTTATTTTCAGTGACTGGTGTACAAGGACACCAAGGTTTCATTCCACTTCCCCTTTACCTAATCTGACACTATTGAGACAATAATCTGCCTCCTTATTTTTGCTGCCAAAGTGGATAACCTCACATTTATCTACATTATACTGCATCTGCCACGCATCTGCCCACTCACTCAACCTGTCCAAGTCACCCTGCAACCTCCTAACATCCTGTTCACAGTTCACACTGCCACCCAGCTTTGTGTCATCCGTAAACCTGCTCGTGTTACTTCTAATTCCATCATCCAAATCATTAATATATATTGTAAATAGTTGCGGCCCCAGCACCGAGCCTTGCGTCCACTCGCCACAGCCTGCCATTCTGAGAAGGACCCATTTATTCCTACTCTTTGCTTCTTGTCTGCCAACCAATTCACTGTCCATGTCAATACCCTACCTCCAATGCCATGTGCTCTAATCTTGCTCACCAACCACCCGTGTGGGACTTTATCAAAGGCTTTCTGAAAGTCTAGATACACTACATCCACCGGCTCTCATTCATCCACTTTACTTGTCACAGCCTCAAAAAATTCTAGAAGATTAGTCAAGCAGGATTTCCCTTTCATAAATCCATGCTGACTTGGACCAATCCTTTTACCTCTGTCCAAATGCGCCGTTATTACCTCTTTAATAATTGACTCCAGCATCTTCCCCACCACCGATGTCAGGCTAACTGGTCTATAATTCCCCTTTTTCTCTCTGGCTCCTTTCTTAAAAAGTGGGATAACATTAGCTACCCTCCAATCCACAGGAACTGATCCTGAATCTATTGAACATTGGAAAATGATCACCAATGTGTCCACAATTTCTTGAGCCACCTCCTTGAGTACCCTGGGATGCAGACCATCAGGCCCTGGGGGTTTATCAGCCTTCAGTCCCATCAATCTACCCAATACTATTTCTCGCCTAATGCAAATTTCTTTCAGTTCCTCCGTCTCCCTTGATCCTCTGTCCACTAGTACATCTGGGAGATTGTTTGTGTCTTCCTTAGTGAAGACAGATCCGAAATACCTGTTCAACTCTTCTGCCATTTCCTTGTTACCCATAATAATTTCACCCATTTCTGTTTTCAAGGGACCCACATTTGTCTTTACTAATCTTTTCCTCTTAACATACCTAAAAAAGCTTTTACTGTCCTTTATATTCTTGGCCAGCTTCGCTTCGTACCTTATCTTTTCAGCCCGTATTGCCCTTTTTGCTATCTTCTGTTGTCCTTTGAAAGTTTCCCACTCCTCTGGCTTCCTGCTACTCGTTGCTACCTTATACATCTTTTCTTTTAGTTTTATTCCATCTCTACCTTCCCTTGTCAGCCACGGTTGCCTCTTACTCCCCTTAGAATCTTTCTTCCTCTTTGGAATGAAATGATCCTGCATCTTCTGGATTATGCCCAGAAATTCCTGCCATTGATGTTCCACCGTCATTCCTGCTAGGATCCTTTTCCATTTGACCTTGGCCAGCTTCTCTCTCATGCCTTCATAGTCCTCTTTGTTCAACTGCAACACTGACATTCCTGGTTTAACCTTCTCCCTCTCAAATTGCAGATTAAAACTAATCATATTATGGTCACTATGGTAACTAATCATAGAAACATAGAAACATAGAAAATAGGTGCAGGAGTAGGCCATTCGGCCCTTCGAGCCTGCACCGCCATTCAATATGATCATGGCTGATCATCCAGCTCAGTAGCCTGTACCTGCCTTCTCTCCATACCCCCTGATCCCTTTAGCAAAAAGGGCCACATCTAACTCCCTCTTAAATATAGCCAATGAACTGGCCTCAACTACCTTCTGTGGCAGAGAATTCCACAGACTCACCACTCTCTGTGTGAAGAAATGTTTTCTCATCTCGGTCCTAAAAGACTTCCCCCTTATCCTTAAGCTGTGACCCCTGGTTCTGGACTCCCCCAACATCGGGAACAATCTTCCCGCATCTAGCCTCTCCAACCCCTTAAGAATTTTATATGTTTCTATAAGATCCCCCCTCAGTCTTCTAAATTCCAGCGAGTACAAGCCCAGTCTATCCAGTCTTTCCTCATATGCAAGTCCCGCCATCCCAGGGATTAATCTGGTGAACCTTCTCTGTACTCCCTCTAAGACAGGAACGTCTTTCCTCAGGTTAGGAGACCAAAACTGCACACAATACTCCAGGTGCGGTCTCACCAAGGCCCTGTACAACTGCAGCAGAACCTCCCTGCTCCTAAACTCAAATCCTCTTGCTATGAATGCCAACATACCATTCGCTTTCTTCACTGCTTGCTGCACCTGCATGCTTGCTTTCAATGACTGGTGCACCATGACACCCAGGTCACGTTGCATCTCCCCTTCCCCCAATCGGCCACCATTCAGGTAATACTCTGCTTTCCTGTTCTTGCCGCCAAAGTGGATAACCTCACATTTATCCACATTATATTGCATCTGCCATGCATTTGCCCACTCGCCTAATCTATCCAAGTCACTCTGCAGCCTCCTAGCATCCTCCTCGCAGCTAACACTGCCACCCAGCTTCGTGTCATCCGCAAACTTAGAGATGTTGCATTCAATTCCCTCGTCCAAATCATTAATATACACTGTAAATAACTGGGGTCCCAGCACTGAGCCTTGCGGTACCCCACTAGTCACTGCCTGCCATTCCGAAAAGGATCATATTATGGTCACTATGGAACAGAAGAAGCCGTGAGTGCTTCAACTCCTGTCTGCTATTGAGGATGCTCTGTGGAATGGTGGACTTTAACTGGCACAGGCCAGGGCCCATCAACTTGATCCTCAATTGATAAATTAATCTGAGCTTTCCCATGAAGAATAAGCACCTTCATGAGGTATCAGAAGGCATCCTTCACCACTGGGTTTCCCCAATGGCAGTCTCAGCACAAGGGCGAAGAAAAATGGTCAGGGTTCTGTTTTTCATTTAAATGGTATATATGTTGGCAGTTATTGTCTATTACATTAGTTCCCCTCATACGACAGTCGAGGGCCAATGTCATTGCATGGTCTGAAGTGTCATATGAACCTCATCTGGTAATGATGGCAGATTTCCTTCTTTGAAGAACATCAGTGGACCAGATTGAGTTTTATGACATGCAATAATTTTGTGATGATTAATAGCAGATACAAACCTTTTATCTGAGATTAATTTAATTAATTGAAATTAACTATTCCACTAACCTGGTGGAATTTGAAGCCATGTCTCCATATCAATAGCCAATGCCTTTCAATACCAGTCCAATAACTTAACATGTAGTATAAGAAAATAACTGCAGATGCTGGTACAAATCGATTTATTCACAAAATGCTGGAGTAACTCAGCAGGTCAGGCAGCATCTCGGGAGAGAAGGAATGGGTGACGTTTCGGGTCGAGACCCTTCTTCAGACTGTCTGAAGAAGGGTCTCGACCCAAAACGTCACCCTTTCCTTCTCTCCCGAGATGCTGCCTGACCTGCTGAGTTACTCCGGCATTTTGTGAATAAATCAATAACTTAACAACTATGCTACCATCATTAGTATGTTGAGCATTTGAATATACAGTTGGTTTAGCAATGGAAAGCAGGAAGCAGGGTGTAACAGGTTGGTGGTCATTCTAATCTATAACTGAGTTAGCTCGTAAATATCAAAACGAATATTTCTTATTAAGAATTTGTTGATATTGCAAAATATCCCTTGGACATCTTTCTTGTGAATTGACACTCATCTCACCTTTCCCTTCCATACTAAAATTCTTGAATGTGTTGTTGCCTCCAAAATACATGCCCACCTACCTCTGAACTCTTTCCCTTAGGTTTCTGTGCACATCATCAAACCTGTGCTGTCATGTCCGTTGCCACCGCCTTTGGCTCCTGTCCCAAACTCCTCTGTTCCCTCGCACTGACTTTGTTCCTTTCCTAGGAAACAACCTAAGGCTGAATCAGACTGCTTGCAACATCACAATAGTTGTCATTTGATCTTGTAACTTCAGTTTGAGACATCAACTCCACAACATCACCACCTTAAGCCTTATAATATCTCCTGACCTGCATTGCTCTCAGATTGTCTGTTTCTGAAACCATCCACCTTGCCTCTGCTACTGGAAAACATGGTAGGTCCATCAGACTGAAGAAGGGTCTCGAAACAAAATGTCACCTATCTATATCCTCCAGAGATGCTAGCTGACCCGTTGAGTTATTCGAGCATTTTGTGTTCTATGCAAGATTCCAGCATCTGCAGTTCCTTGTGTCTACACCTGATCATTTGCCCCTCTGTAAAGTTAAACAAATATCCAAATTCACCAAGCAAAATGCAAAACCAGGCCAAGAAATGTGAATACAATAAGGAGAATATTCTTGTGCATTTTGGATAATGAACTTAAATACAGCGAACATTACTCCTTCACACTGGTGGTAAAAGGGAAATTAATTTCAGTATGATCATTAATCATTCACTGACTCATGACTCAAAAGTCAAGAATGTTTAAATGTCAGATATATGGGGAACAGAACAATGAAATTATTGCAGTAGCTCGACAGACATATTAACGCAGCAGATAAATATGCAATAAACAATTAATTATCAGCTATATGAGGTAACCAAACCATAAAAGTACACGGTGCACCTTTACAAAGTCCATAGTTTTTCGATGCTGAGGTAGGACTGTGCAGTGTGGTTCAAGAGGCTAATGGCTGATGGGAACAAGCTGTTCTTGAATCTGGTGGTAATAGATTTCAGGCTCCACTACCTTTTCCTCGATGGTAGCAGTAATATGAGAGTGTACCCAGGATGATGTGGGCCTTTGATGATATTAGCTGCCATCTTGATATAGCGCTTCCTGTAGATACCTGAGGGGGGGAGTGGAGGTGGTGGGGGGGGGGGGGGGGTGGGGGGTTGATACCTATGATGGACTAGGCAATGACTACCACTTTCTGCAGCCTCCTTTAATCTTGGGTGCTCGAGCTACCTAACCAGGCCATGATACAACCAAGTCAGCATGCTCTTTATTGTACACCTGTAGAAGCTCAATAGAATATTCGGTGACAGACCATATCTCCTCAGTCTTCCAAGAAAGAGGAGAAGTTGATAAGCTTTCGTTGTGATTGCTTCAATGCGGTAGACTCAGGACTTGCCCTTGAGATGCCCCTGGACTGATGGTTATCGGAAAGGAAGTGTTTTTGCCAATTCGTATTGAAATCTGTTGATAAGGAAGTCGATGATCCAGTACCTTTGGGACAAGTAGAGACCCATTTCTTTGAATCATAAGTATAAAGAGGCTGACGGTGTTGAATATCGAGCTGAAGTCGATGAACAACAGCCTGACGTACAGGCTGATCAAGAGTAGAGTCATATTTAGCATAATTCTGGCATCAGCTTCAAAGGAATATTGGCAAAATGGCTCCAGAAGGAGTTCCAGGATGATTTGGGGGCTTGGGTAACAAAGAGATTTGGACAACTTAAATTTGGAAATAAAAACTGAGCAGTGATATGATCCAGGCCTCCATAATATTTACTTGTGCCAATGGTGCTGTTTCCATGCTGTATGACTCTGAGACTCTAATATTGTGACGCTATTAGCAAAAACACCATCAAATCTAATTAATTAATTTTTTGTCCTTCTCTCTCCAACTTCAAAATAAGAAAACACTGACATTTTAAATGAAATACATCAGGTTTCTCTTGTTTAGCAATTTTCTCTTTGTAACATTTGTCCTGTTGCATGGACAGGTTTACATTCTGACATGTGAAGACAGGTTTTGTAATGTTGTTTGTTGATATCATGGGATTCTGTAGGAAATATGTTGTAACATGGTAATTCACAGACCAGTTTGATCAAGTGATAAAATAGATGAATCATGATGGAAGGCTAAGCTCTATGAACACACCATTGTCTTTTCATTGAGTGAAAGGTTATATGTGGTAACATTGCATACAAGCACAGGATCTGACTAGTGCTCTAGTAATTTATCTGCAGCATTATCATCAAAACTTGCACAACCAAGTTTCCGTGACGAGGTCATTTTGACCTTACTTCCCATGTCTTGAGATGTTATAGATGCAACATATTAACAGCACCAGCAATAATGGTAATGAAGGCTGGAATCTGTGTGATATAAAATATCTAGCATAAAACTGAGCACAATCGGCTTGAATTGTAAGGTGCTTCTAATTGTTAATTTAGAGACTTTAGCGATACAGCACGAAAACAGGCCCTTTGGCCCATCGAGTCTGCACCGACCAGTAATCACCCCGTACACTAGCACTATCCTGCACACTAGGGAGAATTTACAATTTTACCGAAGCCAATTAACCTGCAAACTAGTACGTCATTGGAGTATGGGAGGAAACCGGAGCACCCAGAGAAAACCCACGTAGTCATAGGGAGAATGTATAAACTCCGAACAGACAGCACCCTTAGTCAGGATCAAACCCGGGTCTGAAGTGTTGTAAGGCAGCAACTCTACCATTGTGCCATTATACCACCCTAATTCGAGGGAAGCATGGGAATAAGCTTGATACAGCCGCAAGTTGTGTGAAAACGCAAACTGAAGCGAAAGGTTTGGTATTTAGAATGGAGTTAACACATTTATTTTCCTCTTATGATGTAATGATATTAGGATTTCAGTGAATTTTCATTAGCAATTGTGTAAAAACCTAAGTCTCTTCCACCAGAGAATAAGCCTAAACTAAATTTGAAGACAAATTGTTGCAGCACCATATTATTATTCTGTATATTGGATGTTTTTTAATTTATTAATAATAACAGAGAGATTGGAAAAGGGCATTTAAACCCTTCAGGCAGAATTGCCGTTTCAAAATGTCATGGCTGATCAGTGATCTCACTCCAGAAACTCATCCATATACCATATTCTTCAAGGACTACTTAACGAAACAGAACTATCAATCTCAAATCACCATTAACAATTCACTGTGCATCAATTGACATTTGCTGAAGTGAGATCCACACTTGTACTTCTTTCTGCATACAGAAATGTTTTCTAATTTCACTCTTACAGGGCAAAGCTGAAATGTTTAGTCTGGCCCTCTAGCGCTGCACTCCCTACTCAATGGAAATGACTATTCTTTCCACCATATCATCGCCCATTGGAACTGACAGTGCCTTGGGAGGACCGTCTGGAGGCCCACAAGAGAAAGAAGACCAAATACGAAGAGCTGTTCATCGACTGCCGTAAGCAGGGCTGGAAGGCAAGGTGTAAGCCCATCGAGGTTGGCTGTAAAGGTTTTGCAGGGCAATCACTCTACAAGGCCTTGAGTGCACTGGGCATCACCGGAATGGAGAGGAGACGAGCCATCAAGAACACCACAGAGGCAGTGGAGAAAACCTCGAGATGGCTCTGGATCAGGAGAGGAGATTCATGGGGAGGAGCAAATGCCATCTGAACACAAGTCGTGGTCTGATCAACCACGGCTGGGTCGCCCAGGCGAGGGTGTCTGATGTTGAAAGACCCGAAATGCCCAATGACCCCAGGTTACATCACTGATGATGTGTTCAGGAGCATCAAGAGATGTATTTATCAATCTACTCAATGGAAAAGACTATTCTTTCCAACATATCTGCGCCCATTAAAATCACTAGAACTTCAATCTGATCACGCCTTAACTTTCTACATTAAGTTTCAATGCCAAAGACAATGCATATTAACAAATCCATCAGTGGGAGCCTAAATATTTAGTTTAGTTTAGGTTTTAGTTTAGAGACACAGCGCAGAAATAACCCTCTCGACGCACCAGCCGACCAGCGATCTCCGTACACTAGCACCATCTTTGGAACCATGTACAATTTTTACCGAAACCAAACCTATACATCTTTGGAGTGTGGGAGGAAACCAGATCACCCAGAGAAAACCTACAGGGAGAGCATGCAAACTCTGTACAGACAATGCCCGTAGTCAGAATTGAACCCGGGTCGCTGACGCTATAAGTAAGCAACTCTATCGCTGCGCCATTGTGCCCCCCTCAATTAAGACAATTTCAAGATCTTGCATGGACTAGCACATGAACAAATCAAAGCTGTGCATCGAGAGTTTGAGGATGGATTTTAACTTACTGCCTTCAGGATGGCCATTGCTCGCTCGCTCAGCCAGGCTGGATAAAGGACCTCATCATTCAGTATCGATTCAAACAGATCGTCTTCATTTTCGGCTTCAAATGGGGGCTGACCACACATCATCTCATAGAGCAGAACCCCGAGTGCCCACCAGTCCACAGAAGAGCTGTACTGCAACTCCTGTAAAATCTGCCCAAAGACATATTTCTTGTCAACCCGTTGACTTTTCTCACAAAGTAACTGCAAAACTTTAATACAACTGAAGCATTACAGAAACATTACAATTGTAATTCTTTAACGAGGAAACAGAGAATGTCGAAACAAGGAACTGCAAAATGCTGGTTTACAAAAAAGAACACAAAGTGCTGGAGTAACTCAGCGGGTCAGGCAGCATCTCTGTAGAACATGGATTGGTAACGTTTCTGGTCGGGACAGTGGTCTCGACCCAAAACGTCACCTTCCATATTCTTTCGAGATGCTGCCTGTCTCTCTGCAATACTCTAGCGTTTTGTGTCCTAAAGCATTAATGAGGATTCCAAAAACGAGTACGTTGGTTATTTGTTCCATAAAGTTCCTCGTAGCTCACCTGGTACATGGATAGTCGTAGAGTCATAAAGCATAGAAACCGACCTATTGGCCCAACTTGTCAACCTGAAGAGGATCTGTGTTTGCCATTCGTAACATGGATAAAAGCCCCCTTGTCCTCACCTTCCACCCCATCAGCTAACATATACAACAAATTATCCTCCAACATTTCTGCCACCTCCAATGGGATCCCACTACTGGTCACATGTTCCCATCTCCTCCCCTTTTTGCTTTCCGCAGAGACCGTTCCCTCCGTAACTCCTTTCTTTCAGCCAACGGTCGTCCGTAAGTAAATATTTGATCAAATGATCAAAAGGTTGGTAAAAAAAAGCTTTCAAGAGTATCAGACAATAAGCAGGAAGAATGGAAAGGGTTTAGGGAGGGTATTCCAGAGTTTAGGTCTTTGGCAAATGGCGGCACAACCACCAGTGGTGGAGTGATTGATACTGGGAAATTTCACAGAAGGTCCAGAATTGGGTAGCCTGTGAGGAAATGGTATGGAGATATGGGGACGAGGTTGAAGAGAGGGGACAGTGGGATCTGAAAAAACAAGGGTGAGAAGTCTGAAGTTCAAGCATTGCTCAATGATGAGTCAACAGTGGTCAATCTGTAAACATGCCATTTCACAGGATGATGCAAGTTGGGATACCATCAGCAGAACTTTGCTTGAGCTGGTTTATGGTGGGTGGGAGTTCCTATGAGGATATATTTAAGGATATATATTGATATACTGAAGGATATATATATTTTTGTTTATTATAGCGCCTACTATAAGTTTAACATATTGTTGTGCTGCTTCAATTTCATCATTCCATTTTGGGGCACATGACAATAAAACTCTTGACAATTGACTCTTTACTGATTGGGTCAAGTCAAGATGTAACAAAGTTGACCATTCCAGCAACGTATGAGATGAGCTAAGAGAATCAGATGGTGTTGCAGAGGTGAAACTACGCTGCCTTAGTAATGGTGCAGGTAAGTGTTGAAAGCCCACTTATGGTTCAATATGACACTAGTTTGTGAACAGTTTGGTTCAATTTCAAATAAAACTTGAAAATGCTGGAAACACTCAGCAGGTCAGGCAGAATCTGTGGAAAGAAAAACAATTAAAATTTCAGGTTCAGGAAGGATCCAAAACTTGAAACATTAACTGTTTCTCTTTCCACTGATGTTGCCCATCTGCACGTTTAAAAAAAAATCAATTTACTTGTTTAATTTCAGACAGGTGTCAAGGAAAAGTTTGAAATCAGTGGCAGGGGACTGTAATGTGCAGCTGAGCAACTGAGGGCTACTGGAGTAAATTACACTTTGAAAAGCCAAGTCAAGTCATGGCTCTTCTCCAAATGCCATCGCATTGGGCCACAGAAACAGGCAGCAAATGGTGTTCTTTCATCTTGGGAACCTGGAAACTTATTCAGTGAAGGAGAAAAAAAAATCTCTTTTCAAAAACTTAGTAAGGTCTGATCTGAAAAATATCATTTGAATCAGTTCAACTGAGTTTCTAAATAGAACATGTTCAGAAATATATATCTTTAAATATAGGACACAGAAAGCCACACACTGGCACTAATGGGAAAGCACTCTTCTGGTGCAGGGGTAAAGGTACATTTTTTTGGGCAAAGTAAATAAATATGCTGACGATAACACTGAATACGAAAGTGTATAAAGTATTCCACTAGCCAAATCCGATCATCTCATTTTATGTCAATACTATCAGGAGCGGGACAAGGCCTGGCAAGTGATAGATGTATCCACCTATCAATTGCAGGCTTTGCACCACCCACAGAGATAAACACAAAGTGCTGGAGTAACTCAGCGGGCCAGGCAGCAACTCCGGAGAAAAAAAGAAAGGTGACATTTCGGGTCAGAACCCATCTTCACATGAGACACTTTGTTATGAAGTGGTATGAACCAGCATCTGCAGTTCTTTATTTCTACATTTTGTCTTGCTCCCATCTTGTTTCCAGCTTCCCCCCCCCCCCCCCCCCCCCACCCGCCCTCCACTACAATCAGACTGAAGAAGGATTCTGACCTGAAAGGTCATCTATCCATTCTTTCCACAGATGCTGCCTAACCCACTGAATTACTCCAGTACTTTGTCTTTTATGTAAGATTCCAGCATCTGCAGTTCTGTGTGTCTCCACTTGAAAATATGTACTTTGTTTCTGAGCTCACCTCAAACAGATGGTTTGAAAAATTGTAAAACATTAAAACTAACACAAACAAGTGAAAAAATAGATAATATTCAGCTTATTCTTTTCTTCATTGTGGCTGTACAATCCCCTGGCGGAGTGCAACTGGAAAATCACTGGCAGAACTTGGCCAACAAGGTTTGGACCTTTGATTTTTGGATGGAGATTTGAACTTACTGGCACTACTGTGAGAAATGCCACGAGTTCTGCAAAATCTCAGCCATTATCATTGTGTACCATGGAAATCAACCACAGTCGGAACACATTGCTCATGCCATTACAGATCTATTTATTTCTGGGCCATGATTGACTTACTGGTTTTCATACTTTCCATAGTTACCAGGGACATTGTTGAAATGTGAAACTGATCACGTAGTAGTTCTGGAAAACAGTGTGGAGCTCAAGAGTCCTCAAACAGGTCAGTCTTCAGCCAGGTCAGTAGCAGAGTTGCTGAATGGACCTGTGAGGTCATTATAATTGAAAATGCATACCATTGATTATTATTATGTGGAGCTTTGCAGTTAAATTGAATATACTAAGAAGCCTAAATGTTGGCTACTTCCAAAGTAAATCACAATGTTGGGATCAGTAGAATTCATTGCCACAGAAGGCTGTGGAGGCCAAGTCAATTGATATTTTAAAGGCAGAGATAGATAGATTCTTGATTAGTATGGATGTCAGGGGTTATGGGGAGAAGGCAGGAAAATGGGATTAAGAGGGAAAGATAGATCATCCGTGATTGAATGGCAGAGTAGACTTGATGGGCCAAATGGCCTAATTCTGCTCCTTTCACTTATGACCTAATGACCATAATAGTCCAGACAAAATCATGTGCAAAGCTTCAGAGCTAGCAATAAAGGTCTGCACAAGGAGTTCCCTCATTATGGTGAAGGCCCATGAGTTGATGAATCCAATCTCAGTGGAGAACTCATGCTCATTCCATTCACAAAGCTTTCTACTAAGAAGGACCTTGGTCCACCTCTTTACCTACCTCTGGTGCAATGTAGTCAGGTGTGCCGCAGAAGGTACAAGTTGTGTAATTACTATAGATTCCCTCCTTGCACATTCCAAAATCAGCCAGCTTACAGTGACCCTCAGAATCTAACAGGACATTATCCAGTTTCAAATCCCTGGAGGAGAAAAAAAACCATTAAAGTCATTTTGTTTGCAATTTTTTAATTGTCCTCACATTTAATTTTATTTCCCAGATGACGATTTATGTTGGTTGGCAAATATAAGGAAAAGACAGACACAGACACTTCAACTAATAAAACGCAGCAAAAAAACCACAGTAATTAGTTAAACTTGGTAAGTGTTCCACAGTAGCTTCAAAGAGAGAAATAAAGGGATAATGAGCGAGGTTTACAGTTCTTGACTAGTGCAGTATCAAGAGTGGTTATTTGTCAATTGAATTGGAATAATGGAATTCTTAGTGCACATTAGATGCAACAACAATAAAAATAAATGTACAATAAATTATCAGTTATTCTAAAGTAAACCAGATCCTGATAGTGCAAGAACCAAAATACCAAGAGCAACCATAGTAATGCAAAGTCCATAGTGGTTCAGTGCTGTGGGATGGTAATGGTTGGGGTTGTTCAGGGCAGTTCAAGAGCCTGTTGCTGGTGAAAAGTAGCCTGGAGGTAATGGTTTGCATGCTCTGTAGTTTCTTCCTGATGATAGCAGTGAGGAGAGATTGTGGCCAGGATGGGTCTGATGATATTAGCTGCCTTCGTGAGGCTTCGCTTCCAGGAGATCCATTCGATGGAGGGAGGTCAATACCCGTGATGGACTGGGCAATGTCCACTACTTTCCAAGGCTCCTTCATTTTTGAGCATTCAAACTACTGAACCAGACAGTGATGCAACTAGTCAGTCTGCTTTCCATTATACTTGCAGCAGCTTGATAGATTATTCAGTGACATGCTGAATCTCTTAAAACCTCTGAGGATGTAGGGGCGTTAGTGAGCTCTCTTTGAGATTACATCAATGTGCTGGGCATCAGAGAGATCATCAAAGATGTGTCCACCCAGGAGCCTGAAACTCATGACGTTCTCCACAACTGCCCCAACAATGAAGTCAGGTGCATGGTTGCTTGGTTTCCTTTCTGGAAATCAATAATCAGCTCCTTGGTCCTGTTAACATTGACAGGAAGGTTATTTCTCTCGTTCAACTAGCTTATCAATCTTTCTCCTTTTTTTCTGACTCATAGTTACCTGTTATTCATCCAACGACGGTGGTATCATTGGCAAATTTAAAGATTGCATTGGACCTATGTCTGGCAACACAGTTGTAGGCATAGAGAAAGTCAAGCTAGGGGACAGCTCTGCTGTGTGTTGTTGCCAATCCGTACTGATTGGGGTCACCAACTCGGAAACAATCCTGAGCTACTAGCTACCATCTACCTCATTGGAGACCCTCGGACTATCAGACTTTACCTTGCAATAAATGTTATTCCCTTTATCCTGAATCGATGCACTGTGGACGGCTTGATTGAAATCATGCACCATCATTCCACTGACTGGATAGCACGCCACAAAAAAGCTTTTCACTGTACCTCAGTACATGTGACAATCAATTAAATTGACTCATTAATGAAGGAGTTGAGGATACAGTTGCATGCAGAAGAGTAGAGATGTGGTTCCCTGAGTTTGAAGATGAGTTTGGAAGGGATGACTGTGTTGTACACCAAACTGCAATTGATGAACAACAGCCTGACAGATGTGTGCCTGTTGTTTAAATGGTCAAACACAGATCTCATCCGCTGTCCATCTGTTGTGGAGGTAGGCAAACTAAAGTGGGTCCTCCGACCCTCCCAACAGTTATTCTACAGGTTGGTGTTTGATCTGTTCAGAAAAGAATTTATTCCTGTTGAGGAAATATCTGTGGATGTGGGAGAGGAAATACTTTGGAGTTAAAAGTTTAGTACCAGGCATTACAACATTTGATGTGATCAGCTTCACGCTTCACATGGCTGCTGTATTTCTTGGCTTTCCCCTCCAGCACTTAGACTTAGAATTTTTATGAATACTTTCTTTGCTTTACTGGTATGTTGGAAATTTGGCGGCAGAACACACATTTACAGTTAAAGCTCCCGGATGCTAGATCATGGAAACCAACGAGCCAGTGTTCCTGCCGGTCTTGGCTGGAAGCAAAACCAAGATTGAAATGACAGCAACTTTCCAGTAAAGACTACAAGTCTGACTTTATTTTTGGGTTGATCCAGTTAAAGGCCCATTCATGGACCAGATAGATTTTATTTTTGAAAGAAAGAAAGCAAGATGCATTTATATCGTGGTTTTCTCATCCTCAAGATTCATAAAGCATTTTGCCACCAGCAGATTATTTGCAAAATCTGGCTATTATTGTGACATGGATAACTGTGATAGTTTGCAGATAATGAATTAACTGAATGATCACAGGCCTAGAAATTGTGGCGTTAGGTTTATGTGGTTATGCAATATAATTCGAGTGAAAATGAGTCACAAATACTTAATCTCTGCCTTTTTCTTACAGCACCTCTTCATATGATGTGTGTGTCCATTGAGTGGTGCACACTTCCACGAGCAGCTCTTCATGGCGCTTAGGAGTCTGGCTGTGGAGTCTCGGACAGGTCCCTTTAAGTAAAAACCTTTTGCAGCAGCTTCTCGTTGGGGGCTCCCAGTCCTAAGCACCCCCTTTACCTCAGTCGACAAAGAGAAACTGTTTCCACTAGCTGAAGTATCAATAACCAGAGTGAACAGATGTCCGGTGATTGGCAAAAAATCTGGGCAATATGAGGAGAACTCTATTCATTAAGTTTAGAGATACAACATGGAAACAGGCCCTTCAGCCCAATGAGTCCACCATCAATCACCCTTTCTCACTAGTTCTTTGTTATCCCACATCGTCATCTACTCTCTACACACCAAGGACAATTTTACAGAGGCCATTTAACCTACAAGCCTGCATGTCTTTGGGATGCGGGCGGAAACCCGAACACCCGAAGGAAACCCATGCGGTTAAAGGGAGAATGAGCAAACTCCACACAGATGGTATCCGAGGTTAGGATCGAACCCGGGTCTCTGGCACTGTGAGGCAGCAGCTCTGCTGGCTGCACCACTGTGCCACCCTAAAGGTAAGTGTTTAGGATTTGGAATGCATTGCCCGACAAAATGATTGATACATTCAAAAGCGGCTTTTGAAAATAAATTTGATAAACGCTTGCAGAAAAAATAAGGATTTCCCACAGCAGTGCTATAAGGAAAGAGCTATAGACAGGGGCCAAGAGAATTGGTCCTGAAAGATCTGATAGGCTGAATGACCTCTCATTGTTCTACAACTGCATCACTGAAATAAAATCTTGGCTTCAATCAAATTTCCTCAAACTCAACTGCAACAAATCTGAAATCATCATCATTGGTCCAAAAACGCTCACCAAATCCACCCAAAACTTCATCCTCAATATTGATGGTCTCCCAGTATCCACCTCCCCTCACATCCGGAATCTTGGAATCATCTTTGATCAAACCCTCTCCTTCGACAAACACATCAAACACATCACAAAGACAGCCTTCTTCCACCTCAAAAACATCGCCCGTCTCCGTCCATCCCTCTCCTCCACAGCTGCAGAAACCCTCATCCACGCCTTCATCACCTCCCGTCTGGACTACTGCAACAGCCTCCTCTATGGCTCACCTTCAAAAATCATCAGTAAACTTCAATACATTCAAAACTCCGCTGCCCGTCTACTCACCCACTCCCCGATCCGTGACCATATCACCCCTGTCCTTTACAAGCTCCCCATCCCCCAGAGAATCCAGTACAAAATCCTCCTCATGACCTACAAAGCCCTCCATAACCTGGCCCCATCCTACCTGACTGACCTCCTCCACAGGCACACTCCCACCTGCACCCTCCGCTCTGCTGCTGCCAACCTCCTGTCCCCCCTCATCCGGACCAAACTCAGATCCTGGAGGGACAGGGCTTTCTCCATCGCTGCTCCCACCCTCTGGAATTCACTACCCCAAACTGTCAGAGACTCCTCCTCACTCACCACATTCAAAACATCACTGAAGTCTCACCTGTTCAGCACTGCCTTCAACCACTGACCGTCACCTCACCTTCTGTCTCCTTTTTCTGTTCGTTTACTTATTTATCTATTTATTTTCTTCTCTATGTTCTAGTAATCCCTGTAAAGCGTCTTTGAGTGTTTGAAAAGTGCTATATAAATGTAATGCATTATTATTATTATTATTAACTAAAGACAGACACAAAAAAGCTGGAGTAACTCAGCAGGTCAGGCAGCATCGCTGGAGCCTCTTCTCTGGAGATGCTGCCTGACACGTTGAGTTATTCCAGCTTCTTGTGTCTGTCTTTTGTTCTATAACTACTTGAGAATCTGAATAGGTGTTGACAATGACCCTCTCCCAAGAATGAATTTTATCAAGGACAATAAATAAGAGCAAGGAAGGAGATTCCTGATATAAACATTTCAGAGATAAGGCAGATTATGGTCAAGTGTGCTCAAAAATATTATGATTGTCGCACATTTGCCCTTGTGATAAACAAATCAACTATTTTACTCAAGATCTATCGAAGTGTCTTCCAAAAGCACTAAAGTACAACTTTACGCATCTGAAGCAAAACTAGATATTATAGTTTTAAAATGGCAGATTGGCTCTCATAGTGGATCCTGCTGTAATCTGTTGCAACTGGGGAGGTGGAATACGGTGAGAAGGAATCACGCCACTAGTGACAAAGTGGTGCTCTGCCAATCTGGAGTGCTAAATTCCCAGCCTAAGTGTTACAGGAGAGGCTTGGATCAGATGTTTAATGGTTCTGTGATTCTTGGCAAGGTTTCCACCTTGTTGCTACCTCAATGGAATTCTAAAATACAAATTCTACATATTTTAAGTAAGCTTAAACAAATGTATTCTGGTTCTACCTGAAATAATTCTTTGACAGAGTGAAACCTTAATTACCATATAGAGAACATCAGTTTCTGTGAAGAATTCAGATACTTGGGATTCAGCCTGTTTTCTTTATTAATTCATCTTATCTTTGACAGGAGAATGCAAAATATAGCATTCAGGTCACAATTATTAAAAATGTAGCATTTTGCAACTTAATTGACTACTTTCATTTCCCCATTTATCTGTCAATGTTTATCAGCAGGAAAAGACAAACTTCTGCCTTCTGGATAGTCATTTCGAGGCAGAGTGAGTGCTATTTTTCACAATAACTGTTTGCTAAAGCTTTGCTGTTGCTGCTTGAACGGTGAATCATTTCTACAGCTGTATGTCAGGAGAGCTCACTCTAAAAATGAATACACATGCAATTTGCCTCAACTGAACCCATTTATTAACTGATGGAAGCTCAGACAGAATTTGAAACTAACCTTGTGAATTATTAACAAGCTTTATATAGCTGAAATGAAGGGCTAGAAATTTATAAACACTGAAAAACATGGACAAAAGTGACAATGCGAGGGACAAGGTACTGGCTGATTCACCTCTACCCCATTTTGGACCTTGGACTTTATCTAAGGAATCAGTGCTAAGAAACATATTCTGCACTCTGTATCTTTCCCTTTACATATTGCACCTGCGTTTGGCCTGATTGTATTGATGTACAGTATTCTCTGAACTGATTAAATAGCTTTCAAAATAAAGTGTTTTACTGCACATCCATACACGTGACAATAATAAACCCAAACCTAAAGAATGGTGAGGTTTGCCCTATTGCATCCAATGATTTTCCTACCTGTTCCTAATGCATGTGCTCCTGTCTTCTGCTGGCACCAAGTATTTAGTGCCAGGATTTTCAGGTGACTTGCCTCTCTGCTGGACTGACCACCAGTACCTGAACCCTCTTGAAGGGAGGTCACCATTGAATTCTATTATAACATGATGTGTCTGCACTATTATAACATGATATCATTGTGCGGTTTGTGGATTACTAGGTGCAGCCCTGATCAATGAATAAGCACACTGATTCACCCACACTAACCTTGGTGGAAGAGGTTGACACCACAGACAGGTCCTGAAGTCAACATAGTGGGGCTATTACTTGAAATTTGAGTTTTCATTGCTCATACCATTGGATTGTAAGCCAATCAAATGGAATACGAGATATTATTGCTCCAGTTTTTTGTCTGGCAATGGGGGAGACCAAGGACGGAAAGGTCAGAATGGGAATAGGAATGGGATTAGAATGGTTATCCAGGATTTGGGTTATTCATCCCAGTTCCTAAAGCATCTGGAAGATCCAGCGGACCTTGGCGGACAAGGAGCAAATGTTCGGTGAAACGGTCACCTACTCTATGCTTGGTCTTGCCTATGAAATGGATCCCGCATCGGGAATAACAAATGCAGTAGACAAGGTTTGAAGAGGTGCCTGTGAACCTCTGGCTCACCTGGAAGGAAGTGAGAGAGGAGGTATAAGGACAGGTGTTACATCTCCTGCAGTTGCAAGTGAAAGTACCTAGGAAGGGGGTTGAGTTAAAAAGGATGAACAAATCAAGGAGTAGTTTTCTCTACAGAAAATGGTAAGGGGTGGGACAAGAAGATGTGACCGGGTGGGATTATGTTGAAGGTGTTTGAAGTGGGATTATGTTGAAATGTTGGAACATGATGTATTGGATGCAGAGGCTGGCGAAGTGAAAAGTGAGTACTAGGTGAACTCTATCCTTGTTCCATCTGGGGGAAGGGAGAGTGAGATCAGAACTGCAAGACAAAATGGAGACATGGATGAGGGTTCCATCCTTAACAGCAGGGCTCCATCCACAGAAACACCAGGATATGCAGATGCTGCAATTTTGAGCAAACACCCAAGTGTTGGAGAAACTTAGCAGATCAGGCCGATCTGTGGAATGCATGGATAGGCAATGTTACAGGTCGGACTGAAGAAAGATGTCCTCGGGTGGAAAGCCTCATCGTTGGAACAGATGCAGTGGAGACAGAAATTGAGATTAAAGGACGGCATCCTTGCAAGAGTATGGTGTGGGAGGAAGTATAGTCAAGGTTACTGGGAGTCAGTGATTCTATCGCAGATGTCAGTACATATTCTGTACCCTGTGATGTTCACAAAGATCAGGAAAGGAGAGAGAGGTGTGAGAGGTAGTCCAAGTGAATCTGAGGACAGGGTGCAAGTTAGTAGTAAAGTTAATGAAATCAACGAGTCCTGCATGGGTACAGGAGGCATGCCCGATGCATCTGTCGATGATCACAAAAGTACTTTGTGTAATATAATGTGCAGATCACACTTCTGTGTTAGGTTTGTATTAAAAATCAATGACATACACTTTAAAAAAAAACAAGAATGTGATTGGTATTCTTTCAAAATATTCCATGTGCTCTGGGTTTGATATTAATATTATCCTGGATTTAAAATGCTTACTCCACAAAATGCCATGTTTGGATAAACAAAGACAATAAATTGTATTAAGTTTGATAAGTGTGTAGTGGGTCTGGACGCAGTAGGAATCAGGCAAGACGCCAGGTAGGTATTAACAGTAATTTTCATGCAGCAACAGAACATCCACACTCTCTTCAGTCTCAAGCACGTGTTATCTCTCTAGCCCCTTCAGGCAAACCCCGTAGCACTAGTCCCTTCCCCAGCCCTGTCCAACCTGTGCCGAGCGGGATGATCCAGGGAGTGGCCTAATCCCCGGGTACCGCCACAAGTGCTTATAAAAAAATCACCTTTAATGCTTCACTGAAATCGATGGGATAACATTGAATTGAACTGAATGTGAACCATGGATGAGGTAACTATATCGTGTGGGATATGATGGTTCGAGCACTACTTTGGACATTTATGTTTGTAGTACAAATGAATACATGGATCATGCTGTGTCAACTGAGATTCAGGGCTACTGCTTGACTTACCTTTGGGGACAGGTTTATCTCTTGGATAACCTTTTCTCAGCAGATTGGAATGAAAGGGGTAAAGCTGGAGTTGTCTGTAACCTTGGTGGACCTTTCCTCAATCTCATCTTCTATTGTGGCCTTACTGTGAATAATTCAGGGAGATACAACTTTGTGATGTGAGGGTGATTAAGTAACATTAGATAAAGTATACAGATGATGAAGGGGCGATGGAAAATAACTCCGAAATGTCTAATCACGCAATGTTCCCGAGGCAGCAGCCTACTTTAGAAATGTCATTGCCAATAAGCCCATGGCAAAGTCACAGTTTTAATTATGTCTATTGGGTGATAATTGCCGGGAGACGTCTTTGAATGATGCAATAGTTTTATTTGAGTACATGAGACTAGATGGTTTTATATCCAATACAAAATGTGTGGTCATTAATCTAGAGTACCTCATTGTATTTCATTATTATTTTCTAGCCAGTATTGACCAGTCGGTCCTAAATTCAGATTAAAGAAAAACTTGTTACTTTGTTCATTGACTGCTATCATTGATTCTCAATAGTATGTCCTATATACCTTTCAAAAGGGAGCATATAATTTTACTCCAGTTTACTCCTTCACTTTTACTCCTCCTTTTTTCATTGTGATGTTTAAAGTTTTAATCAACCAAAGCTATTAAAAGTCCTTTGTTGGGAGCTTTATGAGTTTCCCTCTGAACTGTCACATCGGAGTATTCATTTTAAATGACAGCTGCAAGGCCTGACACAAGATATAGAGTGACCTAATTCCCCCTCTGGTTTGTTATCCAGACTCACCAAGCTGCTCCGTGCCTGCTCAGGCTCAGATCACGGGGCCTTACATGTGCATTCTGTAACTCACAAATCACATTACTGCAACGCTAACCATCACACTGCAAAGAAGATTACTGTTGCACAAGGGCTGTCCAACTTCACCAAGGTTAAACTAAAGCTAGTGACATTAGAATTCAGATTTCTATATATGTACATGCAAATACCAAATTGGAAACTCACATTTCACCATACTCCAATAAGATAAAATCAGCTAATGCAAAGAAAGCAATATAAATGGCTTATATTGCCACATAGCAGTATAAAAGAAAACAATATAAATGGCTTACATTGCCATTATATAGAGTCCCAACCCAAGATGTCACGTATCCATTTTTTTCCAGAGATGCTGTCTGACCTGCTGAGTTACTCCAGCACTTTGTGCCCTGTTGTGTGAACTAGCATCTGCAATTCCTTGTTTCCATAATATAAATGGCTTTTTTCGTAATGACAGACTGCTGATTATGTTGAATTTTCTTACTGCAAAAAAGGTGGCCATTCAGCCCATGGAGGTTATGCTGCCTCTCAATACATTTCCATTGATCGCATTCTCACACTATTTCTCAGTCACGTTCTCATGTGCGTATCAACTCTAATGTCAATCCCCAAACACGGGGTGATTTATAGTAATTAGTTATACCACTGATCAGCATTCTTTAACAGAGGCACAGCTGTAGTGCTTCTGCCTCACACCGCCAGAGACCTTGGTTCGATCTTGACCTTGGATGCCGTTCCGTGCAAAGCTTGTGTACGTTCTCCCTGTGACTGTGTGGGTTTCCTCCGGGTGCTCCACTTTCCTCCCACGTTCTAAAGACGTGCAGTTTTGTCAGGTTAATTGGCCTCAGTAAATTGCGCCTAATGTGTAGGATGCAAAAGTGGGATAACAGAACTAATGCATGGGTGATCGATGGCTGGCATGGACTCAGGGCTTGTTTCTACGTTGAATCTCTAAACTAAGCACTGACTGGAATGTGGAAGAAAACACATATGGCCACAAGGAGAACATGCAAACATCTGCAGTCTCTTGAAACTCTATTTTATTGCTCCACTGTAAAGTCTCTTCCAGATATGTCTTCATTTAAGAAGTTTTCCTCCTCTCTTCAAAGGGGATTCTATGAGACCCTTTCTCACAGCTTTCCTCTTCTGCTCTGCCACTTCTCTTATCTAACAGATCCTAAAATATGCCACCCTTCACTGTCTGCACTTATCACCTGCCAGCATCTGACTCTTCATCCACCCTCTACTCTCCCTACCTTGTTCCATCTGAATAGCATTCCCTTCCTCACCTAGCTCCATTTATTGCCTGCCACTTCTTTATACTGGCTAACTCCCCTCGACACTCTCAGCCCTCATGCAGTGTCCCGATCTGATACATTATCTATCCCTTTGCCTCCACAGATGCTGCCTGACCTGCTGCTTCAGATTATGGCAGTCCCTTGGTCAGCGTTGAATCTGATTGCAGGAGCTGTGCAGCATGAGCTCCTGTTATCACCACTGAGTCACTCTTGTACAAGAGCTAAGTCCACTGAAAAGTGTCACATCATGCATTTACCATGGCTCCTGTGCATATTTTCGTTACACGCAGCAGTTAAAGCTTCTATCATTGTTATAAATTGCAATATCTGAATGCATTATTAAATTGACACCAAAGACTTTCAAGAATTTGGCAACAGAATAGAACAGCAGCCTATTACATAAAATTGCATTTGAATCAATAATCGGACCGGGCCTGACAATGTCCAATTAAAATGTCTGAAGTGATATAACTTAGATTGTGGATAGACACAAAATGCTGGAGTAACTCAGTGGGACAGGCAGCATTTCTGGAGAGAAAGAATAGGTGACGTTTCGTTGACCCTTCTTCAGATGGGTGACCCTTCTTCAGACCTTCAGGTTTTTTTCCATAGTTTTGACATTTCAGTGATCAGTCTGCATGGCCAGCAGATTGTGTTGATGGTTCTTTCCACCCATTCCTTCTCTCCAGAGATGCTGCCTGTCTGGCTGGGTTAGTCCAGCATTTTGTGTCTACCTTCTATTTAAACCGGTATCCGCAGTCTTTCCGACATTGGTTAGATTGTGACGGTATTAACTCCATTCCACTCTCTATCCTAATTTAACCTCAATGAATAGGAACTAAAATAGGATTGACTTTCAGTTTTTCTATGCATTCTTGTTAACAAATTCCCAAAGCTAACAGTAATGATTAGGGCCGGATTAACATAGTAGTAAAAGTAGCATTTGGTTCGGGCCCCACGCTTTCGAGGGCCCCGCGCTAAATGCTTGAAATCGGTATCCCACGGAGGGGCGCTGTGTTGCGCTGTGTCACCGCCCTGCTCTGCCGGTGGCGGCAGCCTGGGCCAGGAGGTGGGTTGCCGCGCGGCCTCCATTGGGGGCTCCTGGAGGTCGCAACAAGGTGTGGTGGTGCCCAGTGAGGTCTTGAAATCCCGGGTTTGGAGGTGCGGGTTTAGGCTGACTTGCTGTGGAGTTTGGCAGAAATGCCGCGGGGAAAAGCTCAGCGCGTCAGAAAGAGAAAGAGAGTTAATGTTTCGAGTTGGCAACCGGTCGTCATTCGCAAATCGCTTTAAGTCGGTCGGTGGAGCATTGTGACTCCTTGTGTAAAGGTCGGAAGGTGGTTTCTAAAGTGCAAGTGTGGATCTCTGCAGAGTATGGGAAGGAAATACATCGCGCCCTTGCAGTGGGTGGCGATTGCAGTGAGGGCGAATGTGGCCAGCGCCTGCTCCATGGGTACGGTGACGCTGGAGACATCAAGGGCAGCTCTCTCGGTGTTGGTGGCACTGGAGACATCAAGGGCAGCTCTCTCGGTGTTGGTGGTGCCGGCTGCACACCATGTTCCCAGTGGGGCGGCTCGGCCCAATATTGTGATGTGGACTCGATAAGAAGAACTGGCACCAGTGGCTCATAATCATTAATTAAACAATTAATGAAATAAAATAGTTTACAAGGTGCTGTGACAAAGGACATTTGTGGAAGGTGTCAGAAGTAAGGAATGGAGATGGTGGGAGTGAGGGTGGGGAGGAGTGTTGACCAAGAGGAGTTGGGAGAGATTTGCCATTTCGTTTTTGGGGTCAAAGTTATTGTATAATTTGAAGGAAAGGATTGGGGAAAAATGTATACCATCAAAATTATTATACCCTTGTTATAAGCATGCAGTTATAACTCTTCAGTGCTTTCATTTCTTGGGTATGAACAGTGAGTGAGTTCATCCAATATTGCATCTTGCAAAAAATAGATCTCAAGTAACTCCTGACACAAAAGGGGGAAAATCTGATCTTTTTCTCCTTTCTAATCTTGGGTCAGGAAGTTCAGTGATGTGGACAGGAGTTGAGTAAATACTGTGATGTGCTGTTACGATCCCATTGCCAAATAGTTTGTCATCCTTCACCATCTAAACTCTCTCAAGGCAAAATGGGCTTTGTCAGAATTGGTGAAATGGCCAAAGGAATGAATCTCTGATTAAAGAGAAAAAGAGAATTGTGGAGCAAATGAGAACATAAGGAGTTGCTCTTCACCACACAACCTATATCCTTCATTCACTTAACGTAGAAACATTAATTGATCTCAGTCGATGATACTCAGTAACTGAGCCCCCAGACACCCTTTTAAAAGACTTTTGAACATACATAAATGGGAAAAGTATAGAGGGAAAGAGGCCAAATATGGGCAAATTGGATTAGGTTAAATGGGGCATTTTGGTCAGCATGGACAAGTTGGCCTGAAGGGCCTGTTTCCATGATGTAACACAGTATGACTCGATTACTCTTGAATAGACAACCTCAGGCAATTGCAACATAGCTGTCAAACATGATTTCCATTTCATAAACCTATGTTGATTTTACCCAATCCTGTTCTTATTTTAGAAGCACCATGTTATCACATTCTTGATAAAAGCTTTAGCATTTTCTTCAACACTGATGTTAGGCTAACTTGTCTATAGTTCCACATTTAACTCCCTCTGCCTTTTGTAAACAGTGGGGCGAGATTTTCAACTTTCTAATTTATGCAACTTTCAACTTTCTAGAATCAATGCAGCCACCATTGCCATATCCAACTCATTTAACATCTAAGGATGTAGAATGCAGTTCCTGAGCATTCATCTTGGAATCACCTTCCAATCATATTATTTTCTACAATCCATTTAATTTTGACAAATGCTGTCATTTGCTTAGCTGCTTCGGCTTCTCCTACAACTCTTCACACGCTTTTCTTTAAAAATGTTTTTAACCAATTCTGATCAAACTTTTAGTCATCTATCATAATATTACTTGACGTGGCCCAGAGTGAAGTTTTGTTCAATTATATTCCTACAATTTGGTATATCTTTACAAAGTTAAGATGCTAGACAAATTGCTTGAGAAAACCACAGCACCCAAAGATATGACCAGACAAAAAAAATGTTGATCCAGGAAAAGGAGATTGAAAGAGGTGATGAGGAGTCTTTTTAAAGGAGTAGTCATCTCGGACTACTATCTTTTATAAAGAATTGGAAGGGGTCGATTGTAATCATGTATTGTCTTTCTGCTGACTGGTTAGCACGCAACAAAAACTTTTCACTGTACCTCGGTATATGTGACAATAAACTAAACTAAACTAAACTAAACCCAGGAGGAAAGAAAAGTTGTCACAAAACATTACAAGTGGAATAAATCACAGCAGGGAAACAGTTTACTGTCTTCATCATTTGTGTACGTTGCATCTGGAAATCACTCCAAGGGGAACCAGAACTTTCTGCCTGGAGATTGGAATTATTCCAAGGTATTTGTTCAGAAAGCCAGAAACAATAAATGTCTTACAAGCTTTTTATAGAAAGCAACTTCAGTCAGGGAACTTGTGACAGAGAGCATTCATTTGATAAAGCTATTACATAAACTCATGAATTAATTCGCACAACTGTAAAAAGTGTGTAGTTTTTTTTTATCATCCTTCCCTTGAATTCATGGATAAAGACATGCTACCTCAAAAATCCAAACTCAGCAATTGTGATGATGACCATTGGAGAGAATTAAAAATCTCACCACAAAGTGCATCTGAAAAGAATCAGAGCTCTCACTGGGCAGATTGAGGTTCTGCATCAAATCTTTAACAATTGCTTTAAGGTTTAGTCACTTTTCAGAACGTGCTCCTCAAGATTTGATAGTCACGCAGCTGACATCCAAAATGGCCACGTTTCCAGAAAGCGCGAGGGAGCCAGGACATATTTTTTCTGTTTAGGGTTTTCCAAGTTAGAAAAATGTTTATCTGACTGGAAAATTACATTTTATTTCATTGCCATTGGTGTGGAAAACATCTGCATTATTGTTTCTTTTGCATTATTTGCGAAACAGACCAATCGCATCAGGTCAATGAGTTGAGTTACTACCCTGCTAAGTTACTCCAGCATTTTGTGTCTATCCAGCATCAGGTCAATGATTCAGTTCTGGATAAATGAGAAACCAAGAAAATTCTAAGATGCACAGGAGGAGTTGGAAGAACAGATGGAGTCCATAAATTAAGGTTGTCTGAGTACTGGCCTAGATTGAGAAATATAAAACTCAAGTTGCAAATGTGAGATGTAATTGGCGAGAGAGAAAAACTGAGTTTATATTATGGGTTGATGAAATTGTTTCAGAACTGACCTGTGTAAAATGTAAAATCCCAACTCAATATTGAATTTAAGCAAGAAGCTTTTTCTGTTTCTATCAGAACTGGTCCTTTCTGACACTTGAACTCTCACTTTTCCATTTCTGTTAAAGGAACATAAAATCTGTTTCTCTTTCCACAGATGGTGTCTGATCTGCTGATTGACTTTGTTTCAGATTCCCATTCCTTGCTGTTTTTGCCTTTGAGCCTTTATTTCTGTCTACACCCATCCTCATATGCCGAACTTTACTTTTAATAGTACGAAGTATAAAGTAAATGATTAGTCACTGCATGTTAAATATTGCTGGAGAGTGCTGTTTGTTTCTTTGAATTTTATGTGAATAATATCTACTTTTCCTCAATAGGACCCCAGGGTCTCAACCCAAAACGTCACCTATCCATGTTCTCCAGAGATGCTGCCTGACCTGCCATTACCCCAGCTCTTTGTGTCCATTTATGTATTAACCAGCATCTGCAGTTCCTTGTTTTACATTTTAATTTTTTAAAAATCCCTTCTTACTGGGATTGTACCCTACTGACCCCATTAACATGCCACCCTGTGCTCTCCATACCCCAATCAACTGCAGACAAACCAGTGATAATACTGCAAGGTGATATCAGGTAACTGCACAGATCATGCAGTCTTTATTTCATTATGACAGCTGATGTTGATACCAACCTACAGAAAGCTACATTAATGTAAAGTACTTTTTTTCCACAGGAAATTAGAAATACTTGACAAAATCACCTGATTTTTCTGTGCTCGCACATAATTATTTTCAGTTCAAATCATCGAGGCCAGTTTTATCGGGATCAGAACCAAAAGCAGAAGGTAGCAAATGCCTCTGTTTACGTGTTGCTCTTTTGTTTGGAGCTGGCCAGTCAACTTCAGCATCCAATACATTCTCAGGTGGTTTCCGGTTTTGTTGTCGAGAGCACATTCATAGGACCTCTCCTGTATCCGGTAGATTTATTGATAGATTCTGGTGCAATATGTTCCTAGTGGTTTCAATGGCTGACAAATTTACAGGAAACCTCTGGGTTCTGTCAGTGACCATTATATTTGGAGAATGCAATTCTGTGTACAGTGCTGAAAATCAGTCAATTTGTTGCTGCACTGAAAATAGTATACTGTATATTCAACATGTTTACAGAAAAATCCCACTAGGCATAATATTACCTATTTCCATTCAGAACAGTCAAACCTTTAGCAATTGAGCAACATTCACAAAGGTACTCATTCACCGTATTCAAATGTTTTAACTAGCATTCCAAATTATTGAAGATAATTTGGATTTGATTCTGTTTAGTTTTGTATTTTTGAGTATGAATATGCATTGAAGACTTTGTTGCATAATTTGTTTGTGTATTTTGAGCATCGCATAGATTTATCTGTTGAACTCATTTATCATTTCCAATGCAAATATTTAGACTATAGCTGTCATACCACAGTGTACTATGTGTTTACAAGCTAGCAATCAGGTTACTGCAATCCACGTGGTATTTTCTCAAAGTTGTAATTTTTAGAACAAGCTCCAACTGGCTCCAAAGATCTTCCTTTTTCAGTAAATCATGAGTACGTTACTGATTTATCAAAGCACAAACATGTTGCAACATATCTCATGACTTTAACCTGCTTCTGAAACTCCCTATCAGTTTACAATCGTAGAATTGTTGCAGGGCAGAGGATAGCCATTCGGCCCATTTAGGCTATGTTAGTGCACAACATCTCCTCTCCCATTCGGCATATCCTTCACTGAAAGAAGCTTCAAGCTGATTACTGTCAGGATCAACTGACAGTCATCAGTGTTTGGCTCTTGCCAACTCTGCGATACTGTTCAAATCTAGATTGTGGACAGGTAATGTACAGGAGAATAACAATTGGAAGAACAGCTTACTGTTTAGAATCTTGAAAGTCCCTTCGCCAATTGGATGATGGGAAAAGTTAAATTGCAGTGAATAAAGGAAGTGAAAATCTGTTTGTAGGTTAATTGGCTTCTGTAAATTGCCCCTAATATATTGGAAGTGGATGAGAAAGGATATAAGACAGCTAGTGTGAGCAGGTGATTGCTGGTCGGCATAGACTGAAGGGTCTGTTTCCATGCTGCATCTTTCAATCAATCAATTCAATCAATCAATTCAATCAATTAAGTCTGTTATAGTAATCAACCTCTTTCACACTTTGCAAACATTCAGTGCACTAAGTTGAATGTTTTTAATATGGGTGATAAAGAGCTACCAGACTTTTTTCAAACAGAAAGCAGAACAGAAGAGGTTGCATTCCTTTAGAAAATAACTGACACAATAGAGACGGGCTCTCTTGCCCATGGAAAACGTTATGCTTCCAAGTGATTCACTGCTGACAATAAAATGATGCAGGCCATCTCCTTCATCTCCCAATGGTGGTGAAACAGATTTCAGCCTTACCTGTATATAACTTTCTTATTGTGCAGAAAAATGAGTGCTGAGGTAATTTCGGCAGCGTAGAACTGGGCGCGCATTTCATCGAATTTCCGCACTTGTTGAATCTGGAACATTAAATCTCCCCCGTTTACATACTCCATCACAAAAAATAGCCGGTCCTGCAAGAGATAACACAAATAGTTCAAATAGTTTCGCTGAACTGTGACAGTTGTGGCCCACTATTGAGCTCATGACTTTCAAGCCATTGTCTCAAAACTTATGATACAAAAACCTAGGTAGTCTCGCCACTGTGGAATTGCTCTACCAAAAAGAACCCATCTTTTGGATGAGACACTAAACTGAGATGCCACTGCCGTCTGAGTAGATAAGGAGGCAAGGGTGGTACTATTTTTGCCACTATGTTTGAGGCTAACACTGATGCAGCTAGTAGAGCCACTGCCTCACGGATCAAGCGATGACCAGATGCCTGGTCTGTGAGGTGGAAAGATAAAGCAGAGAGGCCGCAGTGTTGGTACAAGGGGCATTTTGCAGAGGGATTCGAGACCCAGGATCAGGTCAGGTGTTCGTGACAGTCAGAGAACTGGTTATATAGTGAATGTGGTGGACATCTTAGAACATAGGAAGATAGGAGCAGAAGTAGACCACTCAGCCCTCAAACCTGTCCTGTCATTCAACACGATCTCCCCCAAGCGTCATCTCCTTTTCTCTTCCCATAATCCGCAATTCTTTTTCTTGTCAAAAACACATCTGTTTCCTCTTTAATTGACACTGGAGGCCTTGCCCTCAGAACCCTCCAGGGTCGGCAATTCTACAGAATCACGACACTCATCGAGAAGTTCCTACGTAACTGCTTGAAATGCGCATCCCCATAACCTTGTAACTACATCCCCTCGTTCAAGATTTGCCCACTTGTGGGAACATCTCCCTTTACCATCACCCTTCTTTCCCCTCCTAGATTCCCCCCTAAATAATTGAAGGATCTTTTACTTCAATAAGATCACCTTACAAAGGTTGCTGAGAGTCAACCTGCCCACCAGTGAGTAGCCAGTGGTACCTATCTCGAGGGCTCGATCAGGCCATGTGATGAACGTTCGATCAGACTCGGTGACCGTGTCGCTGAACACTGACGCTCAGACTGCCGAGGTCTGCGGGATCTCCCGGTTGCAAACCATTTCAACTCCCCTTCCCATTCTGACCTGGGCCTCCTCCATTGACAGAGTGAGATCACACGGAAATTGGAAGATAATTTTGATTGAGTAACTTACAACCCAGCAGTCTGAACGTTCAAATCATTTATTTTAATTAACTTCTCCCACTTTCCTCCCCTCCCCCCTTCCTCCACCCTTGTTGTTTAACCAATTCCACAGTTCGCCACAATATATTCCTCTTGAGATCACACCTTCCCCAGCCAACAATTGGGCTACATGGGCACCACTCTGCTGCCGACCCTGATTTGTCCTGGTCTTTTCTTGTCTCCAGCTCTGCTGTCCCCCTCACCCCCCACTTTCAGTCTGAAGAAGGGTCCTGACCTGCCACTGTATGTTTCTTTTTTTTTTCCTAATCAGATGTGCAGCACTTTGGTCAACGTGGGTTGTTTTTAAATGTGCTATACAAATAAAATTGACTTGACTTGACTTGACTTGAAACGTTACCTATCCTTTTTCTTCAGAGATACTGCCTGACCCACTGAGTTATTTAAGCACTTTGTGTCTATCTTTGTTATAAACCAGCATCTACAGTTCTTTATTCAAGTGATGAGGTCACTTCTCCCACACCCTCGTGACAGAAACAGCCCCAGTTCACCTGGATTGCACCCTGTTCATTGAAAAACAATGCCGAAGAAGAATAGCTGGTTCCAGCAGTAGTCATGCAACATTTTTTTTAGAGGTATGTGAGGAGTTTATTTAATTAAGCTGCTTTTCTCCCTGAAACAGATGTGCCTATTGACTATTAGAATTCACCATTACTAACAAAACGACAATAGTTTTCCTCAAATCTGCCTGCATTCATCTTCAATCCTTTGAAGTTCACCCTGTAATTTTACACAGGGTCTTACACATAATACATCATCATTTTCATGACCTGCAGCTCTCCAAAAGATAATAGGCACATTCAACAGTCGCTTGGCAGTGGGCCAACGAACATTTTGCCTGCGAATGGGAAGTTCAGTAGCAGGTCAAGTTGTGTTTATTGTCCTATGCATAAGTACGGTGAGGTGCAGGTACAATGAAAATCTTGCTTGCAGCAACATCACATGCATATAGCCTCAAACAACACACAAAATATAAATCATACATGAATTACACATGCATTCTGCAAGACAATGAAAGAAAAACTGCGTGAAAAAAACAAGACATTATTGCAAAAGAATTGGACAACAAGTCAAAGATAGTGCAAGAGATGATCCATCGTCTTCTGTTTTCAAGGTAGGATTAGGGTAAGCAGGTGAACTCTTTCTGAACGTGGTGGTGTGGGATTTCAGGCTTCTGTATCTCCTGCTCGATGGTGTCAGCAGGATGTGGGCATGGCCCGGATGGTGGGGTGATGATGGACGATGTGTTCTTGAGTCAACGCCTCATGTAGATGCTTTAGATGGTGACGAGGGCCATTCCCCTGATGGACCGAGCTGAGTCCACCACTCACACGATTCTTGTGTTTCTGTATATTGGAATCACTGGCTGTGATGCCTCTTGTGAGGCCCAAGACATTGGTACTAACTAGGACATGAATGAACAAATCTTTTCATACATATGCTTTGACACCGTGGATGGACGAAGGACATGAGAAATCCAAGACTGGGCTCAAGACTGGATGTAGATGTGCTGGGGAGGGAGGTTTAGTTTAGTTTAATTTCGTTTATTGTCACGTGTATGGATGCAGTGAAAAGCTTTTTTGGTTGCATGCTATGCAGTCAGCTGAACGATAAGATTCATTAAAGATAAAGATAAATTCCAGTAAAGTCTGATTAAAGTTAGTCCAAAGGTCTCCAATGAGGTAGATGGTAGGTCAGGACACCTCTCTAGTTGGTAATAGAATGGTTCAGTTGGCTGATAACAGCTGGGAGGAAACTGTCCCTGAATCTGGAGGTGTGCATTTTCACACTTCTGTACCTCTTGCCTGATGGGAGAAGGGAGAAGAGGGAATGCATGTAGCATATGGAAAAAAATAGGGAAATGAAGGGGGGAAATGTTGACACAGTTAAGAAGCTGTATTTTATTTTGTCCACTCATCCACCGGGGGGCACCACAGTGGCACCGCTTGTCGAGCCGCTGCTGCACAATGCCAGAGAGCCAGGTTGATTCATGACATTGTGTGCTCACTATGTGGAGTTTGCACATTTTCCTTGTAAGTACACCACTGCCGTCAGAGACTTCATCAGGAGGTTTACAGAGGACTGCATGCCAAAATGTCGGTCCAAGTAGAACCAAATCGGAAACCATGGATAAACTGGAAAATCCTCTCTTTACTGAAGACCAAGTCTGAGGAGTTCTTTGGATGACCTTGACCTGCGCTGGAATTTCAGGTGTGACCTTTGCAAAGCCATGAGGGATGTCAAGAGACAATACCAATCGGAGCTAACCACATAATCACCCATGGATTGCGGCAAGGCTTGCATGCTATAACAGGCTATAACGTGAACGCAAGCAGAATTGTTGACAACGAGGGTGGCGCAGCGGTAGAGTTGCTGCCTTACAGTGCATGCAGCGCCGGAGACCCGGGTTTGATCCCGTCTACAGATGCTGTCTGTACGGAGTTTGCACAGTCTCCCCATGACCACATGGGTTTTCTCCGAGATCTCCAGTTTCCTCCCACGTTCCAAAGACGTACAGGTTTGTAGGTTAATTGGCTTGGTGTAAGTTTAAATTGTCCCTAGTGTGTGTAGGATAGTGTTCATGTGCGAGGATCGCTAGTCGGTACGGACTCGGTGGGCCGAAGGGCCTGTTTCCGCGCTGTATCGCTAAACTAAACTAAACTAAACAACAGATCCTTCCCCAATGAGCTTAATGCTCATTGTGATGAGGGGGGGGGGTTAGTGAAATGGCGTAACCTGCCCAAATTACCTTGGGTACATCTTCATCTACGGTCATCATTGCAGATATCGAATTGGGTTAATCTAAGAGTGAATCCGCAGAAAGCAACTGCCCTGATGTAGTATAAGGAGTAACTCAGCAGGTCAGGCAGCATCTCGGGAGAGAAGGAATGGGTGACGTTTCGGGTCGAGACCCTTCTTCAGACTGATGTCAGGGGGGCGGGACAAAGGAAGGATATAGGTGGAGACAGGAAGATAGAGGGAGATCTGGGAAGGAGGAGGGGAAGGGAGGGACAGAGGAGCTATCTAAAGTTGGAGAAGTCGACGTTCATACCACCGGGCTGCAAACTGCCCAGGCGAAATATGAGGTGCTGTTCCTCCAATTTCCGGTGGGCCTCACTATGGCACTGGAGGAGGCCCATGACAGAAAGGTCGGACTGGGAATGGGAGGGGGAGTTAAAGTGCTCGGCCACCGGGAGATCAGTTTTGTTAATGCGGACCGAGCGCAGGTGTTCAGCGAAGCGATCGCCGAGCCTGCGCTTGGTTTCGCCGATGTAAATAAGTTGGCATCTAGAGCAGCGGATGCAATAGATGAGGTTGGAGGAGGTGCAGGTGAACCTTTGTCTCACCTGGAAAGACTGTTTGGGTCCTTGGATGGAGTTGAGGGGGGAGGTAAAGGGACAGGTGTTGCATCTCGTGCGGTTGCAGGCGAAAGTGCCAGGGGTTGGGGTGGTTTGGGTAGGAAGGGACGAGTGGACCAGGGAGTTGCGGAGGGAACGGTCTCTGCGGAACGCAGAGAGAGGAGGGGATGGGAAGATATGGCCAGTGGTGGGGTCCCGTTGTAGGTGACGGAAATGTTGGTGGATGATATGTTGGATCCGCTGAGTGGTGGGGTGGAATGTGAGAACGAGGGGGATTCTGTCCTTGTTGCGAGTGGGGGGAGGGGGAGCAAGAGCGGAGCTGCGGGATGTAGAAGAGACCCTAGTGAGAGCCTCATCTATAATGGAGGAGGGGAAGCCCCGTTTTCTGAAGAACGAGGACATCTCAGAAGCCCTAGTGTGAAACACGTCATCCCGGGCGCAGATGCGGCGTAGACGGAGGAATTGGGAGTAGGGGATAGACTTTTTGCAGGGGACCGGGTGGGAAGAAGTGTAGTCCAGATAGCTGTGCGAGTCAGTGGGTTTATAGTAAATGTCCGTCACTAGTCTGTCTCCTTTGATGGAGATGGTGAGGTCCAGAAATGGGAGGGAGATGTCAGAGATAGTCCAGGTATACTTCAGGGCAGGATGGAAATTGGAGGTGAAGTGTATGAAGTCAGTGAGTTCTGCATGGGTGCAAGAGGTAGCACCAATGCAGTCGTCGATTTTGCGGAGGGAGAGTTCGGGGATGGGGCCAGTGTACGTCTGGAACAGGGATTGTTCGACGTATCCGACAAAGAGGCAGGCGTAGCTAGGGCCCATGCGAGTGCCCATAGCTACGCCTCTGGTTTGGAGGAAGTGGGAGGAGTCAAAGGAGAAGTTGTTGAGGGTAAGAACCAGCTCTGCTAGGCGGAGGAGAGTGTTGGTCGATGGGGATTGGCTGGTTCTACGGTCGAGGAAGAAACGGAGGGCTTCGAGACCATCCTTGTGGGGGATGGAAGTGTAGAGTGACTGGACATCCATGGTGAAGATGAGGGAGTGGGGGCCTGGGAACCGGAAGTTATCAAGAAGATGGAGAGCGTGTGAGGTGTCTTGGACGTAGGTGGGGAGGGATTTAACCAGGGGGGATAGGATGGAGTCGAGGTAGGTAGAGATAAGTTCGGTGGGGCATGAGCAGGCAGAGACAATGGGTCTGCCGGGACAGTTCTGTTTGTGGATTTTGGGTAGGAGGTAGAATCGGGCTGTGCGGGGCTGGGGAACTATGAGATTGGAGGCACTGGGGGGTAGATCGCCGGAGATGATGAGGTCAGTGATGGTGCTGCTGATAAAGGTCTGGTGTTTATCGGTGGAGTCATGGTCCAGATGATAGGTTTCAGATGATTATGCAATAGCAGGCTGGATCACAAACATCAAGACAGAGCACAGAAAGGAGATGGCTGACATGATATTAGGGAATCAAATGCTCCGTCAATGTTAGCAACATGACGGAGCTGGTCATTGACTTCAGGAAACGAGGTGGAGTATGTGACTGTGCGTGTATCAGTGGTACTAAGATGGAGAGGGTCAAATGCTTTAAATCCCTGGGTATAAATGTCACCCAACAATTTGGCTGTTCCAATCACATTGTCATTGTGGTCAAGAAAGTAAGACAAGGCTTCAATGTTCGCAGAAGGATGAGGAAATTCTGCATATCCCCAATAACTCTTACTAACTTTTACCAATGTACCATGGAAAATGCTGTGCTCAAGACCACAAGAAATTGCAAAGTTGTGAACGCATCCTCCAGACCAACCTCTCCTCTGTTGACTCCATCTACAATTCCAGCTGGCTCAGGAAAGCAGCAACATAATTAATAACCACTCACAGACCGTTCATTCTCTCTTCTCCCCTCTCCTGGCAGGCAGAAGATACAAATGCTTGAAAGCATGTACAACTGGACTCAAGAACAGCTTCTTTCCCACTGTTATCAAACTCTTGAACATTCTTCTCATTCGCAATGTTGAATTCATGATCTCGCAACTCTCATTGCACTTTTCAATCTGTACCTTCTGCAGACATAACACTACATATTACATTGTTTTTCTTTCATTTTTTGCACAATCTTGATGTATGTATATAATTATGTATGATATGATTTGCCTGTATGGAATACAAGACAAAGTTTTCTTTGTATCTCAGTAAATGTGACAATAATAATAAACCTAAACCTATGAAATATAAATTTCCTCCCACATCTTAAAAAACTGTGGATTGGTTGGTTACATGGCCATTATAAATTGCCCTTTGATTTGTTGGTGACTGATAAAATATGGAAGGTGTTGATGAGATTATGAGGAGAATAAAATACACGGATTAATGTGGGATTAGTGCAAATGGAGATTGATGGTCAACAGAGGCCACAGTAAGCCAAAATTCCTGTATCCATGCTGTGTCTTTGCAGCCAGCAAAGTTTTATTATTTTTTCTGTCTCAGCAACCGTAGATGCAAGCAAAATGAACTTGTAGTCTTCATTAACATCGTTTGCAGTTAAAAAAACCCATTTTTTCCTGCATATTCAATCCAGGGCTCAAATGAACTCATGAAAGGGTCTAAAGCACCAATTGTACTCATCTCAGCATGAATATGCTATGACGTTGATGTAACCACAAATTTGGAGACTGAAACCCAACATAATCTCGTTGAACTACAGTACTTCACCACATCCAGAGAACGTGGCCCAAAGTTTTATGAAAGCCACGCAACAATTATTCCTAAACATAGAAACATAGAAACATAGAAAATAGGTGCAGGAGTAGGCCATTCGGCCCTTCGAGCCTGCACCGCTATTCAATATGATCATGGCTGATCATCCAGCTCAGTAGCCTGTACCTGCCTTCTCTCCATACCCCCTGATCCCTTTAGCAAAAGGGGCCACATCTAACTCCCTCTTAAATATAGCCAATGAACTGGCCTCAACTACCTTCTGTGGCAGAGAATTCCACAGACTCACCACTCTCTGTGTGAAGAAATGTTTTCTCATCTCGGTCCTAAAAGACTTCCCCCTTATCCTTAAGCTGTGACCCCTGGTTCTGGACTCCCCCAACATCGGGAACAATCTTCCCGCATCTAGCCTCTCCAACCCCTTAAGAATTTTATATGTTTCTATCAGATCCCCCCTCAGTCTTCTAAATTCCAGCGAGTACAAGCCCAGTCTATCCAGTCTTTCCTCATATGAAAGTCCCGCCATCCCAGGGACAAAATTATCATTTATCCCTAGGATAAAATTATCCTAGTTAGTATTTAACCTGACATAATTGGACCATTCAACATGGAGTAAAAGCAGCACTTGTGATTAAGCCATATAAACATGTACTGCACTCTGCAAGAAGATACATTTATTTTGTACACTGTTGGGGTTGGATCACAATAAGATCATAAAAACAAGATTCTAACCGGTTCTAAAGCCCATGCACAGATTATCATTGGCAGGAATAAGAGTTCGCTGTCAGAGGATTAGTGTGAATGCTGTTAAGGTTAAACACTCAACATGGTTTATTTTCTGGTTTCAGTTAGCACTGGTGACATATGCATCGGTGACCTTTCACTTTCCTGCAATGATGGTGATGAATCTTCTATTAAACCCATTTAAATCTTTATCCAGTGGTAATCCCATAATAGTACCAGGCCACTTCTTCTAGGATATTGTCCAGCAATGAACATCTAAACCATAGACCATTATGTGCAATTACAGGCTTTCAGGATTCTCAGCAGGATGGAGAAAAGTATTTTTGGTAAACTAACAACACTGGATGGACTGTATGGAGTGGTATTCAGTGTGAAAGTATTTCAGAAATGTAGACGGAAGGGAACCATAATCAAAACTAATGGTTACTCTTAGAGGAGTTCGAGCGAGTGAAAGGATATTGTCATTGCCAACTGAGAGGCAGCCACTGGCCTTCCGTGAACGCTGGTCACTGCAAGGGCACGAGAGCATTGTGGATACAGCTGACAATGTTGTAATATGATGGTTGATGTTTGCAAACTTCATGAATAGCAGTATTTTTAATGCAGTATTTTGTAAACTCTGAATTTGTAATAAAAGCCCTATGTTAAGAAAAAAAGAGACAGCCACTGTCAGACCCAGCTCATTACCGGTTTCCATCCCTTGGCTTAAAATGAACTAAAAGGTAGATACAAAAAGCTGGAGTAACTCAGCAGGACAGGCAGTATCTCTGGAGAGAAGGAATGGGTGATGTTTCGGGTTGAGACACTTGAACTAAATGAAAACAGATGCCCTGGTCAAAATTTTCCAAAACTTGACTGTGGAAGCATTTGTTTAGGTTGAATATTGGTTCTGATACTCTACAGTTAAGGAAGGTGACAGAGGAAATCGACTCTGGTCTGTGCAGTGAAAATTCTTCAAGATTCAAGATTCAAGATTCAAGATAGCTTTATTGTCATCCAAATTGGACGAAATTCAGTCACCCACAGTCCAACAACAAAAGCATCAAAATAGGCATTAAAATTACACAACCCCCAAAACACACAAAAAAAACATCCATCAAGAAAACATCCATCACAGTGAGTCTCCTCCAGTCCTCTCCTCACTGTGATGGAAGGCCACAATGTATTTTCCCTTCTCCTGCTGTCCTCTCCCGCAGTCAGGTTGTTGTGGTTGCAGGCCGCGCCGGACGGTCCACAGCGGGCCGAGCCTAAGGCGAGTCACAGCCGCTCCCGCAGCCTCCGAAGACGGCCGCCTCCGCCGATGATAAGTCCGATCCGGGGCGGGCGAACACGCTGCCGCTGTTGCTGCACGTCGGGGCGGTCGTGGCTCCCGACATTGAAGCCCCCGCCCAGCAGAGAAATATCCCGCGGCCTATCTTAGGCCGCGCCGGACGGTGAAATGTCCGCGACCCAAGCCCCGCGATCCGGGGCGGGCGAACACGCTGCCGCTGCCGGAGCTCCCGATGTCGGCATCCATGCGGCCCGAGCCTAAGGCGAGTTGCAGCCGCTCCCGCAGCCTCCGAAGACGGCCGGCTCCGGTGATGGTAAGTCCGGTCCGCGGGCTCTGCGAACCGGAGCCCTGGAGGCCGACAGCTCCAGGAGTTGGACCGATGGTAGGCCGCAGCGGGAACGGAGACAACACCCAGAAAACAAAGGTCGGGTCTCCGTTCGGAAGGGACACCTATTTACAATTTTACAGTTCCCCCCTCCCCCCCCCACATACACACATAGTACACAAACACAAAAACACGACATCACAACTACAATTAAGACAAAAAACCAACAAAAACACAAAGACAAATGGACCGCAGGTAAGCTGCAGCTGCTATGGCAGCGCCGCCATCTTCCACAGAGTTACTCTGTTGAGACTGTCAGTTGAAAGAAACCCATCTGAAGAAGGGTCTCAACCTGAAACGTCACCTATCCATATTGTCCAGAGATGCTGTCTGATCTGCTGAATTACTTCAGCACTTTATATCTTTTTGTGCCAGGAGTTTGACTCAGTGACAAAGAAACGAGGGCAATATACCTCGCATTGAGGATACTGAAAAACAGCAACAAAAAGAAACGCTGAGATTCCATAGTCTCAATGCAACCAAGTGGTAGAGGTCATGATTTTAATTGATGCTGTTGAGGAGGGTTTGGCATGTAAATGCAGTACACCTGTGGTGGCACACACTTACAGCAGTTCACCCAGCAGGTTGTATGTTGCTCCAGATTCCAGCATCTGCAGTCTCTTGTGCCTCCAGTGAAAATAACCAAATTTACTGAGGATGAAGGGCTGGTTTCCCCCATCAAAAACCTTGGATTGTCCTCAACCCTTAACCTATCCTGCTCAGAAGTGTAAGCAATGCACTAAAAAAACAATGTGGCACTAAAACACACAACCAGTTGTTAAAAATGAAGGTCAGCCATTTTTGCAAATTTTGTAACAGAAAGGTCCAGGACAGGATTACGAATGTTATCCCAAGGCCTTGTTTAATGCTGATGATTTCACATTCTCCACAGACTATGACCTGACCAGCCTCTCCACTGATGCACTAAATAATGCAAAGTACACATTCAGGCACTGTTCCTGGCTGGCAGCCAAGGGAACTTGATCTCAGTAATGAACAAATAATGTCAGTGCCTTACTGCTGGCAAACAGCCCAATGGTCTGGGGAGAAAAACAAAAGGGCATAGTTCTTCCTTATTTACACAGAGGGACTAATGAGTACAGAATGAGCCATGGTCCAGACAGTTCCAATGGTGTATGCAGGCAACAAGAATAGAACCAGTCTAATCTGTTTACCCCCTTAATTATGTGCCTTTCCCCTTCTGAAAAGATGCAGTTTCCCATAACCCTGCAGTGGGAATGATATAAATGTAACTGTCAGCAGATAGTTCCTCATCATTCAGGACAATGAAAGGAGCTGAGTTATTAACAAGAATAATTGTTTATTTAGTGCACATCATTCAGCTTTTGAGGTATGAGCACTAACTAGATTTAAAATGAAATAGAAATCATTTGATATGATTAAAATCAAACTTTAGTTTGAAAGGCAAACCAAGGTGCTTCAATGTGACTCGTACCTTTGACTTTAATTGAATTTGACAATGGAATCAAATCAGTTTGTCTGCTTCACTGCCCTAGCGTCTCACTTGGCCTCTTTGTTAATGTAATCCATTACAATGCTCTCTATGTCTGCAGTAATATATTAATAAGGCAAGCACAGTAGCCAAATTGCAGTGCATGTAAAGATACGTTGCGTCCATTCAAGCAGTTTGAAACATGGTTCATCAAGACTTATTGATCAAATTACGGACTATTTGATCCTTACATTCCTCGTCGAGCCAGCACCACCATTCAATACAATCATGGCTGATCATCCAAAACCAGTAGCTCGTTCCGGCTTTATCCCCATATCCCTTGATTCCCCATAGTCCAAAGAGCTAAATCTCACCCTCTCTTTAAAACATCCAGTGAATTGGCCTCCACTGCCTTTTGAGGCAGAGAATTCCACAGATTCACAACTCTCTGGGTGAAAAAGCTTTTGCTCATCTCAGTCCTAATTTGCTTACCACTTATTCTTAAACTGTGACCCCTGGTTCTGGACTCCCCCAACATCGGGAACATTTTTCCTGCATCTACCCTGTCCAATCCTCTAAGAATTGTATATGTTTCTATAAGATACCCTCTCATCCTTCTAAATTCCAGTGAATACAAGCCCAGTCGACCCATTCCTTCATCATATGTCAGTCCTGCCATCCGGGGAATTAACCTGGTAAACCAACGGTGCACTCCCTCAATAGCAATAATGTTCTTCCTCAAATTAGGAGACCAACTCCAGGTGCGGTCTCACCACGGCCCTGTACAACTGCAGTAGGACCTCCTTGCTCCTAAACTCAAATCCTCTCACAATGAAGGCCAACATGCCATTAGCTTTCTTCACCGCCTGCTGTAGCTGCATGCTTACTTTCAGTGACTGATGTACAAGCACACCCAGGTCTCATTGTACCTCCCCTTTTCCTAATCTGACACCATTCAGATAACAATCTGCCTTCCTGTTCTTGCCACCAAAGTGGATAACCTCACATTTATCCACATTATATTACATCTGCCATTCATCTGCCCACTCACCCAACCTCCCCAAGTCACCCTGCAACCTCATAGCATCCTCCTCGCAGCTCACACTGCCACCCAGCTTTGTGTCATCTGTAAACTTAGAGATGTTACATTTAATTCCCTCGACTAAATTGTTAATATATATTGTAAACAACTGGGGTCTCAGCACCGAGTCTTGCGGCAACCCACTAGTCACTGCCTGCCATTCTGACAAGGACCTGTTAATTACTACTCTTTGCTTCCGGTCTGCCAACCAGTTCTCTATCCATGTCAATACCCTACCCCCAATACCATGTGCTCTAATTTTGCACACTAATCTCTTGTGTGGGACCTTGTCAAATGCTTTTTGAAAGTCCAGATACATCACATCCACTGGGTCTCCCTTATCCATTCTACTTGTTACATCCTCAAAAAATTCCAAAAGATTAGTCAAAGAAGGTTTCCCCTTCATAAATCCATGCTGACTTTGATCGATCCCACCACTGCTTCCCAAATGTGCTGCTATAACATCTTTAATAATCAACTCCAGCATTTCCCCCACAACAGATGCAAGGCTAACTGGTTTATAATTCCCCATTTTCTCTCTCCCTCCTTTCTTAACCTTATCCACCAGTCCTAGCAGTCACTAGGAGGGCAGTTCACTGCACTGAAGTGTCACACAGCAGCCGACAGTCATCATGGGTGAGAGCAGGGTGGGCTGATGTGGCAGCACCCAGTCATTGAATGGCTACTGATTGTGTTGATGTGTGGCATGGGCCTTTGGATGCAGCAACAAAGTCGGGTTCACAAGTGAGCACATTAATGGTCCACCATCAGCAAATTCTACATAGCTCTGCATCAAGTTAATGTTTAGTGACAGTGCATATAGACTTTTTGGAAAACCCCAAATTACAATCCCCCCTTCCACCCCATCTCAGCAACAAGCATTCTCTCTTCACCTCTTTCCAACAAACATTCACTCCTCTCCCCTCTGCCCCAAGTGTTCACACCTGACCCCCCCACCACAAGCATTCACTCCTCACCTCCCCACCACACGTATTCACTCTTCACCCGCCTGCAGCAAGCATTGTTTCTTCACCTCTCCGCAACACATACTCACTCCTCACCTCACTACAAGAAAGATGTTAAGCTGGAAAAAATGTACAGAGAAGATTTACGAGGATGTTGCCAGGCCTGCGGTATAGGGAGCGGTTGAGCAGGCTGGGACTCTATTCCTTGGAGCGCAGGACGATGAAGGGTGATCTTGTAGAGATGTACAGTGCATTCACAAAGTATTCAGACCCCTTCACTTTTTCCACATTTTGTTACGTTACAGTTTTATTTTTAAAATCAATTAAAAAAAAATCAATCTACACACAATACCCCATAATAAAAAAGCGAAAACAGGTGTTTAGAAACTTTTGCAAAGTAATTAAAAAGAAATAACTGAAATGTCACATTTACATAAGTATTCAGAGCCTTTACTCAGTACTTTGTTGAGGCACCTTTGGCAGCGATTACAGCCTCAAGTCTTCTTGGGTATGACGCTACAAGCTTGGCACACCTGTATTTGGGTAATTTCTCCCATTCCTCTGCAGATCCTCTCAAGCTCGGTCAGGTTGGATGGGGAACGTCGATGCACAGCTATTTTCAGGTCCCTCCAGAGATGTTCGATCGGATTCAAGTCCGGGCTCTGGCTGGGCCACTCAAGGACATTCACAGACTTGTCATGAAGCCACTCCTGCATTGTCTTGGCTGTGTGCTTAGGGTCGATGTCCTGTTGGAAGGTGAACCTCCGCCCAGTCTGAGGTCCAGAACGCTCTGGAGCAGGTTTCCATCAAGGAACTCTCTGTACTTTGCTCCGTTCATCTTTCCCTCGATCCTGACTAATCACCCAGTTCCTGACACTGAAAAACATCCCCACAGCATGATGCTGCCACCACCATGCTTCACCGTAGGTATGGTATTGGCCAGGTGATGAGTTGTGCCTGGTTTCTCCAGACGTGACTCTTGGCATTCAGGCCAAAGAGTTTAATCTTGGTTTCATCAGACCAGAGAATCTTGTATCTCATGGTCTGAGAGTCCTTTAGGTGCTTTTGGCAAACTCCAAGTGGGCTGTCATGTGCCTTTTACTGAGGAGTGGCTTCCGTCTGGCCACTCTACCATAAAGGCCTGATTGGTGGAGTGCTGCAGATATTGTTGTCCTTCTGAAAGGTTCTTCCATCTTCACAGAGGAACTCTGGAGCTCTGTCAGAGTGACCATCGGGTTCTTGGTCATCTCTCGGTCTCGGAGGTCTACGGACAATTCCTTCTTCTTCATGGCTTGGTTTTTGCTCTGACATGCACTGTCAACTGTGGGACCTTAAATAGACAGGTATGTGCTTTTCCAAATCATGTTCAATCAATTTAATTTACCACTGGTGGACTCCAATCAAGTTGTAGAAACATCTCAAGGATAATCAATGGAAACAGGATGAACCTAAGCTCAATTTTGAGTGTCATAGCAAAGGGTCTGAATACTTATGTAAATGTGACATTTCAGTTATTTCTTTTTAATTACTTTGCAGAAAATTCTAAACACCTGCTTTTACTTCTTCATTCAGGGGTATTGTGTGTAGATTGATGATAAAAAAAAAGAATTTAATCCATTTTAAAATAAGGCTGTAACGTACCAAAATGTGGAAAAAGTGAAGGGGTCTGAATACTTTCTGAATGCACTGTATAAAATCATGAGAAAAATAGATCAGGTAAATGCACAAAGTCTCTTGCCCAGAGTAATTGAATCGTGGACCAGAGGACATAGTTTTAAGGTGAAGGGGAAAAGATTTAATCGGAATCTGAGTGGTAACTTTTTCACATAAGGTTAGTGGGTGTATGGAACGAGCTGGTAGTTGAGGCAGGGACTATCGCAACGTTTAAGAAACAGTTTGACAGGTACAAGGATAGGACAGGTTTGGAAGGATATGGGCCAAATGCAGGCAGGTGGGACTAGTGTAGCTGGGACATCTTGGCCAATGTGGGCAAGTTGAACTGAAGGGCCTGTTTCCATGCTGTAAGGCTCTATGACTCTCCACAACACAACAAAAACCCTCACCAAATCCACCCACTTCACACTCAATATTGATGGTTTCCCAGTATCCACCTCCCCTCACATCCGGAATCTTGGAATCATCCTTGATCAAACCCTCTCCTTCGACAAACACATCAAACACATCACCAAGACAGCCTTCTTCCACCTCAAAAACATCGCCCGTCTCCGTCCATCCCTCTCCTCCACAGCTGCTGAAACCCTCATCCACGCCTTCATCACCTCCCGTCTGGACTACTGCAACAGCCTCCTCTATGGTTCACCCTCAAAAATCATCAACAAACTCCAACACATCCAGAACTCCGCTGCCCGTCTACTCACCCACTCCCCGATCCGTGACCATATCACCCCCGTCCTTTACAAGCTCCACTGGCTCCCCATCCCCCAGAGAATCCAGTACAAAATCCTCCTCATGACATACAAAGCCCTCCATAACCTGGCCCCATCCTACCTGACTGACCTCCTCCACAGACACACTCCCACCCGTACCCTCCGCTCTGCTGCTGCTAACTTCCTGTCCCCCCCCATCCGGACCAAACTCAGATCCTGGGGGGACAGGGCTTTCTCCATCGCTGCTCCCACACTCTGGAACTCACTACCCCAAACCGTCAGAGACTCCTCCTCACTCACCACATTCAAAACATCACTGAAGTCTCATCTGTTCAGCATTGCCTTCAATCACTGACCGTTACCTCACCTTCTTTTTCCTTTTCTCTTCGTTTACTCATTTATCTATTTATTTTCTTTTATGTTTTAGTAAACCTTGTAAAGCGTCTTTGAGTGTTAGAAAAGCGCTATATAAATGTAATGCATTATTATTATTATTATTATACTAACTCTTCACCCCTTTCCAACAAGCATTGACTCTTCACCCTTCCATAATAACTATCCACACCTCACCCCACTCCAGCAAGCATTCATTCTTCACCCCTCCACAACAATCATACACTCTTCACCCAACAGGTACATGGATAGGACATGTTTGGAGGGATATGGAACAAATGCAGGCAGGTGGGACTAGTGCAGCTGGGACATGTTGGCCGGTGTGGGCAAGTTGGGACGAAGGGCCTGTTTCCACACTGTAGCATTCTATGAAAACAAACATTCATTTGTCTCCCCTCTGCAATAAGCATTCACTCCTCTCCCCTCTGCACTGCATTCCACAGTCATTTCCTGCAGGCTGCACCGTCAATACCCTGATAAGAGTCCCACGCGGAAGTGATACTGTCTTTCATTGCCTTCCGGAAAGCTGGCACTGTTTTTATCTTTACCACCAGCTCTGATTCTGAGTCAAATGTCTCTAAAGTACAGATCACACTGCTATCCTGACCTCTCAATTACACACAATGTCAGAGTTTGAGCTGTTAGCTGTGAGATTGAAACCCACTGGCAGCTTATGTTCACTGTCACTGCTGTCTTGTTATTTCTGCACAAGTTGGCCAATCTGACGCCTTGGAATCTAAAAGGGTAACGCAGTGGCATGGAGATGGTCGGCTGTAGTGGCTTGGGTGAAGGTGTGGGGGTTGGGAAAATGAATGGAGGAAACAAGAGGTGGATCCTTATACCACTGCAATTTGTAAACTAGAAAAGAACATGGACTGAAGGAGATCTTGGATGGGTGAAGGAGGATTAAGATACTAATGCCACTAATTTCAGTTCCGCCATGTGCAGCAGCCTCTGCAATGACCTCCCTTGAGGTTGGAATGTGTCAGCATACCTGTCCTGTCCTTCTCTGGTCACTTTTTTGCTGTTTTGTGGTCATGCACCAACTTGTCTTACAATAGAGATAAGGCTGTCATCAGCCTTTTGTAAGATGTTGTAGGCTATGGGGGACCCTTCTCCTGCCCTTTTTGGTTTGGACCCTTCATCGTTCTGAACAAGGCCCCGAGCCGAACTGTCCTCTGCCCATTTCCCTCGAGATGCTGCCTGGCCTGCTGTGTTCCTCCATCACTTTGTGTTTTGTCCAGACTAGCCACTGTGATACTGCTCTCTGCTGATGCACCCAGTCTCTCAATGGCACTGTGAATATATATGTTGAATGAGCAGACAGCATCCTTTTGGCATGCAAATCAATAGGCCAGGATTGTTTATCTACCTTCAAAATGATGTGCCACAAAACAGCAAATGCTTTTAAAAAACCACTCAAAATGTTTTTGTTTTTTTACACACACAGCATTAACATCAATCTGAGTACGAATTGATCATTCACAACTTGGACACACATTAACTGCCAAAAATAATTATTTTAACACTTTATCACATTTGCTTGCTGTGACTTTAAAATCTAGCCCTCTCTATCTCTGCTCTTCCACTTTCTCCACCTCTTTCTGTATGTTTCGAGAAAGGCAAAAAAATCGGATTTTTTTTTTCAAAATCGATCATTTAAAAAGAACCTCAGTAAAATTTGTGAACTGCCTTTAATATCTTTAACTAGCTTCAGCAGCTCTTTGACTGTCATTCTGAAAATCCCCGTGGGAGCAAGGCAAGAATTAAAAATAGAATACAGTGTAGTATTTAGATTCCCTGAGGTCTGCTTATAATGTGCTTGAGTGCACACACATACACACTATAGTTTGAACTAGTTGCAGGGTACATGTTTTAGTTGTGATCAAGTAATTAAACCCAAAATTACATTCTTGTGTGCAAGTACATATAGAATCTAACTGACATTATATCTGCCTCTGCCCACATGTCAAACGATCCTCAGTCTTTCACTTCCGTTTGGAATATGGTCCTTTTTTCAATGACTTTTCCACTAATGATTGTTTGAATTTCTTTCCAATTTGCAACAACATGGGGGGAAGAGAGAGGGGGGGGGGGGTGGAGAGAGGATGGTTGGTATATGGAAGGAGAGGGAGAGGGAGAGGGAGAGGGAGAGGGAGAGGGAGAGGGAGAGGGAGAGGGAGAGGGAGAGGGAGAGGGAGAGGGAGAGGGAGAGGGAGAGGGAGAGGGAGAGGGAGAGGGAGAGGGAGAGGGAGAGGGAGAGGGAGAGGGAGAGGGAGAGGGAGAGGGAGAGGGAGAGGGAGAGGGAGAGGGAGAGGGAGAGGGAGAGGGAGAGGGAGAGGGAGAGGGAGAGGGAGAGGGAGAGGGAGAGGGAGAGGGAGAGGGAGAGGGAGAGGGAGAGGGAGAGGGAGAGGGAGAGGGAGAGGGAGAGGGAGAGGGAGAGGGAGAGGGAGAGGGAGAGGGAGAGGGAGAGGGAGAGGGAGAGGGAGAGGGAGAGGGAGAGGGAGAGGGAGAGGGAGAGGGAGAGGGAGAGGGAGAGGGAGAGGGAGAGGGAGAGGGAGAGGGAGAGGGAGAGGGAGAGGGAGAGGGAGAGGGAGAGGGAGAGGGAGAGGGAGAGGGAGAGGGAGAGGGAGAGGGAGAGGGAGAGGGAGAGGGAGAGGGAGAGGGAGAGGGAGAGGGAGAGGGAGAGGGAGAGGGAGAGGGAGAGGGAGAGGGAGAGGGAGAGGGAGAGGGAGAGGGAGAGGGAGAGGGAGAGGGAGAGGGAGAGGGAGAGGGAGAGGGAGAGGGAGAGGGAGAGGGAGAGGGAGAGGGAGAGGGAGAGGGAGAGGGAGAGGGAGAGGGAGAGGGAGAGGGAGAGGGAGAGGGAGAGGGAGAGGGAGAGGGAGAGGGAGAGGGAGAGGGAGAGGGAGAGGGAGAGGGAGAGGGAGAGGGAGAGGGAGAGGGAGAGGGAGAGGGAGAGGGAGAGGGAGAGGGAGAGGGAGAGGGAGAGGGAGAATTGGAATATGAATAATAGAAAATGTCCACATATTGGTATTTTTCCAATTTACCTTGTGGTAATTCAGAGGTGAAAATAAGATGGGATAAAATGTTACTGGCTGGCATGGTAAGAAATAGCCGATGCACTCACGACAAATGGGTTAAATCAGTAATATTTACGACAATTGTACTAACAAGAAATTTAAGTTACTTTCACCACTGCAGAAATTATTCATTTTCAAATTTCTGTATAAGAGGCAAGTGGCAAGTGTGGACAAAATTTAGACATTGCAATTTGTGGACATTTCTCACTGCTCGAAGGACCCTTTTGGTCATTTGGACTGGAACTTTCCTCATTAAACACTGAGCATTAACTCATTGTCACTTATTCCACCAAAACAGGAAGTGAGAGTGTTGGAGAGAGCACCATAAGGTGAGAATGTACTGAACTGGGATATCGCAGTAAGAGTAACCCTTACTCCATTATTTTATGAATAAAGTAGACATTAATTGGCAAGTTAAAGGTGTTAATTGGGAGTCTGGCGAACGAGTCTTCTGACAGTTCTGGGGACTTTTAACATGTTCCAGACACAGGAGGTGATAGAAACATAGAAAATAGGTGCTAGTGTCAGCCATTCGAGCCAGCACCGCCATTCAATATGATTATGGCTGATCATCCTAAATCAGTACCCCATTCTTTCTCCCCATATCCCTTGATTCCATTAGTCCTAAGAGCGATATCTGACTCTCTCTTGAAAACATCCAGTGAATTGGCCTCCACTGCCTTTTGTGGCAGATAATTCCACAGATTCACAACTCTCTGAGTGAAAATGTCTTTACTCATCTCAGTCCTAAATGGCCTTCCCCTTATTCTTAAACTGTAACCCTTGGTTCTGGCGTCCCCCAACATCGGAAACATTTTTCCTGCATCTAGTCTAGGGCGGCACAGCGGTGCAGCGGTAGAGTTGCTACCTTACAGCGAATGCAGCGCCAGAGACTTGGGTTCGATCCCGACTACGGGTGCTGCCTGTACGGAGTTTGTACGTTCTCCCCGTGACGGGTGTGGGTTTTCTCCGAGAACTTCGGTTTCCTCCTACACTCCAAATATGTACAGGTTTGTAGGTAAATTGGCTTGGTAAATGTAAAAATTGTCCCTACTGGATATAGGATAGTGCTAATGTGCGGGGATGCTGGTTGGCGTGGACCTGATGGGCCGAGAGGGCCTGTTTCTGCGCTGTATCTCTAACCTAAAGTCTGTCCAATCCCTTAAGAATCTTATGTTTCGATGAGATCCCCTGATCTTATAGATAATGATAGTGAAGTCTATGAGAATGCTGCAGTCCCCCCCTGGGGAACCATTAAACCCAATAGAAAATGTCAAGGCTAATTCATTCTGGTGTCCAGGATTTTAAAATGTGAGACTAGTCTTAATTAATTACTAATAACATTTTATTGACACTCCTTCAGTACCTTTGCAAATGTGTAGTCAGATCATTCTTGGGGGTTAAAAGTAATGTAAACCTTTCTTTTTCTGTTGGCTATTTACTTCTCTGTCTTAAATCGAGACATAGCATTACATTCCATATTCCACTTTGCATTACCTGGTCTGGATTGTGCTGCTTATTAACAGTTCTGTAACTAAATTGGTTAAGGTCACAGTTGTTTGTCCTGTTTGACATGTACCTAACAGAGCTTGGGTACTTAACACAACAACCTCAGTCAGACCTTGCCATATACAGGGTTTGGTTTCGGTTGGGTCCACATCCTAATAAAGTATACAGGCTCGAGTCCTTCTGTGCCAGCCCAGCCCAATCTGGTATTCAGGTCGGGATGACTTCCTCTATATTGGATTCAGAACGGGATTATTGATAGAGGACAGAGGATTGTGGTGTACGGTAGATATTCTGGCCAAAGGTCTGTGGCCAGTGGAGTTTGGCAGGGATCTGTGCTCAGACCTCTGCAGTTTGACATATATAAAAATGACTTAGATATAAATGCATTTATTCACAAAATGCTGGAGTAACTCGGCAGGTCAGGCAGCATCTCAGGAGAGAAGGAATGGGTGACGTTTCGGGTCGAGACCCTTCTTCAGACTGATGTCAGGGGGGCGGGACAAAGGAAGGATATATTTTCTTATACTAGATGTAAATGCAAATGGGTTGGTGAGTAAGTTTGCTGACGACACCAAAATTGGAGGAGCTGCAGATAGTGAGGAATGCTGTCAGAAGATGCAGCAGGATATAGATCAGCTGCAGAAATGGGCGGAGAAATGGCAGATTGAGTTTAAGATGAGCAAGTGTGAAGTGATGCACTTTGGGAAGTTGAATATAAGGCGGGAGTAGGTAGTTAATGGTAACTACATTAACTACAACACCGATGTGCAGAGGGATCTTGGAGTCCAAGTCCTTAGTTCACTGAAGGTGGCAGCACAAATGGATAGAAACATAGAAACATAGAAACATAGAAAATAGGTGCAGGAGTAGGCCATTCGGCCCTTCGAGCCTGCACCGCCATTCAATATGATCATGGCTGATCATCCAGCTCAGTAGCCTGTACCTGCCTTCTCTCCATACCCCCTGATCCCTTTAGCAAAAAGGGCCACATCTAACTCCCTCTTAAATATAGCCAATGAACTGGTCTCAACTACCTTCTGTGGCAGAGAATTCCACAGACTCACCACTCTCTGTGTGAAGAAATGTTTTCTCATCTCGGTCCTAAAAGACTTCCCCCTTATCCTTAAGCTGTGACCCCTGGTTCTGGACTCCCCCAACATCGGGAACAATCTTCCCGCATCTAGCCTCTCCAACCCCTTAAGAATTTTATATGTTTCTATAAGATCCCCCCTCAGTCTTCTAAATTCCAGCGAGTACAAGCCCAGTCTATCCAGTCTTTCCTCATATGCAAGTCCCGCCATCCCAGGGATTAATCTGGTGAACCTTCTCTGTAATCCCTCTAAGGCAAGAACGTCTTTCCTCAGGTTAGGAGACCAAAACTGCACACAATACTCCAGGTGCGGTCTCACCAAGGCCCTGTACAACTGCAGCAGAACCTCCCTGCTCCTAAACTCAAATCCTCTTGCTATGAATGCCAACATACCATTCGCTTTCTTCACTGCCTGCTGCACCTGCATGCTTGCTTTCAATGACTGGTGCACCATGACACCCAGGTCACGTTGCATCTCCCCTTCTCCCAATCGGTCACCATTCAGGTAATACTCTGCTTTCCTGTTCTTGCCGCCAAAGTGGATAACCTCACATTTATCCACATTATATTGCATCTGCCATGCATTTGCCCACTCGCCTAATCTATCCAAGTCACTCTGCAGCCTCCTAGCATCCTCCTCGCAGCTAACACTGCCACCCAGCTTCGTGTCATCCGCAAACTTAGAGATGTTGCATTCAATTCCCTCGTCCAAATCATTAATATACACTGTAAATAACTGGGGTCCCAGCACTGAGCCTTGCGGTACCCCACTAGTCACTGCCTGCCATTCCGAAAAAGACCCGTTTATTCCTACTCTTTGCTTCCTGTCCACCAACCAATTTTCTATCCACCTCAAAACTGAACCCTCAATACCGTGTGCTTTAAGTTTGTACACCAATCTCCTATGTGGGACCTTGTCGAAGGCCTTCTGAAAGTCCAGATATAACACAGATAGGGTGATTAAGAAAGGTATGGTATGGTATGCTTGCCTTCATTGCTAGGGGATTTGAATATAAGAGTCAGGAAGTCATGATACATTTCTATAGGACTTTGATTAGGCTGCATTTGGAGTATCACATGCATTTCTGTTCATCCCATTACAGGAAAGATGTGGAGGCTTTAGAGAGGGGCAGAGGAGGTTTATCAGAATGCTGCCTGGATTACAGGGTTTCAGCTATAGGGAGAGGTTGGATGGACTTAGATTGTTTTCTCTAAGAACATTGTGGGTTGAGGGGAGACTTGATAGAAGTATATAAAATGGTCACTCCAGTTACTCCAGTATTTTGTGAATAAATTGATTTGTACCAGCATCTGCAGTTATTTTCTTATAAAATGGTCAATGCAGTTTTTTTACTTAATCCACTCAAAGCCAAGTTGTGATATTGGATGCCATCTGCTGTTGGATTGTTGGTATTGCAAAGCAAAAATCGCAGCACGTAATTCAAACAAGACCAATGATATAAAGAGTGAAAATACTGCAGTTAAGGGAAGCTAAAAAAGTGGAAAGGTTTCAGCTACAGGGAGAGGTTGGATCGACTTGAATTGTTTTCACTAAGAACGCTGTAGGTTGAGGAGAGACTTGATAGAAGTATATAAAATTATGAGAGGCTTAGATGGGATAGACAGTCAGAACCTGTTTTGTCAGAGAGTCAGAACAGTCAGAAAGCTTTTTTTCCCCCAGGACTTCTAGTTCTCTCCAGGGCAGTAACATCTTGAACATGCATGGGGGATCGGAAAGGCAATGCCAGAAAATGGAATTTGCCTCTGGAAATGACAATTAATGGCAGGTTAATTGCAGAAGGGTCTCGACCCAAAATGTTACTCATTCCTTCTCTCCAAGATGCTGCCTGACCTGCTGAGTTACTCAGCATTTTGTGATACCTTCGATTTGTACCAGCATCTGCAGTTATTTTCCTACAGGTTAATTGATGATTTTTAAACTACAGACAGACAAATTTCTCTTAATCAAAGGTATTATGGGATATGAGGTTTGGCAGATAAATAGACTTTAGTCACAGGTCAGCCAGGAATTCACTGAATGACAGAGCAGGCTGTAGAGACTGCATAGCTCATACTTGTTTCTTAGTTCCCCATGAATAATGATGAGGAAAATTTCTTCAACAACACCAAATCTTTCCTTTCACCTCAAAGTTCAGGAAGGGCAGGGGAGGGTGGTTATAATCACGACCAGGTTTTAATGGCTTCCAATGTAAGACATGGGCAGCACAGTGGGGCAATGGTAGAGTAGCTGCCTTACAGCACCAGAGACCCAGGTTTGATCCTGACCATGGGTGCTTTCTGTATGGAGTTTGTATGTTCTGCTTGTGACTGCATAGGTTTCCTTCAGGTGCTCTTGTTTCCTCCCACAAAGCAAAGACATGCAAGTTTGTAGGTTAATTAGCATCTGTAACTTGTTCCTAGTGGGTAGGATACAACTAGTGTATGGATGATTGCTGGTTGGCACAGACTCGGTGGGCTGAAGGGCCTGTTTCCAGGCTGCATCTCTCAACTAAACTAAACTAAACTAAACTAAACTAAACTAAACTAAACTAAACTAAACTAAACATGGGCAACATTCTGCAGTGGCTGAGCACGTTGGATATTAAACAGAATGTTTCCCCTTGTGGGGGAACTAAGAAACTAGAAATGAGGAGACAACCACTTCAGAGAGAGGTGAGGACGAACAATTTCTAACAGTCACATGATTATGTATTTTCAGACTTCTCGGCACCAGCAAATGGTGGAGGTATGGTCACGGTGTATGCTCAAAGGACAGGTAGAGTTTTGAAGTGTAGAAAAGTAAAGTCGAGGGCAGGAATTCTTTAACCATGAACTCACTGAACAACGGCTGGGGATGTGGGAGAAAGACTCCCCCTGGTTAAGCCTTCAAGATACAAAAATATTTAAATGGAGTTGAATTTTATGACATCCTGAAATGCAAATTCAGATGGTCCACTCTTTCCCACACTGCTTTCGCTTGAATGTAATTGACAAAGACTTTGCTCACCGGAGTTTGGAAACAGCAGAAGATCTGTGTGAGGTACGGATGGTTTTTGGCCAGCGACAGGATCCGTTTCTCGATCATCGTGCACTCCACGTCATCGTCCTGGAGGATCATGTCTTTCTTCAGTATTTTCACAGCGTACACGTCTTCTGTGCCTTTGAACTCTGCCAGCATTACCTGTAGTCAGAGAGCAGATGCATGGAATAACACAGAACTAGGAAGCAAGTGCATAATTTGGGAATTGGGAGGGAACAAAGCACCCAGTGAAGATTTGCGAGATCGCAGAGAGAACATGCGGCCTCACACAGTGACAGCAACCGGGTTCAGGAATAAGAGGTGTGAGGTAGCAACAGGAACTGTTGCACCACCGTGCCACTGTAAATACAGTGCAGTGTAGATCAGGGAGGACTACAGCACTGGTTTGCTATTTAGCATAACACAACCAGCAAATATACCCTAACACTGGCTGCCATCACCTCCACACTTATTCTCAGTGCATGAGAGCGTGTGATACCCAGCTGGAGGTGGGAAGGGGAATGACAAAGAGTCACTCAGTTAGACAACTTGGTTAGCATGATACAGCTGGGACGAAGGGCCTGTGTCGATGTTTAAAAGCTCTATGAATCCATGACACGTGAAAACTAACTCCGCAGAAAGACATTATAAAACTTGCCACTGTTGCAACAAATCTCCATGGTCCAATCCTTAGAAATGCATCTATTTCCTCTTCCCACTGCCAAAAGTGAGTCAATTTAGGAATTTTGCACATAATTCCTGAATGATTTGTAGCAGAAGAGAGTGTTTGACCTTTATTAATCCCAGCTTTAAAATATATTATTTTGTTTGAGGAGAAAAGGTCGGATACACTGGGGATTTGCATGCTGCTCTCACATTATTGCAAGTAATAAATCTGAATGGCTTTATGTATAATAGACGTGTCCATAAATTATAGAGAATCGGCAACCAGGATTGCAGTCAGTCCGTCTTTACAAATCTGACAGTTATATGCTGTGGTGCACTACACAATGGGACTACATGTATCACATCTTAAGCTTCCTACTGGTTCTTCCAAGTACAGTGTGACTTACCTTCCCAAAGCTGCCTTTCCCGAGGACACTGATGAAGATAAAATCGTCGATAGTTAATTTGCGTTCCATTTGCTGGCTCTCCTTGTCATCGCTGTCAGGTGTCTCATCTGGCGTCTCATCTTCTTTGTGGTTTATGTAACTTTGCCCCTTTTTCAAGTAAAAGGATATGCAAATAATTGATACAGAGTACAGGGAACTGAACAATTAACACTGGCCAATAAATAAACCTGGAGTTGTATGGTTAAAAGGGTAGCCATGACATTTGCTGTAATGCAAAGATTTTGTACACCACACTACCAAATGTTACCTATCACCCAAACGCCTGTGCATACATAGCCCATAACCTCAAAATCAACCCTCCAACTCAATGCCATCGAACAAAGCTCATCAAAAGATTCTACTTGCATAAATATTTTAACAGTACGAGTTTCAGTTTGCCTGACCTGAAGGTTGGTACAGGAATGAGAAAATATTTAGATGTTGCCAGGACTCGAGGGCCTAAGCTATGGGGAGATGTTGAACAAGTTAGGACTCGAGTCCTTGGAGCGCAGGAGCATGAGGAGTCATCTTATAGAGGCGTATAAAATCACGAGGGGTGTATAAAATCATGAGAGGAATAGATCGGGTAGACGCGCAGAGTCTCTTGCCCAGAGTAGGGGAATCGAGAAGCAGAGGACGTAGTGGGTGAGGGGGGAAAGATTTAATAAGCATCTGAGGGGGTAACCTTTTCACACATAGGGCGGTAGGTGTGCGGAACGAGCTATCAGAGGAGATAGTTAGGCAGGTACTATTGCAATGTTTAAGAAAAGTTTAGACAGGTACATGAATAGGACAGGTGTACAGGGATATGGGCCAAACGCAGGTAGGTCTGACAGGTAGATGGAACATGTTGGCCGTTGTGGGCAAATTGGGCCGAAGGGCCTGTTTCCACGCTGTAAGATTCTATGACTCTATAACTGAGACATGGAGACTAGCAAAAAAAATGCATTGGTTGCCATAGGAAGGACACTTTACCTATACTTTGTAGAATTGGATTTTCCCATGTCACGATGGGAACCCAACGAGGAATGGGCCCAATGGGTCCACTTGGTCTAGTAGAGTTATAAAATTATGAAACTCTGGAATGTTTTTATGGGGGAATGTAAGGAATGGATTTATTTTGTGCAATACAGGAGGATATTTGACAGTTTGGTGTTGCCATTGTCTACAGTGGAGGCCTAATTCCCGCAGCAGATAGGACTGGCTAACAGCATGCTTTTCCCCTAGCCTGCCTGACTGGTCCCCTTGGGGAGATAAATTAACAACAAGGATTGAACCCAAACAAACTGATGGAAGTAGGGATCAACAAGAAAAAACCCAATGTGTACGAAGGAACTGCAGATGCTGGTTTAAATCGAAGATAGACACAAAAGGCTGGAGCAACTCAGCCGGACAGGCAGCATCTCTGGAGAGAAGGGATGGGTGACATTTCGGGTCGAGAACCAAAACATCACCCATTCCTTCTCTCCAGAGATGCTGCCTGTTCAGCTGAGTTGCTCCAGCATTTTGTGTTTATCTTCAGAAAAAAACCCCAATGTTCATCTTAACATGAGTGGTGCTTCAGTTGTGATCTAGTACGCATGGAAATAACTGTAGGATCGTCTTGGTTCGACAGCCATATTTAAGAGAGAAAGGAGGAAGGCATTTTTCTCTGAGAGGGTCGTGAATTTATTGAAATCCTTCAACACAGAGTCTAATGGAGGTTTAGTTTTACTTTAGTTTGTTATTGTCACATGTACAGAGGTACAGTGAAAAGCTTTTTTGTTGAGTGCTATCCAGTCAGCGGAAAGACTACACTTGATTACAATTAAGCCGTCCACAGGATTAAGGGAATATTGTTTAGAGCAAGATGAAGCCCAGTAAAGCCTAAATAAAGATCCGAGGGTCTCCAATGAGGGAGATGGCAAATCAGGTCTGCTCCTCAGTTGGTGATAGGATGGTTCAGTTGCCTGAGAACAGCTGGTAAGAAACTGTCCCTGAATCTGGAGGTATGCATTTTCACACTTCTGTACCTCTTGCTTGATGGGAAAGGGGAGAAGAGGGTGTGACTGGGGTGAGACTCGTCCTTGATTGAGCTGTTGGCCTTGCTGATGCAGCATAGATGGAGTCAATGGAAAGGACCTTGATTTGCATGATGGTCTGGGCAGCATCCACAATTCCCTGCAATTTCTTGTGGTCTTGGACGGAGCTGCTCCCAAACCATGCTGTAATGCATACCAATAAAATGCATTCTGCAAGGCATCTGTAGAAGCTGGTGAGTAGTTGGGGACAGGGAGACTAACAGACATTTTAACTACCAGGGAGTCAGGGGATTTGGGGAGAGAGCAGGAAAGTGATGGCGAAGTCTTGACTGAATCTACTATGGTCTTATGAAATGTGTAGGAAAATAACTGCAGATGCTGGTTCAAATTGAAGGTAAACACAAAATGCTGGAGTAACTCAGCGGGTCAGGCACCATCTCAGGAGAGAAGAAATGGGTGACGTTTTGGGTCGAGACCCTTTTTCAGATTGAAGGAGGGTCTTGACCCGAAACGTCACCCATTCCTTCTCTCCTGAGACGCTGCCTGACCCGCTGAGTTACTCCAGCATTTTGTGTCTATGGTTTTATTAAATGGCCAACCTGGCTTGAGGGACCAATTGACCTGCTCCTGTTACTCTTTCTTTTCCAAGACTTGATGTAAATGGAATTGCTATTCTTTGTTTGGTGATCCAGGCACAGTTAAATACTAGAGAAGCATTGTCCTCTGTAAACACAAAGCAACATTTTCTGTCACCAATGATATGCTATTTGGGGAAATGGTATTAAAATGGTACGAACAAAACATATTACATGTGTATTTCCATTGCATATTATTTAACAGTGAAAATCTTCCCGGTGAAAATATTAAGTGAGGTATTAAATAGATTTCATTTCTGCAGCAGATTTCACAGCTGATGGATGATCGCTTGGGAGGAAAAATTACAAATTAAATTCAGTCAAGATAGGCTCAAGGCAATACATTTCGGGAAAATAAACGATGCAAGAGAAAAGATAATAAATGGGAGAAAACTGAGAAACACAGAAGAACCTTGGATGCATGGCCACTGTACCCTGAAGGTGGAGAAAATCATTAAGAAACTAGATAGGAAAATACCATTTATTGACTATGACATAAAATATAAGGGCACAAGGTAATAAAATGGAATTATGAAATCATAGAATCATTATGCCAGATGTTTGGAACACTAATTAAAGTATAGTTTGAATACCATGCACTGCTCTGTCCACCACCATGTAAAAGAGACAGGATTACAATGGAGAGATTGCGCAGAAAATACTTGCGGCCACAGGTTCAAGGTCAGAGGGGCAAAGTTTAAAGGAGATGTGTGGGGTATGTTTTTTTTATGCAGAGGGTGGTGAATGGTTGGAACGTGCTGCTGGGCGTGGTGGTGGAGGCAGATACAATAGTGGCATTTAAGATACATTTAGATAGGCGCATGGATATGGAGGGATATGGATTATGTGCGGGCAGGTAAGAGTTGGTCTTGGCACAGGCATTGTGGGCCGGTGGGCCTGTTCCGGTGTTGTACTGTTCTATGTTCTATTTAGTGTTGTCATGTTGAATGCCTTCCAGCCATGGTAGGGCCTCCAGCACTGGCAATGTCCTCCTTCACTGAGCTCCAGCATTCCACGGTTTAACTAGTGGCAGCATCCTTACCGACTGCCTCCTCTTCAGAGTGGCTATGCTCCCCGCACTGAGTCCCATCTCTGCCAGCTTCCTGGCCAGCTCCACCGAGTTCACTCCGCAGCTTGGAGCCACGTTGTTCTCGCAGCGAATGTGAATGTTCATTTTGCAAACTGTCAAAGGGGGAGAAAATGGATCTGCATCAGTATCTCGTGGTGCACGAAGCCCAGTCAGTGCTGTCAGCAACTTGAGACGGACACAATCGAAAACAAAAACTTCCCCGCAGAATTTTACACGGCCGGCGTGCCATGCAACACATTTACTTCGAGCTCCCGTTGGTAGGTGTGCAAAAATAACACAACCTCTCCCAGTCCTTCTGACTCCTTCAAAGTCTCAGCTGCCATGACAAAACAGCCTGTGTGACCCCGGGATTCCTACACTGACAGAGCATCCATTACAGGACGCCAATTAAAAAGACCACACTGTGCACATCTTTACTTGAGGCAACGGAGGGGGCCCGTGACAATCTTTCTGGAGTTTATGGAATTTGTTGCCTTTTATTGAAGGACTCAAATTTTGAGTTGTATAGCAGTGGATTCCTATGCTCAATCTCTTACTGTCATTCATGTAACTTTAATGATAACAGCCAGCTGACCAAAGGAACTGCATGTCTGTTGGATTTGCGGGTTGTAACTATAAGTGAAAAAGACAAAGAACACCAGAGTATCACAAGCACTTTTGTATAATGAAATACATCAGACTACATCAGATTTCTATTTATTGTCTACAGTTCTGCCTTCAACATCATAATCCAAGCAACCTCATCTCCAAATTTCTGGAATTAAAAGTCTGCCATTGGATCCTTGATTTCCTGACCCATAAACCACAATCAGTGAGGATAGGCAACAAGGGGCAACACAATGGGTCAGCACCTTACAGCACCAGAGACCAGGGCTCAACCCTGGCTACAGATGCTGACTGAACTGAATTTTGTTCATTTTCCATGTAATTGGGGGTTTTCTTTAGGTGCTCCGGTTTCTTCCCACATCCCCAAAACATGCAAATTTGTAGGTTAATTGCTTTCTGTAAATTTTCCCTAGTGTGCAGGATAGAATTATTGTATGGGTGATCGCTGATCGGCATGGACTCGATGTTTCCATGTTGTATCTTTAAGCTAAACTAAACTAATATCTTCCATGCTAAGTCTCAATATTGGTGCCATGCAAGGATGCATTCTCAACCCCTTATTATACACTCACAAATGTGCAGCCAAATTCTACTCTCACTCCCATATACGAGTTTGCAGATGACACCACTGTAGTGGCCCGATCTCAAACAATAACGACGCGGTATTTAGGAAAACGATAGAGACATTTGTAACATGATGTCATGACAACAACCTCAATGTCAGCAAGTCAAAGGAGCTACTGATTGACTTCAGGATATGAGGTGGTGTACATGCCCCAGTCTGTACCAACGGTCCAGTAGTGGAGAGCTTGGTTCCTAGGTGTAAATATCACCAACAATTTGTCCTGGACAAACCACATTGAAGCCATGGCCAACAAACCACACCAATGCCTCTACTTCCTTAGAAGAAGAGAGACATTCGGCAAGTCCCCAAAGACTCTTACCAGCTTCTGATTGCATGGTGGAAAGCATCCTATCTGGATGCCACACAACTCAGTTTGATAATAGCTCTGCCCAAAACCACAAGAGATTGCGGAGAGTTGGGGATGCAGTGCAGTCAATCACATAAAGCAGCCACCTCCTACATTGATTCCATCGACACTTCGCACTGCCGTGGGAAAGCAGCAACATAATCAAGAGCCATTTGCACCTTAGTCACCCTATTCAAGAACAGCATCTGTCCTATGGTTATCAGACTACCGAATAACCCTCTCATAAACTAAAGGTAGAGTCCCAACCTTCCAACCTCCATCATTGCTGCCCTTTCAATCTTTTTACCTGCACATTCTCTGTGGCAATAATGCTATAACACTGTAACACTATTTTCTGCACTTTGGTATTTTCCTCTTTTCAATACCTGCTATACTTGTCTTTACTTGATTGCACTCATGCATAGTATGATTTGACTAGATAGCCAGCAAACAAAGCTTTACATTGTATCTCAGTATCACCAACAATAATAAGCCAATACTATCAATATTCTTTTGATCAGCAAAACCAATATCAAACTAAGATTTTAGTCAATTACATTTGCTTTTGTGCATTATTGAAACATTATGTGTAAATAATTGAGTGTGAATGCCGTGGATGTTCTTGGGCTGATTTCACATAATTATGGTCAAGTTAGTTGTCTCACCTAATCCTAAACACAAATTGCAAACTATTCTGCACTATATTCCTCCCATCCCCAATCATCCATGCTACATCCCCCTTACCTACCACATGGTATTCAAATGCATTACACAGTCACCTGCTGTTAATGTAATTCATTGCTCTGCTGACCTGAGCTCATGGAGGAGTGCATTTTAATGGCCTTCTGCTCACTTTCTGTGCAAAGTCAACCGAGTTTCCTTTACCACAGGAACTAAAGAAAGGGAGTCATTTACCTTTACATTGTTTTCCTTGCCCCATTAGTCCATAGAGCAGAGAGCCACAATGGTCACAGAAAGTTGGCTTCTTGTAGTTGTGCACATGGAACTGGTGACGCACATTGATGCTGAATCTTTGTTCGCATACCTGCATGATTAAAATCATCAATTACTTAAGATGGGCATATGCAGAGATATACAAAGAGGCAGTTGTTCTGGTTTGGTATCATTTGTAACTCTGGATTTTATTATCTCTTTTTCACTTTATGATGCAGCTTTGTAGGACTTTGGTTAGGACACATCTGGTGTGTTGCGTGTATTTCTGGTCTCCCCAACACAGGAAGGATGTGGAAGCTTTGGAGAAGGCACAGAGGAGGTTTTACCAGAATGATGCCTCGATTAGGAGGTATGAGCTACAAGGAGATTGTTAGACAGATTGTTTTCTCTGGAATGCAACCCAGAGACCTAATAATAGTATATAAAGTTATGAGAAGCATATATAGGGCAGGCAATCAGAATCTTTCCCAGATTGGAAATATCAAATACCAGAGGGCATTGCTTTAAGGTGAGAAGGGAAAAGTTTAAAGGAGATGTGCGGGGCAATGTTTTTAATATAAAGAGGGTAATGAATGCCTAGAACATGCTGCCGGGGGTTGTATTTCAGGGACCTTTGGATTTGCAGATGGATATGCAGGGAATGGAGGGATATGGATTGTGTGCAGGCAGCTAAGAGTTGGTCTTGACATCATGTTCAGCACATACATTTGTCTGTTCCTGGGCTATACTGTCCAATGTTCTAATCTTCTAACCATTGCAATCACTCATTTGTGGTGGGAAGCCTCTGGTTCAGCATGAAACAGGCTATATCATGCCAGCCCCTTTTCACACACAATGCAGGCGTGTGCTCCAGCCAAAGCTATAGCCTCTCTTGGTCATATTAACACATTATATAGTACAGTGGGAGGCCATTCAGCCCTGATCAACCCCTTTAATCATCTTATGCAAAAAGGAAAGCCAGTCATGAGTTTTGATCTTGAGTGACTTGGGTCCCATGATGCCAAGTACATTCTCGGTTCATCCCTTGAGTTTGTAAACGCATGACTCAAGGGAACTCAAGTAAATGAAGATAGACACAAAAAGCTGGAGTTACTCCTTTTGTCAGGGAGCATCTCTGGGGAAAAGGAATAGATGACGTTTTGGGTCGAGGCCTTTCTTCAGACTGACAGACTGGGGAAATGGATATAGATGATGATATAGAGCGAGAAATGGAACAAATGAATGAAAGGTAAGAGTTCTGCAACATCCTCTTTCGCTGCGAAATCCCCTCAAATAAATGAAAGTGTTTGGATACGGATGCTCATATTTTCTAACACCAGGGGGCACTTTTGTTTTACTTAGCAGACTGTGATCCAACAGCTATAAAACTGGAAGTCAAACAGTGGGGTAAGCAGAGCAATGATTGAGGATCTGAAAACTGTCAGCTCCTCAACCAAAAATAAAGTTACAACTACTGGAAAGAATCCAGTTTTGTCAAGTGTAATTTCAGATGGGGAGAAAAGGTGCCTTCTGTGAGTCTGGCGTGGGTTCCTATCTGGTACAGAACATCTGGGACAGCTACATTGTGTGGCATGTCAGAGAGTGTATTTTTAGCTTTCAAATATTTCTGGGCATGAGTTGAACACGCAGTCAGTTTCAGATGTATGGCCACTGATGCACGAACCCCATTTTTCCCAATGCACGTTGATATGTTCAATTGAAATCCATGCCTGCCTTCTCCACTCAACCATTCCTTTAGGTTCAAACCAGTCTGTGTTGATCTGCAAAGGTTGTGACAGGCTGAACAAACACAGGAAGACAAGCAGCAGGAGAATACATTGTGTTGGGTACACATTAGGAAAAAGACCTTTCTGTAGAGCTCACACTCTATATATCTTCATGCTCAAAAGAAAGAACTCCCTTTTCCCTAACACCTATCATCATCTCAGGATATTCCAAAAGAAAACAGGCAAAATGTAGAAAAAAAGAACTGCAAATGCTGGTTTGCAAAAAATGATGCAAAGTGCGAGAGTAACTCAGCAGGGGGTCAGGCAGCATCCTTGGAGAACATAGATAGGTGACGTTTTGGGTTGGGACCCTTTCATGTGATGAAAGGAACATGGCACAAACTTGCGCATGACAAGTTAGTATAGTTGCTGCCTGTCAGCACCAGAGACACAAGTTCCTGACCTCCTGTGCTGACTGTGAGGATCTCTCCCTGTGATCATGTTGGTTTACTCCGGTTTCAGATCGATAGATTAATTAGCCATTCTAAATCTCCCCGTGTGTAGGTGAGTGTTACAATCTGTTGTGAGGAATATGGGGAGAATAGATTTCAGGGAAAATTAGGAGGGGAAAGGGACCAGCATTGTTTCGATGGAGTGAAATTACCTCCTTTATGTTGCACAGCAATACTGTAATAAATATGTTACTATGGTAGGTAATTCTCTGATGCAGAGAGAATGTTAAATATTATCTCGGATGTTGGGCAAAACGTTCTCATTTTTCTTCAAAAGAGTGCACAGGAATCCATCATCTAAGGGATGACATTCCCTAGAGGACATATTTGAGGCAGGTACGGTAACAACTTTTAAAGACATTTGGACAGGTATATGGATCGGAAAGATGCACAGAATCTCTTGCCCAGAGTAGAGGAATCGAGAACCAGAGGAAATAGGTTCAAGGTAAAGGGGAAAAGATTTAATAGGAATCTGAGGGGTAACTTTTTCACACAAGGGGTGGTGGATGTATGGAACAAGCTGCCAGAGGAGGTAGTTGAGGCTGGGACTATCCCAACATTTAAGAAACAGTTAGACAGGTACATGGATAGGACAGGTTTGGAGGGATATGGACCAAACGCAGGCAGGTGGGACTAGTGTAGCTGGGACATGTTGGACGATGTGGGCAAGTTGGGCCGAAGGGCTTGTTTCCACACTGTATCACTCTATGACTCTATGAAAGGTTCAGAGGAATATGGTTCAAACACTGGCAAAAGCAAGCTTAGATGGGGTATCATGGTCAGTTGGGCTGAGAGGGCCTGGTTCTGTGCTGTAATACTTTATGACTCAAAGTACACCATTGGGCTTTTGGAGTTGTATATCCAAGAGTCTGACTGGAATCTCCCAAGTTCAAAGACAAGGGTGCAATCAACTGAGTTGCAGTTACAATTAGTGAAGATCCTTGACCTTACACACTAGTATGTTTCCCATTGCGACAGCACATTTCAATTTATCCCACAAAGAAATTGCCCACTAGAGGTGAAATCCTTTCATTTTGAGCTTCTGAGTAATGAGCTTCTGAGTCCAATGTTTCCAATGTAGTGGATTGTAGGGAAATGTACCTCAGGCACAGGGTTAGCCCTGATATTAGGGAATAGCAGTTAAAACTCCAGGACTCAGTGGCCTACCTCTACTATGTTTTCTATTCATCAGAAAATTCCACAGGTTCATTATCCCTTGGGGAAGAACTTTCACTTTAGCTCCTTGCTGAATGGCCCTATTTTAAGACTGGGACCCTGGTACTAGATACCTAACATCTTTCTTATCAAGTTCCCTCAGAACGTGGCAGGTTTCAATGAAGAAATGGCAAAGCTAGTATGAACTGTCCACCTCCTGAACTGAGCAATAGTTAAGATTTAAGCATATTTGTGGAACTGTAGTCATACGTAGGCCAGACCAAGTACAATAAACAGATGTTGTCCTCTGGAGTATCTCAGCAGGTTAGGTGGCATCCGTGGTAGTAAATGGATAGTTGACATTTTGAGTTGGGATTCTGCATCAGGCAAGACACCCTCAGTACCACTGCCTGGACCAAAATTATCCCCAGATCCTGCTTGACATGCTGAGTTCCCCCAGCAGTTTGTTTTTTGCACCAGATTTCATCTTGTGTTTCCAGATTTCTTCCCCTATAGGATATTTGTGAACCAGTTTGGATTTTAAACAGCAAACTAATCATTGGTTTTCTTTACTTACCTTAACTTCTTCATACGACAACTTTATTTACTTATTGAAATTTAACTTTTCCTTTTTGTGTGGACCAGTGAGAGAACTACATAGATATATACTACTACCAGTGAGAGAACTACACATATATAGTCACTCAGCCACAACTGACCAAATTTCACTGAACACTTGGACTCAGCCCTTACCTCTGCTTTCTTGTTCTTCTTTATTCTGGGGCATGCTGTGACAATTAGCTGGTGGCAGCGTTTGTGAACCACACATGTACAAACTGTGAAGGAAACAGGAGCCAGGATGAATAAAGCACACTGCCCATTCTATCCACAGTGTTGTGGAGCAAAACTCTGTGAACACATCATATTTCTTCCTCATTTTTGTGGCTTTTATTAAGCAAAACAAATGGAAATGGTTAAGCTCACAGAGCACCTTGGTTTGCGGAGCAGTAATGTTTTCGAAGAATCACATCTCAGCCCAGCGATTCAGGAATAGGCATGAAATGAGTTTGTTTGTTCCTCGTATTTGGCTTTTGTGGTCAGCAACAAGCCTACCTTCAAACACTTGAGGAAATACTGTCAGCAAAAAAAACTGCAGGCTCGGAATTTAAAAAGCAAATGGTTTCAGATGAAAAAAAAATTTCATTGAATCAATTGACTTTGTTCAAATGTAATGCAGATGTCTCTTAACTCCCATGTGACTCTTCACAAAGATTTGTCCCAGTCAGCAGAGTTCATTAAATTGCACCTAATGAAAGTTCTTTAGACCAGCTGCTGGAGTTCGAGACAAAGGGTCCAACCAGTAAAAATGGATGAGAATCCAAATTCCAAATCCGATAATCCGATTGGGATGAATACAGGGTTAGTTGATTCTCAGATTTGGCAGTAAAGTTGAAAATCTGCTTAGATGCAGGTTAACACAGATGTTTTTCCCCACTGCCTGCCCCTATTACCCCTGTGATGTACTTTCTTGATTGGTACGGGTGGCAGAGGTTATGGGGAGAAGGCAGAAGAATGGGGTAGGAGGGAGAGATAGATTAGCCATGATTGAATGGCGGAGTAGATTCAATGGGTCGAATGGCCTAATTCTACTCCTATTTCTTATGACCCCCCCCCTCCCCAGTGTGCCTCTGCATAGTTATATGGGAAATATTTCTAACCCATTAATTACAACTTTTGTCAGTGTCTTCCATCAGACACATCTGAGCTGATCAATCTCTTCTTAGGTGGTCCCTAGGGATGGCGGATTAGCTGCTTCCATAGGTGGTCCCATGGTGATTGAGATAGCTGACGTCAACATGGGAATGGAGGATTCCACCACAGTTGAGACAAGAAATACTGTTTCTGCTGTTCGTGTTGAGCTTCTCTGTATCATGGATGATGAACTCAAGGTTTGCGGTGCCATTCTGAATGCTCCCTCTCTGTAACGAGTAGTTATGGGCTAAGGATTCCTGCGAACGTTACTGTTTCCCAAAGAATGTTTGAGGGCATCTTAATGTCCACTTAATATACCCTTTCAGTTACAGACTGAGTTAGTTCACATCATGGTGGTCCGCAGGAAGGTGTGGATCACTGGGGTCTGGTGTACCATAGGTTTATATGACGGGGTTTAGGTACAGCAGTGGGGGAAGGGGGTGGTGTGGTGCTGTGTACTGTACTTGGGAAACCATGGTTTATGGTGGGTGGCCATGTAATGATGTTATATGGCAGTGTATCGTGGTCAGAAAGCTATGTGCTGTGGGTGGGAAGATAGCCTATGTAACATAGCTGGAGGAATGGTATCGCCATTGTCGGGAGGGGGGGGGGGGGGGGGGGCAGTATATAACTGTGGAGAGTACTATTACTGGTACTTTCACTGAGCTATGTACAATGTTTGAGTATGCTAGGCTGTGTATTGTGACTGAGTGGGCTGCATAGCACATTTCCAGGACTATTCATTGAGGCTTAGAGAGTTCTTTTTCTTTTCAATTGAAAGATACAGCATGGAAACAGGCTTTTCAGCCCACAAGTCCACGCCAACCGTCGATTACCCCGCTCACACGTTCTAATCCACTCCCTACACATTAGCCGCAATTCACAGAGGCCAATGAATACACAAAACCACACGTCTATGGAATGTGGAAGGAGACCGGATCGCATGGAAGAAACCCACAGTCACAGTGAAAACGTGTAAACTCCACACCCACACACAGCAGCCGAGGACAGGATTGAACTCAGGTGGCCGGTGATGTGAGGATGCTGCTCTACCAGCCAGAACCACTGCGCTGCTCTTAGTCGTGTTCCATAGTATGGGGCTGTGCAGTGCATTCAGGTGAGTTGCATGGTGGGGTCAGGTGAGCTGCATGGTGGGGTCAGGTGAGCTGCATGGTGGGGTCAGGTGAGCTGCATGGTGGGGTCAGGTGAGCTGCATGGTGGGGTCCGTTGAGCTGCATGGTGAGGTCGTGAGAGCTGTGCAGTGCAGTCAGGTGAGTTGCATGGTGGGTCGTGTGAGCTGTGCAGTGTAGTCAGGTGAGCTGCATGGTGGGGTCAGGTGAGCTGCATGGTGGGGTCAGGTGAGCTGTGAGGTGCAGTCAGGTGAGCTGCATGGTGGGGTCCGGTGAGCTGCATGGTGGGGTCGTGTGAGCTGTGAGGTGCAGTCAGGTGAGCTGCATGGTGGGGTCAGGTAGCTGTACAGTGCAGTCAGGTGAGCTGCATGGTGGGGTCGTGTGAGCTGCAGGGTGGGGTCAGGTGAGCTGTGAGGTGCAGTCAGGTGAGCTGCACGGTGGGGTCGGGTGAGCTGCATGGTGGGGGTCAGGTGAGCTGTACAGTGCAGTCAGGTGAGCTGCATGGTGGGGTCGTGTGAGCTGCAGGGTGGGGTCAGGTGAGCTGCATGGTGGGGTCAGGTAAGCTGCATGGTGGGGTCGTGTGAGCTGTGAGGTGCAGTCAGGTGAGCTGCACGGTGGGGTCGGGTAAGCTGTGTAGTGCAGTTGGATGCAGTTGTGTGGTTTGTGCGGTGGGTTCGGGAGGGCTGCAGTCCATGGCGCTGTGTGGTAGCTCTATATCAACATTCGGAGGCCATTTTTGACAAATTCAGTTCCAGATCCAATGCAATTTAGTACAATTTATGCAGATTGAAGAATGATTGATTACCTTGACATTGGTATCCTTGTTTGCCAAAGATTCCCCTGTGGAGTATACAGAAATAGAAATCACTGGTTAGATTGGGACGGAGACCAGTTGTCAGTCCATTTCCCCTCATCTCTCTACTTCCCTCACATGATCACACAGCTCTATCGGCATCTAGCTCCCTCCTGTCAACCACCCTGCCTGCCAGTCTGCTCATACATTGATTATACACCATACAAAGAAATAACTCCTAATGTCTGTTATCTCTTGTCTGCCACATTACCTTGGCAACATGGTAATCTGGGGATCGCCTTCCTGCAGCACACTACCCAGCTGATATTTCAGCTTAGTTCTCAGAATAAGTGAATAAATAGAGGCAATACATTTATTTTAAGTAAGCTTCATTCTTAAGTACTCTGATGCCCAAGACAAACTCCTTTTGCTATCCAAAGAAATTCAGCAGCGAAAGCGTTTCAACAACAGGGCTCATTTGCAAAGTCTTTACATGAACAAGAACCTGAATTTTTTTTTTTTTAGAGATGCAGCATGGAAACGGGACCTTCAACCAACAAAGTCCACACTGACCACTGATCACCCACACACTAGTTCTATGTTATCCCAGTTTCACATCCTACATACTGGAGGCAATTTAAAGAAGCCAATTAACCTACAAACATGCATGTCACCAGGGTTAGGGAGGACACCTGAGCATCTGGAGAAAACCCACAGGGAGAACATGCAAACCCCATACAGACAGCACCCTCAGTCAAGATTGAACCCAGGTCTCTGGCACTGTAAGGCAGCCACTCTACCGCTGTGCCACTGCGCCAAGTGGTGGAACACAGTTGTACATTACTATAAAAGCAACTTTTTATTTTTAGACATGTCCCAGATATAGAGGGATCCTGGTAGATGTGGAAATTATAACTTCTAAACAAAAGCAAGTGACATCTTTAACACCATAGGTTTAAGGTGAAGGGGAAAAGTTTTAATAGGAATCTGAGGGATAACTTTTTCACACTAAGGGCAGTGGATGTACGGAACAAGCTGCCAATGGAGGTAGTTGAGGCAAGGACTATCCAAACATTTAAGAAACAGTTAGACAGGTACATGGATGGGACAGGTTTGGAGGGATATGGGCCAAACTCAGACATGTAGCTGGGACACGTTGTGTGGAAAAAATTGGGCCAATGGGCCTGTTTCCATGCTGTATGACTCTATGGCTCTCTGACCAATAGCTCAACACAGAAGCTTCCTACCAGATGAATTCCCTGCAGTGGGAGCAGTATGTGGGCTGTCGCAGGTAGGTGGCCATGAACTTGTGGTTGTTGACCTGGTGAATCTTTCGCCGCATCGCACCTTGCCGTTTCCTGGAAATGATGCGTTCCTTGAATGCCCTTTCAGGTGGACTGTGCTTCACTTGTTCTTCAGGGTCTACGAAACAGAAAGTACAAGATCAAAGCATCACCGAATCCCCCAAATTAAGAGCAACATTATGCTTGCTTGTATCCAGCACAGAAGGGGCTTTAAATCAGACTCGCTGAACCATCACTGCTACTGAGTATAAAGGTCACCCTGCAGACCTTGGAATTAAATAAAACACACACAAAAAGTTCTGGGGTAACTCAGCGAGTCAGGCAGCATCACTGGTAGACTTGGATAGGTGATGTTTTGGGTGAGGACCCTTCTTCAAATCGTGGAATTATTTGCCTTTAATACTCCCAAACATGCCATTTCTGCCACCAAGGACAAGAGCTACTTCTCCTCCAAATTTCATAACATGCCTTGGAAAATATTGCTCTATCTTCAGCTTTGCTGGGTCTAAATCCTGGAATTCCCTCCCCAAAACACTATGGGAGAACTTCTATTAGAAGACTGACGCTCTCCAAGAAGATGGCTCACTACCTTCTTGTGGCCTGTACCCACTGGGATTTGGAAGGATTGGGGTGTATCTCATTGAAACCTATCAGATAACAACAGGCCTAGATGGCGTATACGTTGAAAGGATGATTCCAGTAATGGTAGAGTCAATAACCAGAGGGCAAAGCCTCAGAATAAAAGGACATACCTTCAGAATGGAGACGAGGGGGAATTTCTTTAGGCAGAGGGTGGCGATTCTGTGGAATTCTTTGCCACAGACCGCTGTGGCGGGTATTTGGGTATTTTTAAGATGGAAATTCATAGGTTCGTGATTAGGAGGGGCGTCAATGGTTATGGGGAGAAGGCAGCAGAATGTCATTGAGAGGGAAAAATTGATCAGCCACGATTGAATGGCAGAGTAGACTTGATGGACTGAATGGCTTAATTCTGCTCCTATGCCTATGGTCTTACCACCACTCAAGGGCAATTAGGGATGAGCAATAAATTCTGGCCTGGGATACCAATGATACCACCTCTTGATCAGCATTGAGCATTCTTCCTCAGGTATATACAAAATTACACCTTATTCATTTCTCTGATTGTAATAGAGTACCCTTTATAAAGCATGGCTCAGGCGATCTTAATTAATGATCAATGAGCAGTATTTCAAATGCTGGGGAAGAAAGTTCCAAGTTTCGGATGCTTGGGAGGATTTCAGTCTTCATGGAAATATATTTACCCCAAAAAAAAAAGTTTGCGAACCCATAGTAATGTGCACATAGTTTTCCTAGTCTCCAAGCTCTCACTAATTAGAAAAGTATTATGTAAGGAAATTTTGTTTAAAAATGGCCTTGATCTTTGCTGGCTTAAAGAATATTTACCAATATAGTTCCTACAGCCCCCCGACTCTCTAGTTCGGCGACCTTCTGTTCATAAATTCATAAATTCAAAGATTTGAGGAGCAGAATTAGGCCATTCAGCCTATCAAGTCTACTCCGCCATTCAATCATGGCTGATCTATCTTTCCCTCTCATCCCATTCTCCTGCCTTCTCCCCATAAACCCTGACACCCATACTAATCAAGAATCTGTCAATCTCCACCTTAAAAATATTAATTGACGGCCTCCACAGCCGGCAATGAATTCCACAGATTCACCACCCTTTGACTGAAGAAATTCCTTCTCATCTTTCTAAAGGTATGTCCTTTTATTCTGAGACTATGGCCTCTGGTCCTAGACTCTCCGACTTGTGGAAATTTACTAGTTGTAACTTTGTCGGCGCCAGGAACGTGGCGCCTCTTGTGAACTGCGTAGGTGAGGACTGCTCTATGATTTTACCGAGTTGTATGCAAAATAAAGCATTTCACTGTACCTAGGTGTTTGTGAAAATAAAGTATAATTGAATCATTGAGACAGCAGCCTAAGTCCTGTTTTGTACAGAAGAAATGGGAGCATCAAAGGGAATAGAAAATTTGGCTTTGAGTTTGCTGGTGCATCTCAGCATTTCTTTGAATGGATAGAATGTTAAAGGAAGCAATTGCCATGACAACGGGGCTATCCCAGCATTCAAGCTGGCTGTTGAATCGATCCACTAAAATTAGTGGAAGAATTTTAACATCACCCGGTGGCATTGCCATCAGCCCTGCCAACTACACAGCAAGGAAAAGCTGAAGAGCAGTATAAACTTGACAAACCCTGAAATCTCAAAGAAAAATAACAGAAATACAGCTCTGAATAAAAGTATTCATCACAAGGACTGAACAAATTAAACCCCATTCCTTTGCTCGAAATCAAGAAATTTGAATTGATATTTAAACATCACTTTCCAAATTCCGTCAATTTATGTGAAAACCAAGAATTTCAGATGTGATCCACCACAAGAAATGAACTGGGGGAAAAAATGTCATGACATAAATCTGTAGTCATGTGTGAACTGTATGAAATTATGAAGACTTTGTTAAGGTGTACTGACAAATTTCTGAAGGGAATAAGTGGACACTCAACAAAAATGATCTACTTTCTCAGAATTCAAAAGCATGATCACGTTGGGAAAATTTGCCCTTTCATATTTTATGATTTGCTCCAATTATTTTCCCCATCTGCCTTTGCTGTTCCACATCTGTGAGCTGATAACACAATTTTAAAAATAAAGGTGGATTGACACATTATCAACTGAGATTAAAAACTCACAGTAAATGTTGCAAAGTTTTTTTGATGCTACACCATGTTACCTATAAATAACCCATATTCTATAAAAAATTGTTAATAAAAGAAGTGCAATAGAAGCAAGGCTTCCTGCATTCCATTAAATGGAACTCTGCGAGAAGCTTCCCAATTTCCTACTTGCGGCATAACCTTTACTAAAAAAATTATCATTTGATCAACTGACTATAAAATGTGCTAAATACATAAGAACTGGATTATTCCTGTTAAATAAAGTGCTGCTCAGAGAAGCAATAACATAAAGTGAACTAATATAACACTAATCCTGAATGTCAGAACGCAGGAGAAAATTATCTACATAACCATGACCATGAAAGCAAATGCTGAAATCCAGGACCAATAAAACAAACATACTCCAGAATGTTTTCCACTTCACATAGATAATCCACACTACACTGGCAAATTATGGCCTGTTTAAGCACAGGTTTAGCACACAAGCACCCCAGAATCACCTCCCTACTGGGTGGTCATGCTCTTTTTGAAGGGCGGCACGGTGGCACAGTGGTAGAGTTGCTGTCTTACAGCACCAGAGACCCAGCTTCGATCCTGATTATGGATGCTGTCTGCACGGAGTTTGTACATTCTCCTCATGACCGCGTCGGTTTTCCCCAGGTGCTCTGGTTCCCTCCCACACTCCAAAGACGTACAGGTTTGTAGGTTGATTGGCTTTGTTAAAAATTGTACATTGTCCCTAGTGTGTAGGATAGCGCTAATTTACGGGGACCGCTGGTCGGCATGGATTCGGTGCTGAAAGGCCTATTTCCATGCTGTATCTATAAACTAAACTAAACTAAGCTAAGCTAAACTAAACTAAGTCATCCAAATATCAAGGTTGAAATGCAAAATACAGAAATTAATGAGAAAGGCAGCAGTTTATGAATAGATCAGCCGTGGTTTCAGTGATAAAAAGTAGCCACACCTAGTTTCAAATTGCCTTCAGTTTGGTAACAATTACAATATGTGTGCGTGTGCCTGCAAACCTCAATATATAGAAATAAGCCATTAGGTGGATAAAAGAACCATCTCCACCACTTGTTCTGCATAATAGAGCAGCAAAGCATATTTAAAACAGGGTGCAATAGGGACGGGGACTCTTACAAGATTAATACAAGTGAGGTTGAGATTTTCTTATCTCAGATCATTTGGCCAGAACATAGTTCCACAACATCTCATCCAAATGGATGCTAAAAATGCTTGTGTATTTGGAAACTATTTTAAGCATTGATCACAACTTTGCAATTTTAATGGGACTTAAGTTGGTTTTCAACCATTTTTAGTTTTTCTCCCTTGTTCTCCAGCTTTGAATTAGTGCTGTGCATCTATTAGTTCTGTCTGTATATCATTCTTCAGCACCTTCAAGATTTCACTCAACAATCCCCTCTGGCAACTAATGGATCTAGTTTTTCCAGTCTTTCCTCATAGTTCAATCCTTGAACACTGCAAATAAATATCATAGTTATAGAGTCATAGAATCAGAAATGTGTAATCAGGCCCTTCAGCACAACTTGCCAATGCTGACCAAGTTGCCCCATTTATACAAGTTGTCCATGTACCTGCCCAAATGTCTTTTAAATATTCTTATAGTATCTGCCTCTACCACCTCCTCTGGCAGCTCATTCCATATGTCCACCCTCCATGTGAAATATTTGCCCCTCTTTCCCCTCTCACCTTACTGATTTAAAAGCAACATGCCGATCCCCTGAATCAGGTGCTTATGGATTGGAAGGGAAAGAAGTGCATGTGAACACTGCCTCACCATTTAACAGTAACTGATCATTCTCCTTGAGAATGTGAGGATGATTTGCCTCTCGACCTGCCGTAGTACATCTCGAACATGTACAGAGTTTGTACATCCTCCCTGTGACAGAATGGGTTTTCTCTGGGTGCTCTGGTTTCCTCGCACACTCTGGACATACAGGTTTGTAGGTTAATTGGCTTTGGTAAAAAATAGTAAATTGAGGGCCGAAGGGCATGCTTCCACGCTGTATTTCTAAAGTCTAAAGTAAAAGTCTAAATCGTGAAATGAACACAGCCCACCCCAAAGTGTAGCCCCGAGGCCAGTCTGAAGCTATATCCCTGGCCTCATTACCACTCACTGTGTGAGCAGTTGATAATTGTCATGTCTCCACATGCAGGATTTGTAGAAGATTCATAATTAGGTTTGTTTCCTAGACACCAGCAAAGGTATATTCCGAGTGTTGTATTGCTTGGCTACATCATCCTTACAGGACCCAACATCAATCTGAAGAAGAATCCTGATCTGAAACGTTGTCTGTCCATTTCCCTCCTCAGGTGACCCACTGAGTTTCTCCAGCAGTTTGTTTTAATTCCCAAACAAGTTTCTGAGAAAGATCTTCATTCAAATTTGCAAGGCCTATACTTTTATTCACTGCCAGAAAATCTTGGGAATGCTATGGTTTGCAAGTTGCACAGCATCTGATTTGTAAAATGGAAACATGTCATGGTTGCCTCTTCATTTATGTCACAATTTACAAGGCAGATGCTGATCCACATTTGAGATATTGGGTTGTTTTTCCATTTCCATTAGTTACTAAATATGCATTTGTTGAATAAACTTGGTTTTGTGCTGTGGGAAACAATAGCAAGACCACATTTGTGGACCTGACACCTTAGCTATAGCCATTTGAGTGATGGTGGTTTCACAAGGGCTTATTGACTCAGGGATAAGGAAGGAATGCGAGGATGGGTAGGATTGTCAGGAGGATATGTAAAATGAAGTGGAATTGGGAATGAAAGTATCTTCACAAGAATTCTGTCAGTTTTAACAAGAGAGAAGTAAATTGCTGCAGGGTACACATACTAGTTACACAGTGCTAATAGTAAGGGTACTAGCTCAAATGTAAAGAGCACCGGAATGGTAATGAATAGTGTTGGTGCTGAGTCCCTTGAGCATTGATTCATCTGGGCCAATCCAGGCAAGTTACGTGCATCACATTACAATGTTGCCTGGAGCACTGTCTATGGTGGAGGGGTGTTTGTGAAATTCCACGCTTTGTTAGGGCAGAAGCTTGGAACTTCACAAAGCCCTTCCACCATAGACAGTGCTCCAGGCAAAGTTGTAATGCAATGCACAAACTCACCTGGATTAGCACAGCCTCTGCCCTTGTCTTGCATCCATTACAAGTAGCGCAGCTAATAACAACTTTTTTTTCTCCGGTAAATTTCTAGGTCAGTGCTGACTCCCATCCATCATGTTGATTCCTGGCATCTTGATAACAGCAGTGAAATGAAGATCACAGGAATTGATAGGTTCTCTTTTGTTCACGATGGATACTGCCATACATTCAGGTGGAGCAAAAGATGCCTGTTGGATGCCAGATCAAATCTTTATGTCATAGAGATCCTATCACAAGCTGACATAACTACTTCATTATTACAGGAGTTGTGAATATACAGTTGATCACTGTTAGCAAACTGCCCATTTGTGAAAAAAGCTCAATAGTAAAGCAATTGTAAGTGGCTGGGTTGAAGACACAACCACAAGTGGCTTGGATGGCACGGTGGCGCAGCGGTAGAGTTGCTGCCTTACAGTGCTTGCAGCACCAGAGACCCGGGTTCGATCCCGACTACGGGTGCTGTCTGTACGGAGTTTGTACGTTCTCTCCATGACCTGCGTGGGTTTTCTCCGAGATCTTCGGTTTCCTCCCACACTTCAAAGATGTACAAGTTTGTAGGTTAATTGGCTTGGGTTTGTATACTTGGTATAAGTGTAAAAAGAATTGTTCCTAGTGTATGCAGGGTAGTGTTAATGCGTGGGGATTGCTGGTCGATGTGGACTCGGTGGGCCAGTTTCTGCACTGTATCTCAAAACTAAACTAAAGACCTGGGATAATTGGCCTCCCGATAACCACCTGGTATTTGATTTCTACTGACCTCAGATTCTTCAGGTTTTGTTTACACACCATTTGGTCAAGTACTCTTATGATCTCAAGAAAAAATTCTCTTAAATCTGCTCTTGCGCTCAGCCCATGTGTCATGTCTTTGTCAAGCCTGTGATAAGATCTGGAGCTGAAATATTCTGGAAGAAATTTAGGATTACCAAACATACCTTTGGTGAGGGAAAGATATAATGATTCAATGATACTTTATTGACACATGTACCTATGTACAGTGCAATTCTTTGTTTTTGCATACAATCCGGTAAAATCATACAACAGACTTCATCTAGGTAGTACGCAAAGAGTAGCCGTGTTTCTGTCGCCAACAAGTTTCAAAGGTTCTCAGTACAGTCTTAGCTTCTCACAGTGGTGAACTAGGCCTGCTGCTGCATGTGGCCACGCCACCGGGTCCCTCTTGGTTCTTGGAGGCCCCTCTGCCAGGTTGCTCTTAGTTCTCAGTGGCTCCTTGCCAGGTCCCTCTTAGTGCCTGGCGGTGTGATATGTCAGGTCCCTCTTAGTTCTCAGATGCTGATTTACAAAAAAAAGATGACTCAAAGTGCTGGAGTAACTCTGCGGGCCAGGCAGCATGTCTTGAGGACATGGATAGGTGACACTTCAGGTGAGGACCCTTCTACAGAATGATTGTAATAAGTGGGAGAAAACAGGAAGAGATGGGGAGGGGGGGGGGGGGGAATGGGATGGGGGGGGGGGTAGGACAAAGTCTGGCAAATAATAGGTGGATATAGGTGAGGGGGTGGGTGGCTAATTGGCAAATGGTTGGACAAAGGCCAGAGATGAAAAGACAAAAAAGCATGACGTAATGATTGATGAAGTGCAAAATGTGATGCCAGAGCAAGGACTATATGTGGAAGAGGATGGAAGTGGTGGTGGGGGGAAGGGGAAATGGTAAAATATCCGTACAACTACATGGGGCGCAGAGAGGAGAGGGGGAAAAAAGCAGGGGGAGGGGGGCAAAATGGGGTAGATACTTGTTAGTTACTTACGTAAAATTGGAGAATTCATTGTTCATAACGTTAGGTTGTCAGCTACCCAATTAGAATACAAGGTGCTGTTCCACTAGCTTGCAACTTCCCTTCCCATTTCCATACCCCGAACACTCTGTCCTGAACCTTCTCCATTGCCAGAGTGAGGGCATGTGCAAACTGGAGGAACAGCAGCTCATATTCTGTTTGGGTAGCTGACAACCCAATAGTTTGAAAACTAAATTCTCCAATTTCATTAACCAAGCTATAAACACCACTGTCCCGTTTTTTACCCTCTCTTCCCTGACCCCCACCAGGATACGCACCCAAATATCCCTTTCCGCTTCCTCCTAGATTCTTTCCTCTGGTTCACTTTTGTGCCTCTTCTATCCTTATCTTCTTATCTCACAATTGTCCTTGAATCTCTGGCCTTTGTCCAAGCATCTGCCAATTATGAGCCCCTCTCACCTGAATCCACCTATCACTTCCCAGACAGTCTCACCCCACCTCTCTTCCAGCTTTCTTTTCCTCCCCCCCCCCCACCCCATGATCAATCTGAAGAAGGGTCCTGACCCGAAATGTCACCTATCCATGTTCTCCAGAGATGCTTCCTGATCCGCTGACTTACTCCAGCACTTTGTGTCTCATTTTGGTGAAGTGACATTGTTTAATGACTCTATTAATCACCCAGTCCTTCAGTTAACTGATAATTAAATGAAAACTGAAGAGTAGTAATTTAGCAGGTTACAGTTACCTACTTATCTGAGGCAGCTTTTAAATTGTTGAATAAATTCCTGTGCCAATATGATACTACCACTTGGCCAGGTAGTATAGGATTTAAGTATGTGCAATCAAAATGTTCTGGTCCATTTCTCAGCTGGTGGACTATCACATGGAGTGCATCAAATTAGCTGCGCAATGGTTTCTCTGAAAGTTGATCCTTTGCAAAAAAAAACAAGTAGAGTGATCTGACGTGTCCTTTGAATTGAAGACTTAGAAATAATTCAGTCTTATTTCTTACATTCACAGTTGGGTTCAACAATGTTTGAGGGTGAGCATTTTCATGGAGACTTCTTTTCTTGGTTTGTGCAGCACATACTAATGTAAAGTAAACTGAATTTACAAAACCAGAGGCATCCTGTGTGCTCATTAATGTATAGCGACCAATTCTGATACAGACACACCACAATTGCACTGCAACAGTTATTTACTGATGCATCACACTTGCAAACCAAAACTGCAAAGAATTTACAAATACAACACTGCATTTGTTTTGATATTTAAATATTACTCCTTCACTGAAATAGCCATTGTATTTTCCTGATTACTCTTTGCCATCTGCTGATAATTTGGTTTCAAAATAAATTTTCTCCCAAAAATTTAACGATTCCATTAAATGAATCTTACTCCCGTTCTGGTCCAAAACGCCGCAGCGAGACTCCTGACTGGTACCCGTAAAAGGGACCACATCACCCCGATTCTGGCCTCTCTCCACTGGCTCCCTGTATGGTACAGAATCAACTTCAAGCTCCTCCTATTCACGTATAAGGCCCTAAATGGACATTCCCCCCCCCTACATCAAAAATCTTCTAACCCACCTCTCTAACTCCAGGTCCCTCAGGTCGGCCGACTTGGGGCTACTCACTATCCCGCGGTCTAGGCTTAAGCTCAGGGGTGACCACGCTTTTGCGGTTGCAGCTCCTAGACTGTGGAACAGCATCCCTCTCCCCATCAGAACTGCCCCCTCCATCGACTCCTTTAAGTCCAGGCTCAAAACCTATTTCTACTCCCTAGCGTTTGAGGCTCATTGAGGAGGCGCTGTGAACTGTTTGCGTGCTACTGTATGTTTCATTTTTTTTCCTTAGTACCTAATCAGATGTACAGCACTTTGGTCAACGTGGGTTGTTTTTAAATGTGCTATACAAATAAAATTGACTTGACTTGACTTGACTTGACATTATGAGAGTTCAATTTTTCTAACAAAAACATGGACGTTCGATCCAGCTAGTTACTACCATATCAGTCAACCTCCAAACAAGTGCAAAGTGATGGAACCTGTTGTCAAAAATGCCAACAAGCAGCACTTATTCATCAATGACCTTCTCACCAATACTCAGTTTGGGTTTGGAGAGCATTCGGCTGCAGACTCCATCATGGCCTGGGTCCAAGCATGGAACAAAGAGCTGAATTCAACAGGTGAGATGAGAGTGAGTGGCTTTGACATCAAGCCAGCAGTTGACTAAGTGTTACATCAAGGTGCCCAGGGAAAATTGAACTCAGTCGCCATCAAAGGAAAGATATCTCAAAAGGTGGCTGTGATTATTGGAAGTCAATGATCACAGTGGAAGGGCAACATTGTGGGATGTCACCAGGGCAGTCCTAACTCCAGCATCTTCAGGCTGTATCAGTACTGACCGAGACACAAAAATGCTGGAGTAACTCAGTGGGCCAGCCAGCATCTCTGAAGAGAAGGAATGGGTGACGTTTCGGATCAAGACCCTTCTTCAGACTGAGGGTCATGGGAAAGGGAAATGAAAGATATAAACGTTGATGTAGAGATATAAAACAAATGAACGAAAGACATGCAAAAAAGTAACGATGATAAAGGCCGTTGTTAGCTGTTTGCTAGGTGAGAACGAGAAGCTGGTGTGACTTGGGTGGAGGAGGGATGGAGAGAGAGGGAATGCAAGGGTTACTTGAAATTAGAGCAATCAATATTCGTACCACGGGGTTGTAAGCTGTCCAAGCGAAATATGAAATGCTGTTCCTCCAATTTGTGTTTAGTCCCACTGACAACGGAGGAGGCCTAGGACAGAAAGGTCAGTGTCAGGGGAATTAAAGTGTTTGGCAACCGGGAGGTCAGGTTAGTCCAGGAGTTCCTTCCATCATAAGGAGAAAAGTGGGGATGCTTGGTGATGATGACATATGTTCAATATCATTTGCATATTTTCAGCAAATGAAGCAGTCCATGCCTGGGTGCAGACATCATCCACACATGGGAGTAACATTTGAATCATAAGATTGGTAACCTATTACCATCTGCAGCACATGGCAATCCACCCATCCACTGTTATGTTCAACAGTGTTCCATCACAAATGTCAACATCATCAATAGTTTGGTGGGCATCACTGAGCAGAAACTTAAATGGATCAGCTATATAAACACAATAGTTACAAAGGCAGGTCAAAGGCAGTGGGTATCATGTAGATACTCTACCTAGCACAAGTGAGAGGTATAATGGAATACTCTCCACTAAACTGCATATGGAAAGTATTCTATTGTATTCTAGCACCCAACAACTCTCATTCGCTTAACACCATCCAGGACAAAGTGACCTGAAGAAGGCTGAAGAAGGGTCTCAACCCAAAGCATCACCCATTTCTTTTCTCCAGAGATGTTATCTGTTCCACTGAGTTACTCCAGTATTTTGTGTCTATCTTCAGTTTAAACGAGCATCTGCAGTTCCTCCCTACACAAAGCAATCCACTTGATTATCATCATATCATCACTCTAGACATTCATTCCATCCACAACATTTTAGAAAGGTGAAGAGCCTGATTTACCTTAACAATGCACACAAAGAAAGTCCAAATTACACTTTGCATTTTGAAAAATACAACATTCTTCGGTTCTTGGAATAAGAGAGCACATGAACGTTTATTATGTTCTTGTTAGAGAAGAGGCTTATAGATTGATTGATGTTACTCTTAGAGAATTATTGGTGGGAGCCCACAAAAGACAATAGCACATGCCCCACTTCCCAAAATGTGTGACTTTGTTGACAGAATCTTTGGAATCTTTCACCCTGTAAACACATTTTCTTTTCAACACTGGGTTAAGTATCCTGATTTTAAGCATCATTTACAGCAGGGCTGGAGGAGTAATTGGCAGCACAGATTCAGCAGAAGAATAAATAATGAAAAGAAAATGGCCAACTGATTCCCTCTCTCCTGTTTAAACACATCTCCCAACTCCCCTGATCCTGGGATCTTATCAAAACATATAAGATTATTAAGGGGTTGGACACGTTAGAGCAGGAAACATGTTCCCAATATTGGGGGAGTCCAGAACAAGGGGCCACAGTTTAAGAATAAGGGGTAGGCCATTTAGAACTGAGATGAGGAAAAACTTTTTCAGTCAGAGAGTTGTGAATCTGTGGAATTCTCTGCCTCAGAAGGCAGTGGAGGCCAATTCTCTGAATGCATTCAAGAGAGAGCTAGATAGTGCTCTTAAAGATAGCGGAGTCAGGGAGTATGGAGAGAAGGCAGGAACGGGGCACTGATTGAGAATGATCAGCCATGATCACATTGAATGGCGGTGCTGGCTCGAAGGGCCAAATGGCCTCCTCCTGCACCTATTGTCTATTGTCTATTGCTCCAGTGCAATATCCTGTCTAATTCATAAAGACCATGACAAAAGCCTAACGCATGATGAATAAGATCTCCAATTTACAGAGTTATTGCATTCATTCCCTAAATATTTGTATGCATAATTTGTACATTTTGTTGAGAGGATTCTTGCTTAGTGGTGAAAATGAAAAGATTTTTTGCTAATCAGCTTTCATGGAAGAAAAGGCATTCACAAACAATGGATTTCTCCTCATTCTTGTACGATCTGCAAATAAAACTTCAACTCTTGGCTAAACGTTCAACATTTTCAGTTTCTTGAAAGAACCAAACATATGTAACCAAGCCAATCCCCATTAAGTCCTCAGTAATGGGAAACCGAAGAGAAATGAACTCCACAGCTGAGTAAGAGGGAACCTTAAACTAACACGTGGGATAGCAATGTGTACCACAGATGCTGCCTAACCCACTGAGTTCCTCCGGCTGTTTGATTTTTGCTCAACGTGGATCAACCACATTTAGTCAAATTACTAAGGATCCCTCTCGGAGGATTAGTATAGCTAATACATTTGTTTTTGTTCATTCAAGGGATGCAAGCTTCGCAGACTGCACCAATACTTAATAGACATCCCTAACTATCCTTGAGAAGATGGCGGGGCGGTGCGCTACCTTCTTGAACTGCTGCAGTTCTTCAGGTACAACTGTCTACAGCATTAAAGTGCGATTGGTCTGCCAATACCTTACAAATATTTGGCCACCGACAGCACCAGGAAAACTACCTGGAGTAAAGCTGGAGCTCCTTATTAATATTGGAACCACCAGAACGATATCAAAATAAAAAGCCTACGCACCATCAGTGTGAATCTTCACATGCTGCAAATCCTATATTGAGATCTTTCATTCAGATAATGTCATCGTTCGCACTTCAGTTGCCCTTTTAAATACAATGCTAACAACCACTCATTCAACAGGGGAATTGATGAGCATGTAACAAAGTGAGACCTGAGGTTTTGTGTCCTTGCTCCTTTACTCTACCATTTCTTTGCAAACTCTTAGCAACCACTTGGATCAATTCTGAAAATTCTGTTCCAGTTGATGCGCTAAAAGGGTTTCATGTACCATGTGAAACCTATACATTTGATCAGCGAGGATAGGTGACAACATATCCTCCTCAATAAATCTCAACACCTGTGCTCTATAATGATAAATTCTCAGTCCCTTACTCTGCTCCCTACACACTCATGACTGCATGGCCAAATTCAGCTCTAACTCCATCTATATGTTTGCAGATGGCACCACTATGGTGGGCCGGAAAAGGAATAATGATGAGACGGAGTACACAAAAGAGATAGTGAATTTAGTAACATGGTGTCAGGACAACAATCTCTCCCTCATTGTCTGCAAGAGGAAGGTGCTAGTTATCGACTTCAGGAAGCATGGTAGAGTATATGTTCCAATTAGCATCAATGGTGCCGAGATGGAAATGGTTATGAGCTTCAAGTTCCTTGGTGTAAATATTACCAACAATCTACCATAGACCAACCATATTAATGGGACAACCAAGAGGATACACCACTGCCTCTACCTCCTCAGCAGACTGAGGAGGAGATTCGACATGTCCCTGATGACTCTTACAAACTTCTACACATGCACAATAGAAAGCCTACTGTTGTGATGCATCACAGCTTGCTTTGGGAACAGCTCTGTCCAAGACCACAAGAAATGGCGGAGAATTGTGGATGTAGCCTAGGCCATCACACAGACCAGATGCCCCACTATTAATGCCCTACTTCATGCTGCCTCAGAAAAGCCACCAACATAATCAAAGACTTATCCCACCTCAGTCATTCTTTCTTCTCCCCACTCCCGTCAGGCAGCAGATACAGAAGCTTCAAAGCATGAACCACCATACTCTTAAACAGTTCTTCCCCTCTGTTGTCAGGCTTCTTACAGATCCTTCCATAACCTAGGGTACGGTCCAATTCACCTCTACCTCATTGTGGACATTGGACTGTGTCTCTGGAAAAAATCTGAGGACTATATTCTGTATCTTTTCTGTATCTTTTCCTTATGTATCTTTTCCTTTGCTCTACCTGTTGTACTTGACTTTGGCCAGATTGGATTTATATGGTATTATCTGATTTGATTGGATAGTAGGCAAATCAAAACTTTTCAATGTACCCTCAGTACATGTGACAAAAATAAACCTAGAACGAAAATAGACACAAAGTGCTAGAGTAACTCAGCTGATCAGTCAGCATCTCTGGATAAAAAAGATCCTTTTTCTTTTTTCCATCCTTTTTCTCCAGAGATGCTGCCTGACCAGCTGAGTTACTCCAGTACTTTGTGTCTATCTTCGGTATATACCAGCATCTGCAGTTCCTTTTTACACATTAAACCTAAAACCTTTGTTTGACGTTTACAAGGAGGAGAAAAATAAACAATGCTTGCTTGGATTATTTCCTCATTAGGGCAGCTGACATTGTTTAAATCACCGATCAGGTTAGAAAGATAACGAAGGAGGACCAAAAAGGGCAAGATTTGGGAAAAATCTCCACCCATGACGACAAGAAATTACAGAGGGTTGTGGATGTAGCCCGATACATATTCATTAACCCTTACCCTTAATTATTCAATTTTCAAAACCACAGGATAACAATTAGACAAACCTTCAAGGGCATAAAAGACAACAATACATCATTAGATAAACCAACACAGATTGAGATTGTTAATCTCGTGTTTTGAAGATGGTATTCTGGTTATTTTTAAATGAAAGTTACTGTGGAACTATCCCTTGGTTACATTTTGAAGGCTTATACCTGGAGAAAGCCAGCCCACAGGAGTGAGCGGTGTAAGGCCTAGGAATCCTTCATGCCAAACAATAATATATATATTTTTAATATTATGGATTCCTTTTTTGCCCAGATATATATGTGAGGAGATGCAACGTCTCAGTTACTTCTGGTGCCTATTGAGTAGCAAGGTAAAGTACATGGAAAATTCCAACATTTAAATTATAAAAGGATATAAAAATGGCAGGCTCACATTACAACACCGGGATGATTGTCAAATGGATTAAATTTAAGATTCATTCATTAGAGTGGAACTCGAGCAATGATTAAACAAACATTGCCTTGTTAAGTGGCTGTTTACTGTATTGGATTTAAACCCTTTGCTGCATTGTGCTTCAGATCGTAGAGTTGAATGCATGTATAGCATTACGCTTTGTTGGGATATTAAGATATCCACCCAGTTCAAAATGGAAACAAGGATTATGTAGAGAACTCAAAAGCACCTATAGTAATCAGTGGAACAATGTCTCCAAAGCTGTGTGAAAAGTCAGTGTGTGTTTTCTTGCTTAGCAGATTGACAATCAGTGCCTGCAGAGATGAGAAAAAGCTGCAATCCTCAAATTGTATCATTTACAAGCCTATTTTGCAATTCACTGTAAAAATTCAAATTAAAGGCCCAGAATCCCAGAGAAAGGCTTACTTCCCGTTTAATGGCAGCCAGCAGGTGACATGTAATTAAAATGACTTGGAGGCAAAATCTTGTCAGTGTCAGCATCAGCCTAAAGAAAAGCAATTCATTTTCCTGGGGCTCACTCACCTGTTAAATGAGCTTAACAGACAGCCTGTGTAGGAAAATAACAGACAGCCAGCAGCTCAAGTGACATCTGCTGACTTACCCCCTTTCCTTTGACCAAAGCTGGAGAGGCTAGGCTTGTATACACTGGAATTTAGAAGGATGAGAGGGGATCTTATCGAAACATATAAGATTATTAAGGGGTTGGACACGTTAGAGGCAGGAAACATGTTCCCAATGTTGGGGGAGTCCAGAACCAGGGGCCACAGTTTAAGAATAAGGGGTAGGCCATTTAGAACGGAGACGAGGAAAAACGTTTTCAGTCAGAGAGTTGTAAATCTGTGGAATTCACTGCCTCAGAAGGCAGTGGAGGCCAAGTCTCTGAATGCATTCAAGAGAGAACAAGATAGAGCTCTTAAGGATAGCGGAGGCAGGGGGTATGGAGAGAAGGCAGGAACGGGGTACTGATTGAGAATGATCAGCCATGATCACATTGAATGGTGGTGCTGGCTCGAAGGGCCGAATGGCCTACTCCTGCACCTATTGTCTATTGTCTATTGTCTATAAAGCAGAAAAATGTTACTCTGCATTAGAACGCCTGCATTGGAACGCCTACGAAGCATCTCTTTTGGTACTTTCATTCAATGTGCCATGGGATTTATAGATCTTGTCAACAGCTCAACACCTTAAAAATGGAACAACCACTCAAAGCAACAAACCAATGAATCTTCTGTAACCCAAAATTGCTGGGTTTCCGATTCTTGCATTTAAGTGTTCAAGAATTCAATCGCCACAGAATAAGACTGTCACACGGTGGAATCAGTAGATAGTGGGATCTGGAGTATGGTACTTCAGCCTCTGTGGAATTTTGTGCACAATCACTGGGATAGAGACCAGAAATAATTTAGTTCAGAGATACAGTGTGGAAACAGGCCCTTCAGCACACCTAGTCGGCACCAATCAGTGATCACCCATACACTACACAAATCCTCTACACAAATAGGGACAATTTTACAAAAGCCAATTAACCTACAAACCCGCACATCTTCGGGATGCGAGAGGAAACCGGAACCACTGGAGAAAACCTACAGGGAGAACCTCCAACTCTGTGCAGACACCACCTGTAGTCAGGTCAAACCCGGGTCTCTGGTACTGTAAAGCAGCAGCTCTAACGCTGTGCCACTGTGGTGCAATTTGTGAAGGAACATATGTATTTAATTAATTTTAATAAATCTCTCTAGAGTATAAAATATATCTTGAGTTAAATTATTTCAATCAATTCTAATCCAATCAACGCATCTTAATTACTGAAGTCAATTATGAGGATATGCATGCTCATTCACAGCATGGGATAATTCACCAATGCACCCTTTAAATGAGAATTCACTTCCACGAACGTATTTACTGCAACTTACATGCAAAGCAGGTGCACAATACGATGCGATAATACTTTATTGTCAGATCAAGTCTAAAATTGAACAATAGTTGAAGAAGTGATAGCAACACCAGAAACATGAAAAGCAAGAGCTTAGCTTTACATCAGGAATAAACTGAACTGGACAGATGATGCTTAAAATGGATTGATGATTCAGAAGACTCAATCAGGTCAGCTCAGTATGACAATGCTGATCAACTTTCACTGTAAAAAGCTGAGGTTTATTACAAATTTTACTCCATCATTTATATACAAAAAAAACCTTAGATCAGTAAAAGTAATAATGGCCACAGCAGAAGCATGCAGATAACCATGCCACCACCTTCCTTCTAACTAGCGTATAGCTTGATCTAGATTAGCCTCCATTTTGCTCAGCTGATACAATGGTGACTAACCTCTCCAAGTTAGATCCTGGTTCTTTTTCAGTTTTTGTTTAGTGCTAATTCTAACATATGTAACTTATTTCTAAAAAGTACATGTAGTCTTCACATTTAATGTTGAATTGGTCTGGTATCATGTAAATGAACACTGCAAAGCAAGAATTGTAAATTGGCTCACTCATCTAGCTAATATATTGTCAAATAGTGCATCAAAATGGTGAAATGAGATCAGGATTAAACCCGAGTCTCTGGTACTGGGAGGAATGGTTCTACGAGGTGCAAAACTTTGCCTCGGTCGCCTCGGCAGAAGTCAAACTATTTGTCCGTGGGAGAAGCATGGGGGAAGAGAGAAGCCTTCCATCACAGTGAAGGGGTGTCTGGAGGAGTCACTGTGATGGGTGTTTGTGTTAAAATTGTGTGTCTTGTGTCTTTTACTCTGTACTGTTGTGGCTGCATGGCAAATGATTTTCGTTCAATTCATTTTGAATGACAATAAAGGTAATTCAGATTCAGATTCAGGTTATCATTATAACAACCAGCAGGATGACTGGAATAAATGGATCAATACCTGTATTTTTACATCTTGGAAATCCTATGTTCCTAAAAACAAGTTCTAAATAGGCAAAACAAAATGATGTTCCTTTTGTTTTGGGAGCTTGGGACTCAATGGTTTTTGAAGCCATCATTACTGAAACTAGTAGTTGTCTTCCAAATTCCAGATAATTGACTGAATGTAAATTCCTTGATTGTCATGTAAGCCCGCAGCTCTGGATTACGAGAACCATAATTGCACCAGCACCACATCCAGTAATCACAATTTTAACTCTTACAGTCATGTGCAATGCCATAGGAAATTTACTAACTGCACACAGACTATAATGAGACAATGGAGTGATCGTTTGGAAAATAACCTGTTGGAAATTGGTTTGGTAAGATTGCTTGATCAATTATACTTCTGTTTTAAAACAAAGCCATTCGTTTCCAGGAATGAGTAGGTTAACCTATGATGAGCGTTTGTCGGCACTGGGCCTGTACTCGCTGAAGTTTAGAAAAATGAGGGGGGACCTAATTGAAACATAAAGAATAGTGAAAGACTTGGATGGAGTGGATGTGGAGAGGGTGTTTCCACTAGTAGGAGAGTCTAGGACGAGAGGTCATAGCCTCAGAATTAAAGGACGTTCTTTTAGGAAGGAGAAGAGGAGAAATTTCTTTAGTCAGAGGGTGGTGAATCTGTGGAATTCTTTGCCACAGACGGCTGTGGAGGCCGTCAGTGGATATTTTTAAGGTATAGGTAGTTCCTTGATTAGTACAGGTGTCAGAGGTTATGGGGAGAAGGCAGGAGAATGGGGTTAGGAGGGAGAGATAGATCAGCCATGATTGAATGGCAGAGTATACTTGATGGACCAAATGGCCTAATTCCACTCATATTCCTTATGACCTTGTGTTTCCAAGGCAATTCGTTTGCAATGAAGCAAAAATAGTTTTTACTTACAGTGCAGTTTAAGATTGTTCAGTTTGTGTTTTGTGATGATGGGGTTAAGTGAAAGTTACTCTAATTTCAGGAAGTACTAAAGACAGCACCACGATACCATGAATTTCACCTCAATATAGGAACCGTAACTTTTCATCTTACTCATTAGTCAAGGGAAGAGCGGCTCTGATCAAAAATTCGAGACCAGCCAATTAGCCATTATATTGGCAACACCAAATGGCTTTGGAGGGCTAAACATGGGAATAGGTATTGCACTACCATAAGCTAGTTGTGATGGGAGTATGTGGGAGGGCAGGCATAGTCAGGGAGTCTGGGGCCAGTGAGAACGTAGTTTATTCAGGGGTCAATGTTAGTTACATTCATCAGTGATGAGGATGTGAATGTATGATGTGTGGTTTGTAGGTTCACAGTAACACAAACATTGGAGCTGTTATTGATACAAGGAGGGTAGTCTTTGGGAACAGAATGACACAGCTCAGTTAGAAAGATGGGCAGAAAAATGATGGCTAGAATTCAATGCTGAGATGTGTGAGGTGATACATTTTGGGGGATACATAATGAATCAATAAACAAGCTGCTTGCAGAATGTAGTGGGTCAGACAACATCAATGTGGTAAAGGAACAGTGAACTTTGGGTCAAGACTCTGCATCAGCCCTGCTAAAAATACATGTACTATTTAATGAAAGATGATTAAAGCAATGGGTGGAATTTGTTGGGAAATGCCACTGCATGCAGCTCCCTCTGAAAAAATCAGAACGTTTTGGACTCCCACACAAAGACAGTTCCAGTTTTGCAATGGTTTTGCTTATTGTCTTCTTCAGAGCCCAATGGACGTCAGCCTTACTGCAATGCTCCCACACTTGCGATGTACAATCTGCCTGCTCAACCTGGCTGGGATGGTCCTGGCACTGAAACACTGTGTAAATTTATTTCAAAGGAGAGAACCATCTGCAAAGGACAGGGCCAAGTGTTGTAATTATAATGCTAATTAACCAAATATAATTAACGGTATTTACTTAAATATTGGTTACCAGCTCATTCGCCATCAAATTATTCCAAAAATTGTTTAAAGGTGAACTCATAATGTCTACAATTTGTTTATCTCCATCTCCCTAATTGGCCCTGTGTAGCAGGGTCAGTTTGTATCAAATAAAGACCAGATAGTGCACCCAATTCCTGGACATCTTTGGTCAGTTTTATTGCTTTGGCGGATTGGCAGAGTCCACTCAGCGACCTGGTTGAAATTAGGCACTGGTTTGCACAGCTCCCAGAGTAACACATCATATTTTATGAAAGTCCTGATGCCAAATCTGCTGAAGAAGCTTCACAATCTGTGTCACTAAACTGTAAAGTTACTCTTGCTGGGTACTTCGGTGATCAGATATTATATTTAATTATTTTTATTGCATCATTCGTATGAAATTGCAAAGAAAATGTATTTGATGCGGTTTCACTACAGTTACCTCATTTAATTCACCAACCTTAACTTTTTCATGTTAATTAATATGCTGGTACTTCAATAAGCTGACTGATTATTAAAGAGTTGAATAGAAACAGAACATAGAAACATAGAAAATAAGTGCAGGAGTAGGCCATTCGGCCCTTCGAGCTGGCTGGCTCGAAGGGCCGAATGGCCTACTCCTGCACCTATTGTCTATTGAGCCAGCACCACCATTCAATATGATCATGGCTGCAGTAAGCAGGATGAGATGATCAAACAGCATTTGTTTTGTTTATCTGTGACATTGATACAATGACATCTGGCTGCCTATATCTTCACCTTTATCTGGAGGCAAATATGCTGTTCAAAATGGGAATCCAATGCTATTGTAATTAATTGATAATTATATGAATTATTTTAATACACGTGGGAACTTACATCAGCTTGAATCAGATTTATGGGCATATAGTCCTGACTACTTCAAAAACGTCTCAACCATTTTAAAGCCGAATAAACCAATAAATCCACTTAAACTTACTGTTGCTTGTTACTTGAAAAATTCCTCTTTTGCCACTCTGCTCCATTCTCATAGTAATTTTTGGCATTTATCATTGCAAATATTACATCTAGACTGCTTAACTGAAAGAGTGACTGGAGGGACAATATTGTCTTATTCTGCTTGAGTCACAGCATTAAACACATCTCAATTTAAAAAACCTCTCTTCAATTTCCACATTTCCTTTTCTGTTTCCAATAAAGGGTAGATCCAAAACTTCCTTCAAGTAGACGACAGTAGATAAAAGAATAGTCAAGTAGCATTGGAGTATGACAAATCATTCACTTACTGGAAACAATAATGTATGGATGTGAAGAGAAGGAAAGACCAAGTCTATCGTGCAGCATGAAACACAGGTTAACTATTTTAGAAATTCTTCTGTGGCTTTGGTGGCACTTCAACCACACAATGCATTGAGGGCTTATGCTTGTCCTGTGCATAGATATCAATATTCAAATATGCACAAGATCTAAGACATCATTGGAGTAGGACAGCCAGTTAATAGCCAAATACACAAAATCTGGGGTTGAAAATATATTTGATCTTTTGGGAAGTGGGGGGAGGGGGGAGGGCAGTGGTGTGAGGAGGACTGAGCACACATCTTCAAGGTTGATGGTCATCGCGTGTTGTTGTCAATTCACACTGACTAGATAGCACACAACAAAAGCTTTTCACTGTACACGTGACAATCAACTAAACTAAACTAAGCTGATTGTGGTCTACCAATGAGGAAGTCAAACACCCAGCTGCATGGGGATGAGCAGAGACCCAGTTCCCCGAGTTTGATCGTAGGTTTAGAGGAGATAATGGAATTGAATGGCAAGCTGAATTTGTTTCCACTGATATTCCAACTGTTCATCTCTATAAAGACTTGGCGGTGCCCTCCTGTGTAGGTGCACAACTTGATTTACTGTGCCTCAATGAAATGCTTTGAGGCGTTTCCAATAAACATTATTGCCTAAAACAGACTAATGTATAGGCGAAGGCAATGCCCATACTTTGCATAATGTTATAAGGTCATAAGGAATAGGAGTAGAATTAGGCCAGGCGGCCCATCAAGTCTACTCCGCCATTCAATCATGGCTGATCTATCTCTCTATCCTAACCCCATTCTCTTGCCTTCCTCCCATAACCTCTGACACCTGTACTAATCAAGAATCTATCTATCTTTGCCTTAAACATATCCACTGACTTGACCTCCACAACCTTCTGTGGCAAAGAATTCCACGGATTCACCGCCCTCTGACTAAAGAAATTTCTCCTCATCACCTTGCTAAAAGAACGTCCTTTAATTCTGAGGCTATGACCTCTAGTCCTAGACTCTCCCACTAGTGGAAACATCGTCTCCACATCCACTCTATCCAAGCCTTTCACTATTCTATGTTCTCATTTAATGTACTGTCATTATCCTTTTCACAAAACTCCATTCAACATATTAATTTCCATCTCTTCATTATCCCGATGATGAAGAGTGAGAGAGAGATAGAAACAAATGACCAAACATATATTTTTATGATCAGAGAGCAGAAAGATAGCGCTATCGAGATAGTGCTATCAAGAGAGCTCACGGATAGGAACTGATTTGTTCCATTTACACCACAGATTCCCTTGTCAGATATATTTGTACTCACAGGACAACAAAATAAAAACATTTTGCTCCTGAGTTTCCCACGTGTTCCTCCAACAAATCAGGGCTATTCTCCATTGGAAAATTTAAAGTTAGCAATTTGGGGATATTCAGCCTGGGTCATAAAATAACAAGTGTCCAGTGATTTTGGAAGGAAAATGCTCATTTTCAATGAAAATAGTAACAACAGATGCTGGATATCTGAAATTAAAACAGAAATGTTGGAAACACCCAGCATGTCAGGCAGCATCTGTGGAAAGAGAACCTGAATTAATGTCTCAGGTCATCAGAACGAGAAAAACAAGTCCGTTTCTAAAAGATAGAAAGCTGAGATCTGGAGGACAGGTTTCCAAACCTGAATTCCATAGAAAAATAGGTGGAGTAGGCTATTCGACCCTTTGACCCAGCACCACCATTCAATATCCACTTTGGCGGCAAGAACAAGGAGGCAGATTATTATCTCAATGGTGTTAGATTAGGAAAAAGGGAAGTGCAACAAGACCTGGGTGTTCTTGTACACCAGTCACTGAAAGTAAACATGCAGGTAAAGCAGGCAGTGAAGAAAGCTACTGGCATGTTGGCCTTCATAACGAGAGGATTTGAGTATAGGAGTAAAGAGGTCCTTCTGCAGTTGTACAGGGCCCTGGTGAGACCACATCTGGAGTATTGTGTGCAGTTTTGATCACCTACTTTGAAGAAGGACATCCTTGCTATTGAGGCAGTGCAGTGTAGGTTCACGAGGTTCATCCCCGGGATGGCGGTTCATCCCCGGGATATGAGGAAAGAGTGGAAAGACTGGGCTTGTATTCACTGGAATTTAGAAGAATGAGAGGGGATCTTATAGAAATGTATAACATTATAAAAGGACTGGACAAGCTAGATGTAGGAAAAATGTTCTAATGTTGGGGGAGTCCAGAACCAGGGGCCACAGTCTAAGAAGAAAGGGGAGACCATTTAAAACTGAGATGAGAAAGAACTTTTTCACCCAGAGAGTTGTGAATTTGTGGAATTCTCTGCCACAGAAGGCAGTAGATGCCAATTAACCGGATGAATTTAAAAGAGTTAGATAGAGCTCTAGCGGCTAGCGGAATCAAGGGATATGGGGAAAAGGCAGGCATGGGTTACTGATTGTGGATGATCAGCCTTGATCACAATGAATGGTGGTGTTGGCTCGAAGGGCCAAATGGCCTCCTCCTGCACTTATTTTCTATGTTTCTGTTTCTAATATGATCATGGCTGATCATCTAAAATCTGTACTCCAACTTTTTCCCTATATCCCTTGATTCCTTTAGCCCTCAGAGCTAAATCTAACTCTCTCTTGAAAACATCCAGTGAATTGACCGCCACTGCCTTCTGTGGCAGATAATTCTACAGATTCACAACTCTCTATGTGAAATTGTTTTTCCTCATCTCAGTCCTAAATGGACCACCATAGACCATTCCAGCCATAATGACTTGGTTAATTTAGATAGTAATGGTCAAGACACCTGGGCTTCCTGTTTCCAAATCCCATCAAGGAATAGTGGGGGCTAGGGGATATCTGGTGCTGTCAGTAGAGGCTTGCAGAGCTTCCAAAACTAGTATATCACGACATTCATGTTAAACTTATTCAGTCTCTGGATAGATTAAGAAATGTGCAAATGCAACCTGGCCATGGATCTGCAGGATTCTGGCAGCTCACTCAGTGCACCGTAATTTAGTCAGCGCAAGAACATTTTCATTGCTGCTCTGGCATTTTCTCCCACACTCCAAAGATGAACAGGTTCGTAGGTTAATTGGCTTGATGTAAATGTAAAATTGTCCCTAGTGTGTATAGGAAAGTGTTAATGTGCAGGAATCGCTGGTCAGCATGGACTCGGTGGGTCGAAGGGCCTGTTTCCGGGCTGTATCTCTAAACTAAACTAAACTAAACTGGTTTCTGTAACATGAGCAAAACATGATTGTGCAGCAAAAACATGATTGTGCGGAGGTTGGGGTGGATGTAGAATGAGAGGGAGTTTATAAGACGTACAGGTATGTAGGTTAATTGGCTGGGTAAAATGTAAAAATTGTCCCTAGTGGGTGTAGGATAGTGTTAATGTACGAGGATCGCTGGGCGGCACGGACTTGGAGGGCCGAAAAGGCCTGTTTCCGGCTGTATATATATGATGATGTAGCGACCATAGAGAATGGTCCGGGTCGTCGAACCCTCAGATTGGCCAGCGAGGTCACGTGTGAGCGCGACCGTGGGGATTGGTCCAGAGAGCGACATCGCTGATTGGCCAGCGTGGTCATGTGCGCTTTTGGCGCCCGAAATGTTCAGTTCGGCGAAGTCTTCGAAGAAGACAGTAAGTTTTTGATGGTTGTCCTTTATCTTGTTGTTTAACTTTGTATTCGAATATTGCGGCTGCAATAAACTTCTTCTACAACCAACAAGTTTTCGGACTCGCCATATTGGTGACCCCGACGTGATCTGGACGATCACCGACTATGCAGGAACACGACGCCTCGTTGTTGATTGCTGCGCCTGGCACACCGGAGTTAAGCGCGGTAAGCGTTCACCTTCCGTTGTTTTGGACACATTCACCGCAATCTTGGTTTGTCCACACCGAAGCTCAATTTCATATAAAGAACATATCGGACGACTCGACGAAGTATTACTACCTCGTCAGCGCTCTATCACCGGAGACGACCACACGCGTGATGCGGTTCATCGTTAATCCGCCTGCGGAAAGCAAGTATGAGGCAATGAAGAAAGTGTTACTGCGAACCTTCGGGTTTAATAGGCATGATTGCGCTGCAAGACTTCTGCACCTACCGGACCTCGGAGATCGACGGCCGTCCGTTCTCATGGCCGAAATGATGATGCTAGCCGGTAAACATACGGATTGCCTTATGTTCGAACAGGCATTCCGAGAGAAGCTTCCTGAGGATGTCCGACTGCTGCTCACGGATTGTTCTTTTAAGGACCCCGAAGCATATGCAGCGAAAGCGGACGCGCTCATAGCGGCTAAAAACAAGGCAAGCGGTTCGATCAACAAGGTCTCGACATCAGTGACCACGCCACAGCGACATCAAGATGGCGCCGCGTCTCCCGCCAGTTCTCCGAAAGCCCGCCAAAAAGATCCGCACAAGCGCGGCTGGTGCTATTATCACCTACGATGGGGTAGAGAATCCCGCAACTGCCGCTCACCTTGTACCTTCGCGGGAAATGCCTCGGCCGATCGTACATAGGGGCAGTTACGATTGGCCAGAACCGACGCCTCTACGTCCACGATCGATTCACGGACACAGAATTTTTGGTGGACACGGGAGCCATCGTCAGTATAGTGCCGCCGACCGACCTCGAAACCAGAACGGGTAAGACAGGTCCCACCCTCATCGCGTTTAATGGCAGCCCCATTCGCACTTTCGGTATACGGAAACAGGTAGCGGGTTGGGCGCGTTCCTGCGTTCCCTGTCAGACCGCTAAAGTCCAGCGCCATGTCCAGCCCCCCGTACAGGAGTTCGAAGTCCCAGCAGTTCGTTTTTTCCACATCCACGTGGATTTAGTAGGGCCTTTGCCTTCCTCCCGGGGCTACACCCACCTCCCGGGGCTACACCTATGTTGAAAGGCTGGAGCGATTGGGCTTGTATACACTGGAATTTAGAAGGATGAGGGGAGATCTTATTGAAACATATAAGATAATTAGGGGATTGGACACATTAGAGGCAGATAACATGTTCCCAATGTTGGGGGAGTCCAGAACAAGGGGCCACAGTTTGAGAATAAGGGGTAGGCCATTTAGAACGGAGATGAGGAAGAACTTTTTCAGTCAGAGGGTGGTGAAGGTGTGGAATTCTCTGCCTCAGAAGGCAGTGGAGGCCAGTTCGTTGGATGCTTTCAAGAGAGAGCTGGATAGAGCTCTTAAGGATAGCGGAGTGAGGGGGTATGGGGAGAAGGCAGGAACGGGGTACTGATTGAGAGTGATCAGCCATGATCGCATTGAATGGCGGTGCTGGCTCGAAGGGCTGAATGGCCTACTCCTGCACCTATTGCCTATTGTCTATTGTCTATTGTCCTCACGGTGGTGGATCGGTTCACCCGGTTGGCGGAGGCTTTCCCATTGTCTGATATTTCGTCAGCGTCTTGTGCCAGGACTTTGGCCCTCCATTGGGTAGCTCGTTTCGGGGTCCCGGCAGTTATTACCACTGACAGGGGGCCGCAGTTCACTTCGTCCCTCTGGGCCGCGCTCGCAGAACTGTATGGTTCCAAGTTACAACCCACTACTGCATATCACCCCCAGGCAAATGGACTTGTGGAAAGGTTCCACCGTCAACTTAAGGCGTCCCTCAGTGCAAGGCTTGAAGGCCCGGACTGGGTAGACCAACTCCCCTGGGTTCTTCTGGGCATCCGGACTGCTCCTAAGCTAGATCTCGGTGCGTCGTCCGCGGAGCTAGTATATGGCTCGACACTTCGAGTACCCGGAGATTTGTTTCCGGACCCCTCAGACCAGCTGCCTACAGTTCCATCAGTATTAGCATCTCTCCGGGCACGGGTGGGTTCCCTGGCTCCAGTTCCGACTTCACGTCATGGGTGTCCCATGGTACATGAACCGCCTTCCCTGAAGGACTGTGAGTTTGTGTTTCTGCGAAAAGATTCCCATCGTGCCCCGTTGCAGAGGGTCTATCAAGGGCCGTTCCGGGTTTTGCGTAAGGGAACGGCTACCTTCACCTTAGACATGTGCGGCAGGAGTGAGCTCGTCTCGGTGTCCCGGCTCAAACCTGCACACTTGGATCCGGATCAACCAGTCCTGGTCGGCCAAACCCCTAGGAGAGGCCGACCTCCGTTAGTTCCGCTCAGTCCAGGACCCCCCGTTCCGGCAGTTCCTCCAGGACCCCCCGTTCCGGCAGTCCCTCCAGGACCCCCCGTTCCGGCTGTTCCTCCAAGTCCGGAACCCCCGGCTCCTGTGGTTCAGGCTGCCCCTCTCCGTACTCGTTATGGTCGCGAAATCCGGCTCCCTGCTAGGTTCCGTACCTCGGGTTCTGGGGGGGGTCATGTAGCGACCATAGAGAATGGTCCGGGTCGTCGAACCCTCAGATTGGCCAGCGAGGTCACGTGTGAGCGCGACCGTGGGGATTGGTCCAGAGAGCGACATCGCTGATTGGCCAGCGTGGTCATGTGCGCTTTTGGCGCCCGAAATGTTCAGTTCGGCGAAGTCTTCGAAGAAGACAGTAAGTTTTTGATGGTTGTCCTTTACCTTGTTGTTTAACTTTGTATTCGAATATTGCGGCTGCAATAAACTTCTTCTACAACCAACAAGTTTTCGGACTCGCCATAATGATATGATATGATATAAAGGAAACTGTGCAACATCTTTCCACTTCGTCAAGGACGGAGCAAGGTTACTCTGTGCAGAAGCAATGTTGTAATTGCACGGTGTGCTCTTATTTACAAGTGGAGTGAAAGAATTTGAAAATACTTGTCTATAATGAACAAGTATAAAACCAAACAGTAAAAGAGTGTGGTCATCTTGTTAACATTTTTCTGACAGACATAAAGGCTCATAGTGTTTCCATGCTTCCTCAGCCAGAGCTTTTCATTCATTTAGTATTAGCCAGGAAGTTTTGAACAATTGCAGTGACTTTCCTATGATTTTAAGATGGCTAATTCTAAAGAACCAATGGCATACCATATGATTATTGCATAGCATTCATATTGTAATCAAACCATTTGCTCACATTACAGAAGCCTGCTAATTATGTCAATGGCATACCATATGATTATTGCATAGCATTCATATTGTAATCAAACCATGTGCTCACATTACAGAAGCCTGCTAATTTTGCCTGTAAACAGCAATCAAGTTGCGGAAACTTTCCTGGGCCATGCACCTGCTGAGGTTCTTCACAATATAACAGGGCAAACAAGAAAAAAATGCTACTTCACTCTTATGTATATTCTAAAGCACTGTGGGACTCCATCTTTGTACAGTGTGTCTTTCAATGAGAGAGCAGTTCATTGAACACTGTGAACAATAACCTCGGTGTCCAAATCATTCATAGGACTGTTAATTTCCAGCTATTGATTTTTAATGATCTGAAAGTCATGAGTGTTGCACCACAGAATACTGATCTCAATGCTATGTTTTTTTCTACATTACGTAGAACATAGAAAAGTACAGCACTGGAACAGGCCCTTTGGCCCACTATGTCACTGCTGAACATGATGCCAAGATAAACTAATCTCCTCTGCCTGCACATAATTCACACCTCTCCATTTCCTACATATCCCTATTTGAAAGCCTCTTAAATGCGACTATTATATTTACCCCCACCAACACCACCCCAAGCAGTGTGTCCCAAGGCTCCACCACCATCTATGTAAAAAACATGCACTGCAAATCTCCATTAAACATTGTCCCTCCCGCCTTAACATGCATCTCCAACTTGGAAGCTCACAGTTTTGGGAAAGTCATATATTTCAAAAGACCAAAAGATATTTAAGCCAGGACCTGAAATATGCCCTGATGATTTATTTGCTTCAAATAAGGCACAGGTGACAGGAGGTGAGTTTGTGGTTTCCATGGTGACATTTTTGCTGGACAGAACCAATTATAATCAACACTGAATCCTGCCTGCAGCATTCCATTAAAAAATTGAAATAGGGAATTCAGATGATACCTCTTCACTCAGACAATAATTAGGATTTGCACTGACTGCCCCGTTGATATGTTGAGGGAGTAGCACAGATGTGCGTAAGAGGAAGTACGGGAGGAAGACAAGTACAAAGTACAACACAAAGTGCCTGATGTGTTGATTAGCATGAAAAGGCTCAGGTGAAGCATAATTAGATGATCATTGATTAGATGGGCCATGGGGCTGTTTCTGTGCAGTCATTGTCTGCACTGAAAGATGTTTGAAACAAACAGCAGCTTATGTAAGAATGCATCAATAAAATATATTTCTTACAGTGAGCTTTGTAATAAAATCCATGGTACTCACAGTGTGAGGTGACAGCAAAAACAGGATACTGAACTAAAGAAAAAAAATAATGTTCCAACCATAATATTTTTACTTAATTCTGGATTATTAATCCAGAGAATAACTTTATGTTAATGGTTATGTTTCTATTAAATTTAAACACAAATTTGACCTAATTTCTTGATCGTCAATCTGCCTTTATCAACTCTGAAATCAGGAAGAAAAGTACCAGACTGGGCTCCCAGTCACGATTGATAGTGACCACTTTAATTCAGTCTGCGCACATAGGCACACATTTACACAGCAAATCTTGACCCATGGCAGGATCAGGCTTCAGAATAGAACATTCCACCATCTTTAGTTATTAGTTCATGAGATGCAACAGAGACAGTTGGACTTCGACAAGGTAGTGGTCAGGCACTGAGGAATATTGATGAAGAGAGGGATCACAGGTTCAAGTCCATAGTTGCCAGAAAATAGCAGTACACTTAGATAGGGTGGTGAACCCTATCATAGGATGGTATATGGTATGCTAGCCTTCATTGATCAGGCATAGGATATAAAAGTTGTGATGTTAAATTGCAACTTTACAAAACACTGGTTGGAGCCATACGGTTACAAAATACAAGGGTGTGGTTGTGCTGGAGAGTGTGTGAGGAGATTCACCAGAACGTTGCCTGGTTTAGAGGGCATTAATTATAGAGAGAGGTTGGATAGGTTGGGCTTGTTTTCCCTGGAGCAAAGAAGACTGAGTGGTGACCAGATAGAGGTATATACAATTCTAAAAGGCATAGGAGGATAGATATTCAGAATGTTTTTTCCCCACGGCAAGAGTATCAACAACAAGAGGGAACATATGGTGAGAGAAATGAGATTTGAGGGTATTTTTTTTACTGATAGTGGTTAATATTTGGAAGTTGCTACCGGAGTTCTGGTACAAACTCCGGAAGTTACTTCGGACTTTACTGGACTTTATCCTGCACTAAACACTATCATGTATCTGTTCATTGTTGATGGCTCGATTGTAATCATGTGTGGTCTTTCTGCTGACCACTTAGCACACAACAAAAGCTTTTCATTGTTCCTCGGTACACGTGACAATAAACTAAACTAATCTAATTATTGGTGTAAAATATTTAGTTTCCACTAAATTAACCAAAGAGGTGAAACAATTCTGGGATATTACAGCTATCACAGAAACATGGCTGAGGAATGGGCAGGACTGGCAACTTGATGTTCTGGGGTAGAAATACTACATGTGTGATTGAGGTTGAGGTAAGAAAGGAGGGGGAATTGCTTTATCCATTAAGGAGAATATCATAGCAGTAAGTAGTGGCGATATTCCTGAGGATTTGTCCAGAGGCCATGTGGGTGGAACTCGGAAATACAAAGCAGGTGATTATTTTGATGTGGTTGTACTATAGGCACCCCCAATAATCAGTGTGAATTAGTGGATCAAAGGTGTGGGGAGATTGCAGATAGCTGTAAGAATAATAGGGATATCGTAGGCAATTTTAATTTCCCTAATATTGTCAATGACTACCATAATGCCAAGGGCTTGAATGGGGTGCAATTTATTAAATGTGTAAATACACATGTAGATGGTCCCTCTGGAGAAGGAGTGATATTGAATCTCCTATTGCAAAATGAGGCAGGGCAAGTGATTGCAGTGTCAGTGGCGAAGCACTTTGGGACCATTTGTTTTAATTAGTAATGGAAAAGGATAGGACTAGTCCACAAGTTAAACTCCCAAATTGGTTAAGCTGATTTTGATGGCATTAGACAGGAACTTGCAAAAGTTCAACAAATATATTTTTATTCAGCCCATTAATTTGGAACATTTTGTACTTCAACAGGTATTTTGGAAGGATGTTGGTCAGATGCATTGTGTGGCATTTCATGGCTTAAGGTGACAGAGTCAGACAGTGTGTAAGAAGGAACTGCAGATGCTGGTTTACAGAGAGTGGTTTGTTTCAATGTGAGAAGACGTTTACAGCAGTCACTTGGTTATAAGCTGTCCTTTCTGAGGCCTGTGGTCAGTGGATACAGCACAAATGCTATTTCTTTTCTTGAAGTGGTTCTGTGACAGGAAATTGAAACTTAAATATTTCAAGTGCTACAATCAAAATGCCAAAGGTAGTGCATGTAAAACATTTCAATTTGTCGCACCAAGCCCTTAATCTGCAGCATTGCCAGTGCAGAAACCATTCTAACCCACATTTGTGTCACTGGTGTTGCACATATTCAGCTGGTCACAGCTTTATTAACCTCTGCTCTTTCCAATTGCAATAAACTAAGATCTGTTTTTTCCTGTTGTCCTTTGCAGACATTAATGACATCCGTGCCGGTCTTACTTTCTGTCCCGACGTGGTAACAGATTGAGTTGACAAGGGTAATGCAATTTATAAGGTAGTGTTTATGGCTTTTGAAAAAAGTGCCACATTACAGGCTTATCAACATAGTTCAGACACATGACACAAAAGAAACATTAACACCCCGGATAGAAAGTTGACCAACTAACTGACAACTCAGGGACATAGTGAATGGTTGTTTCTCGGATTGGAGAAAGGTGAATAGGTGTGTTTCTCAGGATCAATGTTGGGAATGTTGCTTTATTGATGACCAAGACCGGGGAGGGGTGGAGGCGTTGAAAGTCATTTTTCTAAATTTGGGGATGACACAAAGTTTGACAGTATTGTGATTTGCAAAGAAGATGGTGATATTTTGCTACAAGAGGTAAACAGACTATGGAACTGAAAGAGAAAACATTTCAGGGAAATGTAGGGGAATGGGATTGATGGAAATGCTATAAGAGCTATCATTGACACGGTGGGTCAAATAGCTTCTTGTATATTGTGAGAAAAATTCACGTCTTGTGTGTCTTGGTATCATATTTTGGTGCCGTGGGACATTCTCTTGCTTCAAAGCATGTTGTTGAAGTTCTGAGATGTTTCTGAGTAATTGGAGAAGGCATTAAATAAATTTGATCATATGATATATGTTTAATTAATGCCATTAGTAATTCCACTCTGCCGTTGAGAAAAGAATATATGCTTTCCAAAGCATTTGGCCAGGTTGCCAAATAAGGCATTTTTAAATTAATGTCCCACAAACCCCACCATAATTGCAGCTGCCTTTTCTTACAACATCTGGACAGTCAGATTAAATGAAAAATAATCTCTCCTCTGAACAAAGGGAATTAAATAAATCCTGCCAGCAACAATTCACGAGCATTCACAGTCCAAACAGAGGATTTTGTGGTTTGTCCACCCGTGGTTAAAAATATGTGTTTTACATGAGGCCGGTCAAAACAAAGTTCTGAGTATCCATGATTGTGTGTATTTAATGCTTTTTTTTTAAAGCATTCAGAATAGCCTGCTCCAGATGGCCACTGAGTTCTTGACTTTACAAGTACCATTTAAATCGGTCAAAACTGCTCAATCTACTCTAAAACAGGAGCATGCAACATAAAGCAGCAGTGTGGAGGGTGGTGCTGCCTAGTCAAGAACTTTCAAGTTAAATCATAGGTTGTCAATCATATTGACATATTTAAAGGAATGAGCAGTATTTAATGAGCAAGATATCACAGGCAGTACAATATTTCCAACTACAAAAATTTTAGGTGCAGAAAAAGTTATTAAAATATTATTAAAATATTAAAAGCCATCATGCTTTATAGAGGTTACATAGGGCAAATATCAGTGATGACTATGCCCTTGCTGTTCCCATCTGACCAGCAGTTGTCATGATCCCTCTAATTGTTCCAGATCCTGCTCTGTGTTCCAATAGACAATAGACAATAGGTGCAGGAGTAGGCCATTCAGCCCTTCGAGCCAGCACCGCCATTCAATGCGATCATGGCTGATCACTCTCAATCAGTACCCCGTTCCTGCCTTCTCCCCATACCCCCTCACTCCGCTATCCTTAAGAGCTCTATCCAGCTCTCTCTTGAAAGCATCCAACGAACTGGCCTCCACTGCTTTCTGAGGCAGAGAATTCCACACCTTCACCACTCTCTGACTGAAAAAGTTCTTCCTCATCTCCGTTCTAAATGGCCTACCCCTTATTCTTAAACTGTGGCCCCTTGTTCTGGACTCCCCCAACATTGGGAACATGTTTTCTGCCTCTAATGTGTCCAATCCCCTAATTATCTTATATGTTTCAATAAGATCCCCCCTCATCCTTCTAAATTCCAGTGTATACAAGCCTAATTGCTCCAGCCTTTCAACATACAACAGTTCCATTCCGTGTTCTGTGTGTTGTGGCACGATGCTTCATTAATGTGCCCGATTCAGTGTTCCTGAATCTTAACTAACTGAGACATAAGCTTTTGCTGTTCAAAAAAATCCCCACAGCATGAAACCACAGCAATGTTGTAGTATGGTGGTAATAAATCTCAACTGAAATGGAATGAAAATTTCATCCCATGGAAGTCTGAATTAAAAAAATCTCTGAAATGTTGCCTGTATCTTCTTTTCAAATACTGCTCTGTATTTGTGTAGGAAGGAACTGTAGATGCTGGTTTACACCGAAGATAGGCACAAAATGCTGGAGTAAATGGGTAGGTCACATTTCACGTCGGATCTGAAGAAGGATCCCGGCCCGAAACGTCAACTTTTTATTTTCTCCCGAAATGCTGCTGAATTGCTGAGTTACTACAGCATTTTGTGTCTATCACTAATACGCATTTCCTGGATAAAACATGCACCTACACTATTTAATTAATTAGTTATTTAATCAATCAATCAATTAATTAATTAAAATAATTGAAATCATTTGCGACACAGTGGTGCTGGTTTCCAACGGGCATGGTGACGGACACACCACACATCTCTGTCCTCCATATAGCTGGCAAGCTCCTCTTTTGTCTCTACATATGCATCTTCCATCAACGAATTCAGCATCGTCTTGTTTGGTCGTCCCGTGTTCCGTCTTCCATGGGTGGGTTCCCACAGCACAGCCTTGTTTGCTGGTATTTCTGGATGGCAATAACCAGCAAGTCTCATCCCTCTCGACCTGATCTTCTTGGGCAGAGGTGGAATCTCCCCTTGGAGCTGGGTATTTAGATTTCTAGATTTAGAGATACAGCGCGGAAACAGGCCCTTTGGCCCACCGAGTCCGCGCCGCACATTAACACTATCCTACACAAACTAGGGACAATTTTTACATTTACCCAGTCAATTAACCTACATACCTGTACGTCTTCAAGCCAGCACCGCCATTCATTGTGATCATGGCTGATCTGGCTCGAAGGGCCGAATGGCCTCCTGCTGCACCTATTTTGTATGTTTCTATGGTGCTAGCATGTCTCCCTGTAAGACCCACGCGAGGATTTTGAACACTTTGCTCTCGCCATCCGGGGGGACATCCTTGGCCGTGGTGCCCAAGTGCCCAAATATTATTGTACTGGTGTGAGGCATGGACTCTCACTAGAGCACTGTTCAAGTCTCTCAATGGTATCTACACCTGAATGCTCAGAAAAGTTCAAAATGTCAGTTGGAGGGACCACACCACCAACACCCAGCTCCATGGGGAGATTCCACCCTTTCGCTTTGTCATTGTCCTTGATTATGCAATGAGGCAGGCGCTCAAGGAACACAAGGACCTCAGCTTCACAATCACTCCAAGGAATTCGAGAAGAATCGGGTCAGTCAACTTGTCAGACCTTGACTTCGCTGATGACATCGTCCTGCTGTCAGTCCAAATTGGGGAGACACAAGGGCTGCTCGGCAGGGTCGAGATGGAGTGCGAGAAAATGGGCCTCCACCTCAATGCCAAGAAGACAGAGTACAATGGTGGTGACCATGAGCCTCTTAAGACTAGTGGCAGTGCATCTCTCAAGAAAGTGGAAGACTTCGAGTACCTGGGAGCGAGGATGCAGAGCTCGGAGAATGACATCAAGGTCCGGAAAGCGCTCGCATGGAAAGCCCTCAATAACATGGGGAAAATCTGGACGTCTCGGATGTCTAACGGTCTCAAACTGAGATTCTTCCATGCAACTGTAGAGACCTACACTGTACTGTTATGTAAACTACGAGTGCCCATGCCTGCTGATGCATAGCATGAAAGTATTAGTGGTGTTGAGCTGGGAAGAAGTACAGGTGGCTGATGTAAATGGTGAAGGAAGAATGGTGTCAACATTATTGTTTGAGGTGATTGCATTTCCAGAACCAAGTAACAGTTAATATAACATGCCTTGGTGCACTTACTAATGACTGTTGTGTATCTCACCAGACATAGCATTAGTCGAAGGAGGTAACAACAGATGGCCAATAATAAAGTCAATAAAACATTTTCCTAATAAGCTAAAATGAACGGAAAGGATCTAATGTTTTTCAATGTAATGCTGTTTATTTACAGGGTTCCAAATATGTCTGTGGAATTCTCTGCCTCAGAAGGCAGTGGAGGCCAATTCTCTGAATGCATTCAAGAGAGAGCTAGATAGAGCTCTTAAGGATAGCGGAGTCAGGGGGTATGGGGAGAAGGCAGGAACGGGATACTGATTGAGAATGATCAGCCATGATCACATTGAATGGCGGTGCTGGCTCGAAGGGCCGAATGGCATCCTCCTGCATCTATTGTCTATTGTCTATATTTTCTTAAAAACTTTAATCCATGGACTGAAAGCTAGGGGAAGTGGCTGCAGGTCCTGGTCCACAGGGGGATGAAAAATCAATCCTTGACACCTTTGGCAGCAATTATTCCTTGCTTGACTCTCTCTTGGAGAGCTGATACCATTACTCAATACCTGCAGTTAGCTTAAACAATCAAGGCACAATTACGTTCATAATGGCCTCAGCTGGTTCCAGAAACATGCATGAATAAGGACTAAAGATAATTGCCTTCATTATTGGATTAGGTGGTTAAGAGCATGCCTATTTAAAAGATCTAGATTTAATAGACAGACATCTTGCACCCACTGATCATGGTCTGCAACAATACTATGGCACTATACCTGTATTAGCCAAGTTGTATCCGGTGAAACAGGAAGCAATGAACTCAAGGTGCAATCAGGAGCTTACACCACTTGGGGTTTATGAAGATTTTATTTGCCGGCAGTACAGGTTTATCATAATTATTTTAAAATTATTTTTAAGATGTTTGGTTTATACATCTTAAAAGTTATTTTTTGAATGTGTAAAGCAGATACAATTGGGAACCACTAGCAATCATTGTTGTGCATCTCCACTGCATCGTATCCAGTTAGCACTGCTGATGAAGAACTCAGATCACACAGAAGTCTGTGATACTATTTATATTTTTGGTAAATCAACACAAGAAAGCAATTTCAGTGCTGCAATACCTTTTAACCAATTTCTTCATTATTTTATATCAGTGAGATTTCAGAGCAAACAGAAGAGGCCTCTTATATTGATAATGCTTTCACATGCTCTTGCTAAAATAATCTCAAAAGAATTCCACACACAAATTTACCTCCTTTTCTGAATTTTATTCTATACTAAACACATTTCTTGTAATTTAAAAAAATCTTCTTTAGATACTGTATCATCTTTACCAAAAGATCTTGGAGAGAATAAAGATAAATATTTTAAGTTTTCACTGAATTAATTGTGACGGAAAATTAACAAGGAAATATTTTTTACTTCACATGAGATTGTCTGAGGTTAATGGGTTAACAAACTCTATGGTTGTCATTTCTGATAATCACTGACACTTTCAAATTATCTGCAAAAGACATCATCTTTAAAACACCAATACATTTAATAATTTTCCTATTAACAAACAAAAAAATGCAATCTCCATGGCAGTGAATGACCATATACATATAATGTAACATGCCAAAGTTTTTTTTAAATTGCCAATATAAAAATGAACTGCTGGGCTTCCTAAATAATCACTGGTAGAACAAGAGATGGGGGTCTTACCTTCACAAGTCACTTCCTTCATGTCTATCATGATATAAATTTTGCCCTCAGGCTCCAAATCAACCTGCCAAAAGGAACATATGAAGTATGAGGACATGCATGTAGCAAAACATGTTATGTCAAACATTACCACCCCACAACCACAGTAGCCAAGTAAATATAATAATCGTGGCAAAATACTGCAGCTGCTGGGAATCTGAAATAATGACAGAAAATCCTGGATAACTCAGCGTTGGCAGTTTGTATTTTAGATTCTAAGCACCTGTGGGTCAGGCAGCATCAGCGGAGAGAAAAACAGTGTTACTGGTTCAAGTGAATGATCTTTCATCGAGGGGGGTGGGGGGGGTGGGAGGGTCAGGATGGTCAGGATTGAACCACGGTTCCCCAATCTAAGAGGCAGCAACCCTACTTGCTGTGTCACTTTCATGCTGTGAAGCAACCAGCCTTGATGTTCCATCTCACATGGTGACTGACATCCAGTGCTACCAATTCACCAGAAGCAACACAGCTTTCTTTTTTTTTTAGTGAATTGAAGTTGGACACCTACAGCATGCAAGCTAATATGCTGAGAAGCTGACAAATCAATCTTTTTCTGTATCTCTGTCTGCTTAGATATATGTGTTTACACTGCAGGGCAGATTCATCCATCATATTTGTGTAAACATTTGTTTTGCTGAAAACCTCTGCTTGGTTTTGGCTGTAGATTTTCTGGAATCATTATCCTTGGATTCAACAATGCATTTATTAAATCTGAAATCATATCTAGTTTAAATAATATGATAATAATCTGAAAAGTATAGTTGAACTGGCTTTTCATTGACCAGAATATAAAAAATATATATATTTGCACTCACTGATGGACTCAATAATAGTCCCAAAAGCTGAGAGGTGTACTATTGGGACCTGTGTTTGGCCCCATAGCAGAAGCGTCCACGTCGCGGGGCTGGAAACTGGAAGTGTCCTGAGCTAATTCTGCCACCACCATCATCGACTGTACAAGTGATGGCTCCCACTGATTGTCGCCGGAAGCTTGCGTCCTTTTCAGGACGGACAATGACAGTGATGTAACATTTGAAACATGGATGATGGACACGAAAGAAGAGGAAGGGATCTGTGTTTGGTCAATAACATTGATGTAACAGTGGTAGCATTGTTGCCTTACAGCCCTTGCAGTGCCAGACACCCAGGTTCGATCCCGCCACGGGTGCTGTCTGTATGGAGTTTGTACGTTCTCCCTGTGACCACGTGGGATTTCTCCGAGATCTTCGGTTTCTTCCCACACTCCAAAGACATACAGGTATGTAGGTTAATTGGGTTGGTGTATGTGTAAATTGTCCTTAGTGTGTGTAGGATAGTGTTAATGTGCGGGGATTGTTGGCCTGTTCGGACTCGGTGGGCAAAGGGCCAGTTTCTGCACTGTATATCTAAACTAAACTAAACTAAACATCACAATAGGTGATAAATTTGCTGATCTCAATCCATGAAGCATAGGCCATTGAATGCCTGAAGTGCCAATGCATTTGGGTCTTGCTCCTTAACAATACCACAGAAAGCATTAGGTTATAGTCACACACAGTCACTAGAAACAGGCCCGTTGCTCCAACTTGTCCATATCGAACAAGATGCCCCTTTAAGCTGGCCCCATTTGCCTGCATTTGGCCCATATCCCTCCATACCTTTCCTATCTATGTACTGTACAAGTGTCTTTTAAATGCTGTTATAGTATCTGGCTCAACTACCTCAACTGCAACACATTCCATATAACCACCACCCTCCGAGTGAAAAAGTTGTCCCTCAGGTTCGTATTAAAGTTTGCCCTTCTGAACTTCTCTATTTTTTGTTTCTCCTACCCTGGGTAAAATATTCTGTGTGTTCATCCTATCTATTCGCCTCATTATTTTGTACAACTATACAATCTCACATCTCAGCAGTCTGCTCTCCAAGGAATAAACTAACCTGCCCAACCTCTCTCTATAGCTCAGCCCCTCAAGTCCTGGCAACATCCTCATAAATCTTCTCTGCACTCTTTCCAGCTAAATGACTTTCTTCACATAGTGCGGTAACCAAAACTGAACGCGACATTCCAAATATGGCCTCACCAATTTCTTGTACAACTGTACCATAACTTACCAACTTCTACATTCAATACCGCAACCGATGAAGGCCACCATAGCAAAAGCCTTCTTGACCACAGACCTCCACAACCTTCTGTGGCAATGAATTCCACAGATTTACCACCCTCTGACTAAAGAAATTCCTCCTTCCTAAAAGAATGTCCTTTAATTCTGAGGCTATGACCTCTAATCCTAGACTCTTCCATTAGTGGAAACATCCACTATCCACATCCACTCTATCCAAGCCTTTCATTATTTTGTACGTTTCAATGAGTTCCCCCCGCATTCTTCTAAACTCCAGCGAGTATAGGCCCAGTGCTGACAAATGCTCATATAGGCTAACCTACTCATTCCTGGGATCATTTTTGTAAACCTCCTCTGGACCCTCTCCAGAGCCAGCACATCCTTCCTCAGATATGGTGCCCACAATATTGCAAATGCGGCCTGGCCAGTGCCTTATAGAGCCTCAGCATTACATCCCTGTATTGTATACAAGCCCTCTCAAAATAAATGCTAGCATTGCATTTGCTTTCTTTACTGCCAATTTGACTTGCAGATTACCTTTTTGGGAATCTTGCACCAGCACTCCCAAGGTCCCTTTGCACCTCTGATTTCTGGATTCTCTCCCCATTTAGAAAATAATCTATGCCTTTATTCCTATTACCAAAATGCACGACTCAACACTTTGTTACACTATATTCCATTTGCCACTTCTCTGCCCACTCTCCCAACCCATCCAAGTCCTTCTGCAAAGTCCCTCCTTTTGCTACACTACTTGCCCATCACCACAAAGCCACTTCCCTCCTTATCCATTTCTTCAGCCTGACTACACTGTTCAAAACCTCAACAGAGCTGTTGAGACGTTGCACTTGCCAACACAAGAATTTCAAACATGTCAGAAGCACTCCACTCAGCCCATCTGCTGCTGAAATAGTCATTCACGTCTTTTTCACCTACCGACATAGCTGTTCTCAACTCACTTAATGCATGGCAATACATCAAAACCTCTGCTGCCTATGTCCTATTCCAGTACAAGAACTGTTGGAACATCATCTATATCTCATGAACTTACAATGCCCCGAGACCACCAATATTACAACAATCAACCCCATTCGTGCCTTTGGGAATGTCAAGCAGAATAATTGAAAGATACAAACTTGGAAGTGATGCAGCCCACTAGGCTGTGCCTGCCAAGGGATTTTTCAACAGAAGGGAGGGGCACCAAGTAGGAAAACATTTTTCAGCCATGCTAAAAGACCCAGCCAGCTTTAAAGCAACATTGACAAAAGAAGTCCAAAGCCTACTGATTAAATGTCCACAAGATCCATCAGAAAAGAAATAGCTTCATTTTAAATTGTCCTTTAAATAGGGACACAATTAGAGGACACAATTGTCCCTTAAATAGCTGGACATGCGACCACGTAACTTGTTGATACTGTTTTAAAAATAGGCTGCAGTAATGATTGGCAAGATGGCTCTGAATTCAGTGTAGGTAAACACCCTGCTTTCAATGGCAATTTATTTTAAAGAATACAATGGAGATTAGGAATTCCAAAAGGATTCAAGTGTATTCTGCACAAACTTTCATTACATAATAAACATTTTGGCTTTGACTTATGGTCAATCCCACACATTGATTAATGCTTTTATGTATTAATTTTAAACATATCCCCCAAATATCTGAAACAGTCTGAAAAATATTATTTCTTCAACCTTCAGGAAAAACAACAACAAAAACACACTAGGTCTACAATTAATACTAGAATCATAGAGCAACGCTGAAAATTGTGCTAGGTTAGTCCACATCCTGCCTGCTCTCAGCTATTAAGCACAATACTGCACTGTTGTCAGTACGCATCTGCAGATGGCAATAGAGGGGGTTGATGTGAAACAGATCCTCAGCAGTTGTTTCCTTAAGTACCCAACTCCCCATTCTCTCCTGTCCATGTTGAGACTATGCTGGGTGTGAAAACAAAACTTTGAACTTCAATCACCATGCAGTTAAAAGCTTGTTCCTCCCTGTCTTTTTATTGCTCCTACAAATGCCGATGAGCAATGCAGATACTAGAAACAGGTCAGAAGGCAGTAGTTTCAAGTGTAACCAAGGTCCCAATTTCTAAGAGAGTAAATCATGTGGACTTTTCTTGAGGTGAAATAAAATGCACATTAAAAAGACATTCTAAAAGTTGTTAATTTTATGTTTCAGGTTCTGATTCACAGTGTTTCCTCTTGATCTAAACTTCAATTTCAAGTGATGCAGCTAAGACTGAGAGCTCAATTAACCAGAAAATCAACCCACCCTTGTGAATGTGAATTAATAATCCTGTCACACCTGTTACAATGTGTTACACCTTACATGTTCTGTTTTACCTCAGGAGCATCAAGAAAAACAAGGAATAGGCTTCGGACGAGCTGTCTGTCCGTGGGCATGGGGAAGAGAGTGGAAGTTTTGTTGCCTCCATCACAGTGAGGGGGTGTTTGGAGTCACTGTGATGGACGTTATGTGTTGGGGTCATGTGTCTTGTGTTCTTTTTTATGTGTGACTGCTATGTAGTTTCGTTCGGTACCTTGGTACCGAATGACAAATAAAGCTCTGTTGAACTGTTGAACTGTTGAACTGTTGATTAGGTTAAGAGAAATAGCTAGAAGCCTGAGAGTTGGGAGCATTTTAAAACTCAAGAAAAGGAGGAATAATCTTTTACAAGGATGGACGAATATATAATGGAGAATAAGGAAATAGCAGAGGAGTTAAATAATTACTTTGTAGCATTCTTCATGGAAGCAGACAAGAAACTATCAGAAATACCAGAGAAGAAAGAGTCTTGCAAGAATGAGGAACTGAAGGAAATAAATATACGTTAAAGAAAAATGTGTTGAAGAGATTGGTGAGAATAAGCAAGCAGTTTGGTAACATGAAGTACCAATGACTCATGTTATTTCCCATCCCTATAAACAAGTTCTCAGTATTGGCCACATACCTTAAAATTATAAATACCATTTAACTAAACAATGGCAAAATTTGAGACCAAATAACCATTGATGTGTTGTTTCTGCATGCTTCCAATTGGACTGATGAACAAAGTTTCAATGAAGTGTCAACTCAAGAGTTTTGAAAGAGGTGGGAATAATAATAGTGGATATCATTTTCCAAAGTTCTATGCATAATCCGTATCAGCAATTTGACAAAGGCGGACACCTGCATTATTTCCAAGTTTGCTACTGACACTCAGCTAGATGGGATTGTGAATAGGAGAAAGGACAGAAAGAGGGGATTCGAAAGAAGTTGAGTGGGTGGCAATAACGAGACGGATAAAATATAAAGTGGAAAAATGTGAAGTTATTCACTTTGCTGCATAAAACAGAAGAGCTGAGTATTTTTTAAATTATGAGAGATTGTGTAGTGTCAATGTTCAAAGTCAGTGGTGGACACGATGATATTGGTTAACCTGGCACAAAGACTTCCAGAGACAATGCGGCAAATCAACACTCCCACATTACTCCATGAAGACTCCAATATTGGAATAGATTCAGAATTACAGTGGCTGAATTTTCAAGAATTTTAGAAACATAGAAACATAGAAAATAGGTGCAGGAGTAGGCCATTCAGCCCTTTGACCCAGCACCACCATTCAATATGATCATGGCTAATCATCCTAAATCTGTACCCCGTCCCTGCTTTCTACCCATATCCCTTGGTAGCAGATATGTTCTTACGAGTGGTCTTGTACCATGTCTTGGTTGTTCACCACTATCCTAGCCTGACATTTATACCCTCAGTGAACCAGAGGAGAGCACACAGCAGGAATGATAACCAATAAAATGTGTCATCTCCCCTCCTTGGAGTGCCATTCTGCGTGAAGGGAACAATTCTGAGGAGAGAGTATCAACTGGATTAGATCTGAACTTGAACTTCAGACATTGAATATTAGGCTCCGCAGCAGAGCTGGATGAAATCAAAGAGAACACACAAAGATTACATATATTGTTTTCTCTAGAGCTTCGGAGATTGAGGGTAGTTGATTGTAATCATCTATTGTCTTTCCGCTGACTGGACAGCATGCAACAAAAGCTTTTCACTGTACCTCGGTGCACGAGACAATAAACTAAATTAAACTAAACTAAACTAATGTTATGAGAGGCATAGATACGATAGTCAGAACCTTTTTCCCCAGGGTGGAAATGTTAAAGACTAGAGGGCATAGCTTCAATGTGAGAGAGACAAAGTTTAAAGGAGATGTTCAGGGCAAGCTTCTTTATAACGAGAGTGGTGGGTGCCTGGCTTGCGTTGCTGAGTGGAGTAGTGGAGGCAGACACAATTGTGGCATTTAAGAGGCTTTTAGAATGGAAGGATGTGGGTCATGTGCAGGCAGAGGAGATTAGTTGGTTTCATGTTCAGCAAGGACATTGTGAGTCGAATGGCCTGTTCCTGTGCTGTATTATTCTATGTTCTAAAGACTGCAGGGTCAGACCTGGGGAATTTATCTCAGGGCACCATCATTTAACTCAACTTAGTTTACATCACTTCATTGGTATGGAATAAGTAAAGTGTGCACAAAATAACAGATAATAATGTAGCAAAGGAGGTCATTCAGGCTGTGTTATGATAGAGTACACTCCAGTCACCCTTTTATTCCAATAGTCTGCTCTCCAGTAACCATGATCTCCTAATCTTTTTATAATACTTTTCAAATATTTAGCCTATATTTTATTAGATGATAATATTCACCACTTCAATCACTAATTGTGGTGATGTATTCCATTGTCTAATAGCCTTTCACACAAAGAAATGCCTCTCAACTATTCCTTCAATCAACATTATTAAGATAGATTATCTGGTCCTTGTCATATTTTTGCTTTAGGTCATAAGTTCATAAGTCATAGGAGCAGAATTAGACCATTCGGCGCATCGAGTCTATTCCCCCTTTCAATCATGGCTGATTTATCTTTCCCTCTTAACCCCATTCTCTAGCCTCCTACCCATAACCCTTGACTGACTATCTACACCTTAAAAATACCCAATGACCTGGCCTCCACAGCTGTCTGTCATTGTTGCATTGGTGTCTGCGAGCAAATTGATTGTAGCACCTCCTACATTATAATAATACCCACACTTCAAGAGTTCTTCATTGGCTACAGAGCACGTTGGAAAGTACGTAAGTTGTAAATACACGTGCCGTTCACAATAATTCCATGCATTCTAACCTGCATCATGTCTTCGATGTCGTACTTTATCTTAACTTTATCTAATTAAAAATATATTACATCCATCATATTATCCTTGCCTGTTCTTCCTGTCACTTTTTCATTACCCCACAACCAAATTGAAATATTTAAATCCAAGCATCATTTTTAGGAAGGCTTTGTTATGAAAACTGGGAGATTTTCACAATGTTGAAACACTGCATAAATACAAGTTAGTGTTGATTCAGTATTATTAAAATAAAGCCAGTGCTGATAATTAGACATTTTTGTTAACACATTTTTAATGTGATCAACTTGTGTATCTTAAGCATTCTTTCACAAAGGAAAAGACTGGTAATAATAAAAAATAAATGGTTTGCATACTTATATATACTTCTGTCCATTATCCTGGCTTTGCTAAAAAATATATAATGCCTTCTATTGCAGAAAAATAATTTAGATAGGATAGTTTAGTGTTGACTAATTTAAAAAACCTTCAAAAATTGCTTTTATATTCTATATAACTCTTATATCTCATATAACTTATATTCAAAAATATACCTGTTGATATACTTGATTTTCTTGTACTGTGCATAAATGTACATACCACAATTATTTTAAAAATTAAAATGTACTTTAATGTGAAAGCTAAGAGGAATAGACTTCAGAGAAAAAGGTAGCGCAGCGGTAGAGTTGCTGCTTTACAGCGAATGCAGCGCCGGAGACTCAGGTTCGATCCTGACTACGGGTGCTGCACTGTAAGGAGTTTGTACGTTCTCCCCGTGACCTGCGTGGGTTTTCTCCGAGATCTTCGGTTTCCTCCCACACTCCAAAGACGTACAGGTGTATAGGTTAATTGGCTGGGTAAATGTAAAAATTGTCCCTAGTGGGTGTAGGATAGTGTTAATGTACGGGGATCGCTGGGCGGCACGGACTTGGAGGGCCGAAAAGGCCTGTTTCCGGCTGTATATATATATGATAAGCCAGGGAAGGCATGAAAATGTTTAAATTAATATAGATGAATGAGCACAGGGTTGAAAGGGGATCAGGACGGTGTGAGTTAGGATATAACCAGTTGAAATCTGGAGAAGCTTAATTTAATGTAGTGTGGAAGATGGGAGAAGGCTGGGCCGATCCCAGGCCGGGGAAGCTACTGTGGAAGGTGGAAGGTCCAACCAGAAATTATTCAGAAGTCTCGAACAACAAATGGATGAGTATTACAGCAACAGATCAGCCAAGAGAGAGCTAGATAGAGCTCTTAAGGATAGTGGAGTCGGGGGGTATGGCGAGAAGGCAGGAAAGGGGTACTGATTGAGAATGATCATCCACGATTACATTGAATGGTGGTGCTGGCTCGAAGGGCCGAATGGCCTACTCCTGCACCTATTGTCTATTGTCTATTGTCAAAGTGGGAGTGGAATGGGACAATGTTATTGATGTGAATCGAGCATGATTTAGTAATGGTGCCTGTATGTGATTGAAAGCTCTGCCTGTGGATGAATATGGCCAAGTTTCAAGGCAGTCTGATTCTGTTTGATTGTATTTGCCAGGGGATGGAGATCCTAGTTTGCGACAGGGATTAAGTTCATCACTCGCAATTGTGTCGTTTGTTTTTTCCCTCATCTTCTATCTTTTCGCTGCATGCTGCTACAGATTCCAGTGCCCTTCACGACAGACGGACAGAGGATCTGAAGAACGGTCCCGACCCGAAACAACACTCATCCTTTTTCTCCAGATTTGTTGCCTGACCCGCTGAGTTATTCCAAAACTTGAGTCTATCTTCGGTATATACCAGCATCTGCAGTTCCTTTCTGCACAAATGTGTTCCTCTTTAACTGGCTAATTGGAAGCATGTATTTTAAACATATAAAATTATAAAAGGACTAGACAAGCTAGATGCAGGAAAAATGCAGGAGTCCAGAACCAGGGGCCACAGTCTAAGAATAAAGGGGAGGCCATTTAAGACTGAGATGAGAAAAAAAAAAATCACCCAGAGAGTTGTGAATTTGTGGAATTCTCTGCCACTGAAGGCAGTGGAGGCCAATTCACTGGATAAATTTAAAAGAGAGTTAGATAGAGCTGTTGGGACTAGCGGAATCAAGGGGTATGGGTAGAAGGCAGGCACAGGTCACTGATTGTGGATGATTAGCCATGATCACAATGAATGGCGGTGCTGGCTCGAAGGGCTGAATGGCCTCCTCCTGCACCTATTTTTTATGTTTCTATCATCAATGGTGATTTGGTCTCCAATTTTGTCATTGTTTAGTTAAATGGTATTTATAATCTTAAAACATGTGGCCAAGACTGGGAACTCGTCGGGATGAGAAATAACATGCACCATTGGCACCTTGTGTTACCAAACTGCTTGTGAGCAGCTCAATGAAGGCCCGATCCTCATGAATTTTGCTTATGGCTACAGATACCTGCAATTCATCCTGCAGCGGACTACAGCATATTCAGCTTGGGGAAACCTCCCTTTATTGTAAAACGTGCTTTACTTCTGCCATTTCCTGCTCTAGCAGTTTACAATACTATTAGATCTTCTTCTCCTGGCTAACAGAATTAACTTGCTTTAAGATTAGATTTTTTTGTTGTTTCCCTGAACATTGACATATGTGAAATTTCGTTTCGGGGATGACTAATTCCAGACACGCAATCCTTGATATTGAATTGAATTAGATGCATCACGGTGTAAAATATGTGAATGTGTAAATTGTTTTATCTGGTAAAATGTTTCAATGTGAAGCAATCCCCAATGCATCCACAGTCGGAAAATATGCCTCCACTGTGTATGCATTACTTGGATCAGGTGGGACTTCATCTGAGGAAACACAGATGTAATCCTTGGCAGATATCTTTGTCTATCTGGTCTACAGTCAGTTCCTTTGACCAATTAAAATATTACGTTGGACATCTGAATCGGGAAGTAGATTCCTCAGTATATAAATCACAAAGTAATGAGTATTCACAGTTCAATTTATGTTCTATGTTTAGTTTAGTTTAGAGATACAGCGCAGAAATGGGACCTTTGGCCCACCGAGTCCGTGCCAACCAACGATCCCCATACACTAGCACTATGCTACACACCAGGGATAATATTTCCATTTTAACTAAAGTCAATGAACCTACAAACCTGTACATCTTTGGAGTGTGGGAGGAAACCAGAGCACCCGGAGAAAACCCACACGGTCATGGGGAGAATGTACAAACTCCATACAGACAGCACCCTTAGTCAGGATCAAACCCAGGTCTCTGTCACTGTAAGGCAGCAACTCTACTGTTGCACTACTGCTCCGTCCCACATGATTCCAAATGATCTTTCACTTCAATTAATTTATCTCTTTGGATAGTGTAGGCATTTTGTAAATTGCTTTCTAATTTACGATCAATCCCTAAACATATTAAACATTTATCCGTGATTGGATGCACTCTAATGTGGCATTTGGAGTCAGTTCAACAGGATTAGCATCACGGGTTTTAGTTCCAGGAAATTATGCTTATTGGAGATTTAAGCCAATGTAATGTTTACTTGAAAAGGTAGAAAGCTTAAACAACAGCACTGCGAAAGTGTAGCCCACCCCTCTGTAGATATTTAGATATTGCTTCACCAGAGTTTAGTTCGGATATTTCAGTTTTTCAGTTATTTCTTGCCCGATTTCTTAATGCCTTCAGCAGTGACTAGCCATTTGGTTGCAGCTTTCATTCAATCAATGTAGGGTTTTTTTCTGCACTTCCCACCGTTTGATTGAAGACATGATCATCCTCATTCAATTATTTTTGGATTTCGTTGGTTTTTGTTTCAATTGCCCCCTTTTTGTTGTCTGTATCTTGACCCGGCATCTTCCTGCAGACTGGCACTCCCATGATATTGGTTTTCTAATTTAACACCTACATTCTTCCAACCCTGTTGTTCCCTCCTTTTTCCAGTTGCTTTTGATTAAACAAGTCACCAAAGGACTGAAGAGAGTGCAGTTCCTTGTTGGAGTGTGACTTCCTTTACAGGTCCAACCCCTGATGCTGCTCTCTCAATCTGTCTTTAAGTTACAGATGACACCAATGATGATCATTAGCAGGACCTGCACTTCATTTCCTGTCCTGACACTATTGAGTCCATCAAATAGGACAAAGAAAAGATAATTCTCATAAAAGATTTTCATCCCCACAACTCGAATTATCTGCCATTTTGCCTATATCTTCAATTTCCAGCCAAATCTGAAAAAAAATATCAGCTTATTTTGGATATAGAAACATAGAAACATAGAAAATAGGTGCAGGAGTAGGCCATTCGGCCCTTCGAGCCTGCACCGCCATTCAATATGATCATGGCTGATCATTCAGCTCAGTAGCCTGTACCTGCCTTCTCTCCATACCCCCTGATCCCTTTAGCAAAAAGGGCCACATCTAACTCCCTCTTAAATATAGCCAATGAACTGGCCTCAACTACCTTCTGTGGCAGAGAATTCCACAGACTCACCACTCTCTGTGTGAAGAAATGTTTTCTCATCTCGGTCCTAAAAGACTTCCCCCTTATCCTTAAGCTGTGACCCTTGGTTCTGGGCTCCCCCAACATCGGGAACAATTTTCCCGCATCTAGCCTCTCCAACCCCTTAAGAATTTTATATGTTTCTATAAGATCCCCCCTCAGTCTTCTAAATTCCAGCGAGTACAAGCCCAGTCTATCTAGTCTTTCCTCATATGTAAGTCCCGCCATCCCAGGGATCAATCTGGTGAACCTTCTCTGTACTCCCTCTAAGGCAAGAACGTCTTTCCTCAGGTTAGGAGACCAAAACTGCACACAATACTCCAGGTGCGGTCTCACCAAGGCCCTGTACAACTGCAGCAGAACCTCCCTGCTCCTAAACTCAAATCCTCTTGCTATGAATGCCAACATACCATTCGCTTTCTTCACTGCCTGCTGCACCTGCATGCTTGCTTTCAATGACTGGTGCACCATGACACCCAGGTCACGTTGCATCTCCCCTTCTCCCAATCGGTTACCATTCAGGTAATACTCTGCTTTCCTGTTCTTGCTGCCAAAGTGGATAACCTCACATTTATCCACATTATATTGCATCTGCCATGCATTTGCCCACTCGCCTAATCTATCCAAGTCACTCTGCAGCCTCCTAGCATCCTCCTCGCAGCTAACACTGCCACCCAGCTTCGTGTCATCCGCAAACTTAGAGATGTTGCATTCAATTCCCTCGTCCAAATCATTAATATACACTGTAAATAACTGGGGTCCCAGCACTGAGCCTTGCGGTACCCCACTAGTCACTGCCTGCCATTCCGAAAAGGACCCGTTTATTCCTACTCTTTGCTTCCTGTCCGCCAACCAATTTTCTATCCACCTCAACACTGAACCCTCAATACCGTGTGCTTTAACTTTGTACACCAATCTCCTATGTGGGACCTTGTCGAAGGCCTTCTGAAACTCCAGATATAACACATCGACTGGTTCTCCCTTATCCACTCTACTAGTTACATCCTCGAAAAATTCTATAAGATTCGTCAGACATGATTTGCCTTTGGTAAATCCATGCTGACTTTGTCCGATGATTTCTCCACTTTCCAAATGTAATGCTATCACATCTTTAATAACTGATTTTTGCAATTTTGATTAATTTCCACCCTGCCAAGATATTTAAAATTATTGCTGGAAACACCCAACGAATCTCCCACATTCCTTACTATTAACTAATGTCTCTGGGCTTTGTCTCAGTTAGTGCACAGAGCACACCGACCACAGCACCCAACCAGCTTGAATTTATAATACGCAAAAGGGAAAGATACAGTGAGAAGGAGATAGGGAGCAAGGATATAAAGGGAGATAATGAAGGGGCAGAGGAGAGGGAGAAAGGAATAAAGACAGACTACTTTTGAAATGGAGAAAGGATTCAGAAATCAGAGGTGCAAAGAGACGGATGTGCAGGTGCAGGATTCCCAAATGGTTGAGTCGGCAGTAAGGAAGGCAAATGCCATGCTAGCATTCATTTCCAGGGGACTAAGAAGCAAAAGCAAGGATGTAATGTTGAGGCTTTATCGGGTGTTGGTGAGGCCACATTTGGAATAGCAGAGTAGCTGGATTGGAGTAGCGTACAGCACCCATTTGTTACCATGCGATTAAACAAACAATCAGATGCTCACCTTAACATGCACAAGTAAGCCAGCACATGGATACCAAAGACTGAAACATATACCAATTGGTTGAAAGATGCAGCATGGAAACAGACCCCTCAGTCCAGCGTCCATACTGACCCTTGATCACTTGATCACAAATTCTACGTAATCCCTCTCTCATCCACTCCCTGCACACTAGGAACAATTTGCAGAGGCCAATTAACCTACAAATCCGCACATCTTTGGGTTGTGGGAGGAAACCTGAACACCCAGAGGAAATCCACTGGGAGAATGTGCAAACTTCACACAGACAGCACCCGAGGTCAGAATTGAATCTGGGTCGCTGCCACTGTGAGCGACATAATGCTTCAGCTAGAAGGGCCAGAGTGGATAGTCAATGACAATCAGTTTTCAATCAGTTCAATTTATTCCACATATTAGGAAGCAGGTGAGAGCAGGGATAAGGACAGTGCGAGCCAACAAGTTAATGTTCTGAATGTGGGAAAGGCCAACTTTGATCATATTGGACAGGAATTTGCAAAGCCGTAGATGTTTGGCTATTAGGATTTCAGCAAGGCATTTGATAAGGTTCCACATGGTAGACTACTCTGGAAGGCTAGATTGCATGGGATCCAGGGAGAGCTAACCAACTGGATAGAGATTTGGCATCATGGTGTTATCACAAGTGCTGTTTTTGTAGACCTTTCAGCCGTTTATGCTACAGTAAACCATCGTTGACTGCCACACAAAGTACCTAATTTGACACACAACTTGCACTTAACCAACCTGGTGAAGACTCTGGTCGAAAACAGACGCTTCTTTGTCGAGCTTTCAGGAAAGAAAAATCGCTGGTGCAGGCAGAAAAATGGCCTCCCTCAAGGAAGTGTCCTGGCACCCACCTTGTTCAATATCTATGTTAACGACCAGCCTATCCATCCCAACACCAGGAGTTTCATTTATGCAGATGACCTGTGCATTACAACCCAAAGTGCTGACTTCCTTGATGCAGAAGCTACTCTGTGTAAGGCTTTAGTCAACCTGTCCTCAAACTACAAAGAGAATCACCTGAGAGCCAATCCATCTAAAACCCAAGTCTGTGCCTTCCACTTGAAGATCAAGTATGCAAATCAAAGGTTAAAGATCATATGGTCAGATTGGAGCACTGTGACAGTCCAGTCTACCTCGGTGTGACTCTTGATCGATCTCTGACCTACAAAGCACATATCACCAAGCTTAAAGGAAAAGTCAGTTCCAGGAAATGCTCCTCTTAGCAAGCTGAGCACCTCAAAATGGGGAGGAAATTCTAAAACCATTCGATCAACACCTCTGGCTCTCTGCTTCTCCACTGCCAAGTACGCCTGCGCAGTATGGGAGCACTCAGCTCATGCAAGGAAGATTAATCCTGTGCTAAACACAAGCTGTTGCTGCATCAGTGGATGTATGAAACCTACCAAGACTGACAACATCTACCCACTCTCTGGCATTGCACCTCCTGGAATCAGTAGAGCTGCAGCCAGTCAAACAGAGTGCCTCAGACAATAAGAGGATGAAAGACGCACCCTGCATGACCACCCTTTGCTACCTCAGCGTTTGAAATCACGCAGAGGTTTCTTCGCTTCTGTCCATCCCCAGGACTGCAGTGCATCGTCCAGAAGGCACAAACTCTGGGAAGAGAGACTAGAGAAATCTCTGGAAGACATTCACTTGGCAATTGATCCCTCTGAGAAACTCCCACCAAGTTCTGGCCAAACATGAATAACCTGGCGCAGTCTCAACGGACTGCGGACAGGCATGGGGAGGAGCAAATCGAAAATGCTGAAGTGGGGATATACGGAAGATGCGGCAGACTGCGAGTGCGAATGGGGCCTCCAGACTATGGAACATCTCCTGAGCTGTGACATGCTGCATGACACATGCACTGTAAAGGATCTTGCAGAGGCCAACGACGTGGCACTAAAATTTGCTCGCTATTGGCAAACAGTTGTATGATGACACGAATAAAAAAATCATGGAAGGAAGCAGATGGTGGAAGATTGTTTTGCAGACTGGATGCCAGTGACTAGTGGTGTGCCTCAGGGATCAGTGCTGAGTCCATTACCCTTTGTGGTTTATATCAATGATGTGGATGAAAAAGTAGAAGGCATGATTAGTATGTTTGTAGATTACACTAAAGTGGATGGCATTGTAGATAGCGAGGATGGCTATCAAAAATTACAGCAGAATCTTGATAAACTGGGTAAGTGGACTGAGAAATGGTTAATGGAGTTTAATGCAGACAAGTGTGAGGTGTTGCATTTTGGGAAGTCAAACCAGAGCAGGACTTTAACAGTGAATGGCAGGAACGAGGGGACTATTGGGGAGTGTGGCAGTGGGCAGGTTTCATAGACCTGCACGGGAAGGTAGACGCTCCCACCCCCATGAGTCTCGGGCAGATGACTCAGGCAGAGTCTCGGGCGGCACGGTAGCGCAGCGGTAGAGTTGCTGCTTTACAGCGAATGCAGCGCCGGAGACACAGGTTCGATCCTGACTACGGGTGCTGCACTGTAAGGAGTTTGTACGTTCTCCCCGTGACCTGCGTGGGTTTTCTCCGAGATCTTCGGTTTCCTCCCACACTCCAAAGACGTACAGGTATGTAGGTTAATTGGCTGGGTAAATGTAAAAATTGTCCCTAGTGGGTGTAGGATAGTGTTAATGTATGGGGATCACTGGGCGGCACGGACTTGGTGGGCTGAAAAGGCCTGTTTCCGGCTGTAGATATATGATATGATGATATGAGGCTCATCAGCCTGGGAAGGCAGTCCATTTCGGAGAGGGAAAACTCTGATCTAAAACTTCCGCTGCCTTGTGGCCATATCCAGTCACGGAAAAGGCTCCAGGAGTAAACCACAAGAAAATCCGGAGTCGGAGCCCCGAAGGCAGTTTGTCGTTGTCTACAACCTCGTTCTGGCAGCTCCTGCGAAGGCGCTGGTGCTAAACTGTAACGGCTCTGCTGTTCCTTGGGATCAATCAGTGACGTGGAGAGGGAGGACGTGCTGCATGGGCAACAGCCTGTCCTTCATATGACATCGCCCAGGCTTGCATCCGAGCTTCTGAGTATGTACACTCTACTCAGGCAGCGTAGGCTGCGGTGACTGGGCCATGTCTACTGCATGGAGGATGGTCGTATCCCAAAAGACAGTGGAGGCCAATTCTCTGAATGCATTCAAGAGAGAGCTAGATAGAGCTCTTAAGGATAGTGGAGTCAGGGGGTATGGGGAGAAGACAGGAACGGGGTACTGATTGAGAATGATCAGCCATGATCACATTGAATGGTGGTGCTGGCTCGAAGGGCCGAATGGCCTACTCCTGCACCGATTGTCTATTGTCTAAAAGACATCCTCTATGGAGAGCTAACATCTGGGAGGAGAACCATCGGCCGCCCCCACGACAAGGATGTCTGCAAGAGAGATTTGAAGGTGCTCAACATCGATGTGGAGTTCTGGGAGAGCCTTGCAGCTGACCGTACAAGGTGGAGAGGTACCTTGAACCAACATCCCAAAACGGGGGAAGAGAAACTGATCAACGCAGCGGCAGCAAAGCGGGCACGCAGAAAGGAGCGCAGCTACTTCAACAGACCCGAGTCCACACACAAATGTGACCTTTGCGACAGAGACTGTCACTCCCGCATTGGTCTCTTCAGCCACAAGCGACGCTGCTCTAGCCGAAGTGTAGAGCAAGCAGCCAACTAGGATGCATCACCCACGGTCAGCCATGACCGAGGGGGCCTGAGAAGGGGAGTATTGTAGAAGAGGGTTCCATGAGTGCAGGTACATAGTTTCCTCTATCTTTGGTATAAACCAGCATCTGCAGTTCCTTTTTATTTCATTATTATAATAGAAGGTGGGCTGTTTTGTTACAATTGTACAAGATGTTGGTGAGGCTGCATTTGGAGTATTATGTACAGTTTTGGCATGATACAATAGAACTTTGTTTATCCCAGGAGGGAAATTGATCTGCCAACAGCCATAAAACACAAAATACACGAGGCATGAAATTAAAGTGACGAGTGAAAAGGATTCGGGATGTGCAAAGATTGTGGAGGGGGGAGTCAGTCTACCCCACGGCAGAAGGGGGAGGAGTTGCACTGTTTGATAGCCACAGGGAAGAAGGATCTCCTGTGGCGTTCTGTCCTGCATCTTGGTGGAACCAGTCTGTTGCTGAAGGTACTCCTCAGGTTGACCAGTGGAGGGGGTTTCTCAGGTTCATATTTATTCTGTCGATGATTCCTTCCATAACTGTGCTTCTGATATTTTGCATTCGTCATTGTATTTATTGCTGCATGCTTCGTTGGATGTACACTGTTTACTCTATGAAGTTTACGTGAACAAGGAATTCCATTGCACCTGAGAAACAATAAACTAATCAGAATCTTCCTTAATCCACAAACGTATTTAATTTAGTCTTCCTTAGTCCGCAAACATATTTAACAAAGCTTCCAACGGTGTCTATTTCATATCCTGCTCACTCCCCACCTCCTTCCACCCAGAGCAAGGATAGGATTCTCCTTGTCCTTGCCTTCCCCCAGGCGGCTTCCGCATCTACTCGATCATCCTCCATCATTTCGGCCACCGTCAATATGATGCTACTAACAGACATCTTCCCCTCTCCTCTCCTACTGGCATTCCAAAGGAACCGTTTCTTCTTTCATCTCAATAACAACAACATAACAGCTTTCCATGCAACCGCAGGAGATGCAGTACCTACTCATTTACCATTCCATTTTTCACCATGTATGGAGCCAGGCACTCTCTCACGGGAAGGGGTACAAGTTTTAGTGCAAGCTTTTGATGTTCACCAACGTCTTCTCAACATTGGGGAATCTAAATGCAGATGGATGACAGCTCTGCAGAGCAGCTCCATTTAGTCTGCAATGGTGACTAAATGGAGTCACTAAATGCCACTAAATCTTCACCTCACTCTGATCTTGACCCCCTCGGTCTTTGACCTCCTAAACTATTCCACTTATCCTCAAGGCAAACTCGAGCGACAGTATCTCACTTTTCAACTGGCCACGTCGAGCCTCTGTGAACAACATGGAATTCAACTATTTCAGATAACCGGCCTTTCCATCCTGTGCCAGAGCTATCCAGTCTTCATGAATGATCAGCAATCTGTAACATTAACTCAATTTTTGCCAGACACACTGAACATTTCCAACCATTAACTAATTTCGGACTTAAAGCAACTGCAGCGTTTTCTGTCTCACATTTCGAGAATATTTTCTCCTGTCCTTTGTTTTCATTCATCTTCTACTTATACCTCCTCCACACAGATTAGCTGTAACAAGCCATAACCACCTTCTCTCAGATGGCACTTCCCCCATATGCGCCATTCAGTCTTTATTGTCTCGATCTTCTCTACGATATGATACCTTTGACTTTTACTTTTTCCTCTTTTTGATGAAAGGACATTGAGTTGTAAAATGAACTTGTATCTTCCTTGTTCCCTGAAGATGCTGCGTAGCGGTAGAGCTACTGCCTTACAGCGCCAGAGATCCGGGTTCAATCCGGACTACGGGTGCTTGTCTGTATGGAGTTTGTACGTTCTCCCCGTGACCTGCCTGGGTTTTCTCAGATCTTCGGTTTCCTCCCACACTGCAAAGACGTACAGGTTTGGAGGTTAATTGGCTTGGTGTAAATGTAAAATTGACCCTAGTGTGTAGGATAGTGTTAGTGTGCGGGGATCACTGGTTGGTCTGGACTCAGTGGGCCAAAAGGCAGTTTTCGTACTCTATCTTTTTTTTAAAAGTCCTATTCCATCATTAGCAGTTTTTGCTTTGCAATATAAACATGCTGTTGGTTTGAACATTTCTCTTCACTCCAACTAATAAAATATATTCCAAATAATTTGGGTATAAAATTGCATTTGAGCTAGTCTTTTGACCTTTTGCAAGTTTTGCTTCTCCCAGCATCTCTTTAGTAATCCATGTCCTTGATTTCTCTCCAACAGGTTCTGAATCACACAGAATTATTTTTGAACACCTCCCACTGCCTTACTGACATTTTGTGAATCAGGCCTTTGAAGCATTGAATTTAAAAATGAAATTTTCATCTCCCTCTATCCTTGTCTTGTTTACAAATATGTCTAAAACACACGGTAACTAGAGGAAATCTGCCAATTGAGAGCAATTTCTGAACCATTATTTCAGCTTCTCAATTTAAATCTGATTTCACCTTTGAAAAATACATTTACTGTCTGATATTACATATATAGTGGGTACCAGTAATATTCTCCATGCTGTCAGTTTGTGCAAGCACTATTTCTCCCTGGATCAGTGGTAAAATGAGGGAAACTTGAAGGTTTTAAACACTCGTGACTGCAAGGTCGTAGCACTTTGAGATACGAAGAACACGTGCCGAAACTCTACTCAAACATGCGTGCATAAGTTCATAAGTTCTAGGAGCAGAATAAGGCCATTCGACCCATCAAGTCTACTCCGCCACCAATCAAGACTGATCTATCTTTCCCTCTCAACCTCATTCTCCTGCCTTCTTCCCATAACCTTTGACACCCCTCACTAATCAAGAATCTGTCAATCTCCACCTTAAAAATATACATTGACAGCCTACCCAACCTTCTGTGCATTGAATTCCACAGATTCACCACCCTCTGACAAAAGAAACTCCTCCTCATCTCCTTTCTAAAGGTACATCCTTTAATTCTGAGGCTATGGCCTCTTGTCCCAGTCTCTCCCACTAGTGGAAACACCCTCTCCAAATTGACCCTATCCAGTGCAAAATTTACCCCAGCCAATTCCACCAGCAGGTTCCACTACTGGCTTAATAAACTGTGTCCTTCCTTACAGCTCACATCTCAGTGCTGCTGTAAAGAGTAGACTTCAGATTGATGAAGCTGACTCCTCTTCCTCAGCCCCAAGTCTAACTGAACGTTCTTGAAACAAGTTATTTTTGACTGAGCTAGAGCAACCCAAATGTTGACTGATTCTTTATATATATACTCCAACAACTTTAAAGTGGACCATTTTCAGGCTTGCAATCTCTCAATACAGCCAAAGCTTTCCTAAGGCATTCAGCATTCAAAAGAGATTACCAGCATGACCAATATTGGACATGTGGCATCGCAGGGTGTATTTTACTCAAAATGTCTGTCAATTTTCTTGCTCCCTGCCTGTTGATATAAAAAGAAAGCCCTTCATATAAGGACTTTCATATGCCTCTGAACGGCCCAATACATTTTACATTTTGAAGTGTAATGAGGTTAGTAACATGGGAACCATTGCATGTAACAAAAACCAATGATAGACTGTCAGCAGAGAACCTGGTCTTCCTTTTTAAAACTGTTGCATTAGGGATAAATGTTGGCCAACAACACACTGCATCTATTGTGTGCAATTGCAAATTTAAATCAACCTGAGAAACCAATGAAAACAGCGATTTAACATCTCATCAAACAAACTCCCGTGTTGCAGAAGGGGAGGGTCATCCTCGATCTTTGTGCTGAAGTCTCTGCAGAGGGAAACCAGAACCTTTTGAACTTCAGAGGCAGAGGCGTTGAGTTCTTTTTACTGAAGCTGAAGATCAGGCACATTCACAGCAAGCATGGAGTATCACAGCTGTAAATGCACAGCTGCCTTACTCTGTTAAATTCATCATTCGCAAGCCTGTTGCTGTCGGAAGGGAGAGTCAGAATAAAGCAATGGCAGGGGTCTAACATTTGTAATCTCAAAGCTGAATCACAACCAAACCTTGATCCTGACCTCGGGTGCTGTCTGTATGGAGTTTGTACATTCTCCCAGTGACCGTGTGGGTTTTCTGCAGGTGTTCCAGTTTCCTCCCACACTCCAAAGACCTTCGGGTTTGTTGGTTAATTGGCTTCTGCAAATTGCTGCTAGTGTGCAGGACACAACTAGTGTATGGGTGGTTATTGGTCGGTGTGGGCTCAGTGGTTGAAGAACCTGTTTCCATGCTGTATCTCTAAACAAAATTACATTTTGTGCAGGCTATTTGCCTGTAGCCTCTGTGGGAAGGGAAGGTGAAGACTTCCTGATCCCATTTCTCAGACTCTATATCCAGATTTCTGAACTCTGCACTGGTGGTTCAGAAAGTGTCTTCAATGAGAAACTACGCAATGCAGAACTCAGGTTTAATGGAGAATTTATGCTGTTAGTTATCGAGACATTGGTCAGCTGTCTATAGTTTTTCTGCTTTCTACTTAAAGACAAAAAGGGGACAAGGAATTTACAACTTCAAAAAGTTTATATCATTAAAAGAGACATATTTAAGAACCACACATCAACGACTGCCTCCATTGTTGATGTTCTAGTGGGGATTCAGTATTTAAATTACTAATTGGAGAATAGAAATTACTTTGACCAACTTGAACAGCATTTGACATCTCAAACACAATAAAACCATCCTCAGTTTTAAAGAAAGTTTTAAAGAAATTTTAAAACTGAGGCAGCACAGTGGTGCCGCAGGAGAGTTGCTGCCTTACAGCACCAGAGATCTGGGTTCGATCCTGACCACAGGTGCTGTAAATGTTTGGTGTGTTCTCTTTGTGACCACTTGGGTTTTCTCCGGGTGCTCTAGTTTCCTCCCACACTCCAAAGAGTACAGGTTTGTAGGTTAATTAGCCGCTGTAAATTGTCTCTAGTGTGTAGGATAGTGCTAATATATGGGGTGATTATTGGTTGGTGCAGACTCGATGGGCCAAAAGGCCAGTTTCCGCGCTGTATCTCTAAAGTCCAAACGACTTTCCATTGACAGACCTTATGCAGGCCATGGAATAGTTTTACACCAGTGTAGCAAAGGGCACACATTGCAACACTCTCACACTCACTCTTTATTGCACATAGGGGCGGCACGGTAGCGCAGCGGTAGAGTTGCTGCTTTACAGCGAATGCAGCGCCGGAGACTCAGGTTCGATCCTGACTACGGGTGCTGCACTGTAAGGAGTTTGTACGTTCTCCCCGTGACCTGCGTGGGTTTATTCCGAGATCTTCGGTTTCCTCCCACACTCCAAAGACGTACAGGTATGTAGGTTAATTGGCTGGGTAAATGTAAAAATTGTCCCTAGTGGGTGTAGGATAGTGTTAATGTACGGGGATCACTGGGCGGCACGGACTTGGAGGGCCGAAAAGGCCTGTTTCCGGCTGTATGTATATGATATGATATATGATGTGTTCAGCTAGAATGACTAGACCTGAAAATATTTGGTGCCATTAACCAAGATAAAGGGTTGGCATTGGACCAATAGAAATAGTGAGAAAATACTTAAATGTTGCATCTAACCCAGTCCTGCAACTATTTCAGATTAAAAGATTAACTTTCACTCATTTGCTCAGGCGAGCCTGAGAGCTTTGATCAATTCTGCCGATACGGTCAGGCAAACGCCTCCGCTGTCACGCTGTGAAAACAGAGAGGATGAGACGGAGTTTCTTCCCACAGGCCATCAGGACTGTTAACTCTCATATCACCAGGGACTAATTTAATTTACTGTATTAATTTATTTTTTGTGTTAATTTTTTTTTTCTATTCTGTTTTGTGGTTTTAGCACAATCCGCAGGCGTTGCCACTCTCATTTCACTGCACATCTTGTATATGTATGTGACAAATAAAGTTGACTTGACTTGAAGGACAGGAAACCCATTTCTTTCTAAAAGCCCACACAGCATCCCCCTTTGTTATAATCTACTCACAATCAGTCTAAATATCTGCAGCAATCTGCTATGTGGAGGAGCATTTGGCTGCTTACATCTACGTACCAGTTGTGAGAATGCAAAGCATTGTGCAAAGTCTGCAACAGAAAGAAAGTTTCAATAATGGCACCATTTGGATGAAGCATACACAAGGGACTCAGTCAAAGATCTCTTGCTGGAATTACAACACTGGTCACAGGTCACAGCTTAGCTACTGAAGGCATTGCCAGACACATTGGTTGAGACATCTTAAATGAGACAGGACTGCGTAATTAAGACCAGGAACCCAATCTGTGTAGACTTCTGCTGAGAATAAGAAGATACAAAAATCAACGACTTTAAATGTTCCTGAATAACGTCTTCTGAGCTCTACAAAAATCTCTTTCAGATAAATCATCACTGTACACTTCTAGGGAAATTAACCCTTTATAAAAATGGATTATCGATAGCCTGTGTCTACACACCCAATAACATTAATGCATAAAACCAACGGAGCCACAGGAAGCTCAAGACAAGAACAGATATTAAAGAGAGAAAATAAATGAATGAATGAATGAATGAATGAATGAATGAATAAGTTTATTGGCCAAGTATGCAGATACAAGGAATGTGCCTTGGTGCTCCGCTCACAAATGACAACACAAACATACAGTTAACAATTAAGAATAAAGCATAAACACATCAAAACAATAAGGATACAACATTACGGTCTAAACATGTGGGTAAAAATAAACCAGAGCAAAAAAGAGACAACAGACTTTGGTTATTGAGTAGAACTATCACTCATGGAAAAAAGCTGTTTTTATGTCTGGCTGTGGCTGCTTTGACAGTCCGGAGTCGCCTTCCAGAGGGAAGTGCTTCGAAGAGTTTGTGGCCAGGGTGAGAGGGGTCAGAGATGATCTTGTCCGCTCACTTCCTGGCCCCTGCAGTGTACAGTTCGTCAATGGGGGGAAGGTTGCAGCCAACAACCTTCTCAGCTGTGCAAACGATCCGTTGCAGCCTCCGGATGTCGTGCTTGGTAGCTGAGCCAAACCAGACCATGATGGAGAAGGCGAGGACGGACTCAATGAGAGCAGTATAGAATTGGACCATCATTGCCTGTGGCAGATTGTGTTTCTTCAGTTGTCGCAGGAAGTACATCCTCTGTTGGGCCTTTTTGACTGTGGAGTCGATGGTGGCCCCCCATTTAAGGTCCCTGGAGATGATGGTTCCAAGTAACTTAAATGACTCCACAGATGTGACTATGGTGTTGTTGATGGTGAGTGGGGGGAGGGGGATCTCTTCGAAAATCTACAATTAGTTCCACTGTCTTGAGAGCATTGAGCTCCAGGTTGTTGCGATGGCACCAGGATGCCAGCTGTGTCACTTCCCATCTGTAGGCGGATTCCTCCCCATCCTGGATCAGTCCAATCAGGGTTGTGTCATCCGCAAACTTGTGAAGCTTGACAGAGGAGTCTGTGGAGGTGCAGTCGTTGGTGTAGAGAGAGTAAAGGAAAGGGGAGAGTACACAGCCTTGCGGTGCTCCTATGCTGAGGGTCTGCGGGTCCGAGATGTGCTTTCCCAGCCTCACAACTGCTTCCTGTCCGTCAGGAAGTTGATGATCCACTGACAGAGGGGTTCAGGCACAGTCAACTGGGAGAGTTTGTAGTATAGTAGCTCTGACACAATGGTGTTAAATGCAGAGCTAAAGACAAACTAATTACAATCTTGCCTTACCTTTCCATAACATTGTTGATTTCTGTTTATTCATATTCAATCCTCCATGCCTCCAGTTCTAAAAACCCTCCCACCATATTCCTCCTTCCTTGGGTATCTCATCCTCTTGCTTCTTTACTTCTAAAACTCACATTCTGAAATTCCTGGCACATCTCCACATTCTCCTTCCTATGCCTCTCTTCACCATCCCCAAAATCCTCACCCAGAGGATTTATTCTCATCCTCTTTATTTTTCCACCCCATTCTGCCACTTGGCACCATCACCTGAAGGCTTGCCATCAGATTCCACAAATAAAGGGCAGTTGCAATCATTCAGTAGTCACACAAGGAGAAGGGATCACGCTGAAAGTCATGTGGTGAGGGTCTTTACAGGAAGGAGAGGAGTGGGTGTGCAGGACGCTGTGTGTGTGTGGGTGTTCTGGCTCCGACCAAATATCAGCACCTAAATATAAACAGCACTTTTAGCATGATTACATTGAGGCATTCCGAGAAGAATGGACAAGATAAATGCCACAAGACCATTTCCTTTGGCAGGAGAGTCTAGAATAGCAAGCCTCATCTCAGAATAAGAGATGAGCCTTCGAGCTCTTCGAGGAGAGCCAAAACAAAGTGCTGGAGAAACTCAGCAGACCTGCTAACATTAGTGGAGGGAAATGGACAGACAACGTTTCAAGTCCAGAGCCTTCTACACACCCAACCCATATTGTTGCCTGTCCGTTTCCCTCCACAGATGGTGCCTGGACTGCTGAGTTCCTCCAGCATTTTTTTTGTTTTTATCAAAATTCCAGCATCTGCAGTCTCTTGTATCTCAAGGTCTAAGGACAAATGTATGTACTCCAAAAACTTCGGAATGCCCTACCTCGGAGTGTAGAGAATGCTTCGTTATTGAGTATGTGCATGACTCAAATCAATAGGTTTGTTGACACTCAGAGACTCAAGGTATCTGGTAAAATGTGAACGAGGTACAGGATGAGGCTTCATCTCAAAGACTGACAAACCAGGGAGCCTGGTTTCTTTTTGTCCTGTTCTCTGCTTCTCTTCCCACAGATGCTGTCTGACCTACTACTGAATGTTTCCAGCATTTTGCATTTAAATGTCAGATTTTTAACACTTGCAGTATTTTGCTGTCGCTCTGAAGGTTAGTGATGAGTCATACACAAAGCATACAAAAATGTTTCCTTTAGTTTCAGAGGCCTGCCCACACTTGTCCTTTTAAATTTACTGCATGAGCTCTAGATCCTGGGTGGGACAAGCTAGCAGTGAACAGATGGCAGAAGAATGAATCAAGGTGAGACACGATTCTCATCCTTTAAAGATCTTTCTTTAATTGCATCAATCATACCGCAGATCTTGTGACAAAACTGCAATAAAGTTGCAGCAATCTCAAGTCAATTCAGCAAATGACGAGCTTATAGTTATAAAGCATGTTTACAATGGCAGGTTGTAGGACAATATTTAAATTGGCAATACTTAGAGCCAGACGGAGGACATTGTGGGACCCTGAGATTGTGATCTACAAGCTTTGTTAATGGCCCAAAGTTAAAGAGAGGTCTTAAAGGGAGACTAAGTGTCAGGACAGGTCAGCGAGAGAATCCTAGAGTTCCTGCCAGGACAGATTGGACAATGGTGGAGCAAAGCAAGACTGGAGAGGGGTGCGCAAGAGGCCATGGATATAGATATTGGAGGAGTTTAAAGGCTGTGGAGAAATCCAACTACAGGGAAGATTATAACAGAGGCATTGATGAACCAGGTTCAGAGCCAGGTGATGGCTGGTATGACGTGGGTTAGAAAACAGCCCACAGTGCTTGGGATCTTTTTAAGATTACGGCTGATGGGAGTTGGGAGGGGAAGGGAAGGCATAGCTGATCATGTCAGCAACAGATGGCCTGAGGCACAGAGGGAGACAGGCGGTCCAGTAAATAGAAGTGGTGTGAAACCACCTGCAAGGAGGTGCAAATGCTGGGCAAGAAATAAACTTAAGCATTTCTGTAACTTCACATTGGCTTTCGTGGGAGCCTGTGGCAAGACTCGTCAATTTAAGAAGAGAGAGGTTCTCCCGAAAAAATGTTTTGCTCACAAGAGAAAAGCCAAGATATTAAAAAGTGTATCTTACTTTAAATAATCCTCAATCGGATAATCACTTACATTTTAGCCACAAAATGCTGAAATAACTCAGCGTTCAGGCAGCATCTCTGGAGAATAGGAATAGGTGACGTCACGACCCGAAACATCACATATTGCTTTTCTCCAGAGATGCTGCTTGCTCCAGCATTCTGAGTTACTCCAGCATTCTGTGTCTATCTTCAGTGTAAACCAGCATCTGCAGTTCCTTCCTACACTTTCATTTTAGGTTTAGGTTCAGGTTTATTATTGTCGCATGCACCATGCGACTCCATGAAAAGCTTTGTTGAGCACACTATCCAAATAGATCAGATATACTATGCGTAAATACAATCGAGTAAAATAGATAGAGCAAAGGAGAAGATGCAGAGAGCAGATTATAGTCCTCAGCATTGTAATGCACCAGTTCATTAGACAAAGTCCAATGTTCACAATGGGGTAGAGGAGAATCGGACAATATTGTTGCTGAATGATTTCATTACCTCAGAATTATTGGGGTTCAACTTTGGGGTTATGAATGAAATGCTAGATGAGGACAGGAGGGAAAGATGACAGAGGACTGGGGGCAAAGAATCGCAATGGAGACAATGGTGGCAGGCATATGGAGCTCAAAGTCTCAGATGCAGGCCTCAAAAATTAGATGAACCTGACCAGAGGAACCTCAGGTGATCATGGCCGGGGTTAGGAGATGAGAGGGTTTGGGGGTAGTTGAGGCAGGGGATAATGGTCAGTGGTGGTCTGAAGGATTGGAAAGGTTTTGGGCTCACGAAAGTAATATACTCTGGTAATTGAGTGGTGAGGTGCGGTGCAGAGTGAAAGGTGGGGCACAGGACAAGTTATGAACTTGCTTTAAAGAGAACGCGATCCAGTGTGGTGCTATGAACACCACTCATCTCAAGAGCGACCATCAGTAGTTGCTCCTTGGTTGATATGTTCTCAGCTTCCTGAGATACTCCAAAACAAGAGGACCAAGAGATGCTCCAAAACAAGAGAAACAAGAGGAATATCCATATGAATTTCTCTAGCATGGGGACTCTGCCTAGAAACGAGTGCATTCCAGGGGAAAAGAAAATGACTTTTCAGTCATGTAGCAATGCAAAACATAATCATGACAGTGTTTAAGAGTGAGAAAATTCAGGAAGTACCCAATAAAACATCAGAAGTGTCTCTGAACAACCTAAAAATGGTTATCGTATTTCAATCTGGGAAAACAATGATTTGCAATTGCGTAATTTGAAACAAAAACAACTTTGAGCTGTTGAATTTCTAGACAACTATCTGGCGTGCACTCATCCTCCTCTTCCAGAATGGAGATTGCAGAGGTTCCACAAATTACTGTCAGTAACCTAGGATTGTTCATAAGTACTTCTGATTAACCTGTCTTTATTCCGAGAGAGCAGAACATGCAACAGGCGTTTGACTTCTGATTTGACAGATATGAAAGATTTTCTTCAGCAAAGAGATTTTTCTTGCTTTACAGAACGTGTTGTGTGGGGCTGGTTGTTGTATCTTGTTATATCTTGTCAGAGCATGTTCAACATTGTAAAGCTTTCACATAATCAGATAATGGTTCCACTTGTCAGAAGCGTAGTGCCTTCACGTTCACCCCTGTTGCAACTGGCCACATCGTGCTAATCAGAGCAACGTGTGAACGGAAAGAAGTTTATTTCCAGAATGTTCTGACCTAAAAACAGTTCTGCACCTATAAAATCACAGGCGTTACTGAAGTGCCATCATATACCCGAGTGCAAAAGAAAGTCCGGTGTTTGGGTCTTGGGCCAGATCTGTCAGGGTGTGAGCAAGGGTTGTGGGTCTGAAACCCAATAGGGTCCTCAGGTAGCGCGGGAGTGATGGGTGATCAGTGAATGCAGGTTCCCAATGGGGACCAGGGAGTGAAGAGTGGGGGTAATTGGAACTGTGGAGGAGGGAAGGCAAATAAAGAGACTTGACCAAGTGCAGTCTCAACCTAGCGTGACGGTAATTCAACTCACCAGCAATGATGCAGAGGCCATATTGTTTGGGGCACTTTGGCACTTAATGTGCTCACAATGCTGCAGTCGATGTGCCAGGATGAATTCTGAGCAGAAATATCTATATGAATTTCTCTCGCTTGGGGACTCTGCCTAGAAATGAGTGCATTCCAGGGGGAAAGAAAATCACTTTTCAGTCACAGAGCCATGAAAAACATTGCGTATGGGTCCAAATTTTTGTTAAAATATTCTTCCTGAGGTTGTAGCAGTTCCTAGAAATTCAAAATTATTACTTTTCCTTGGGAAATTTTATTTTTTAAATCAACAAACTCCAGTAATTTTTTTTTCTCAAAAAAGTGAAAATAAACCTGCAAAAAATCAGGCCGAATGGTTATTAATAAGGGGCCAAAGTTGGGGAGGTGTGCAGCTAGAATTCTGAGGTTATTTTTTCTCATCAGAAATAAACATTCAATTCACAGCAAAATCAACAAGACAAGCTGTTATTTGACCAAGCATAGTAAAACATGGATAAATCAAAGGTAATTGGCACCTTGCTCGCCACTCCCACTCTTTTTCCATTGTCAACAATAGTGATCATATAAAAATGAGAAAATAAAAATGCACTCTATCAGTCAAGAAAAAAAGGGGAAGATAATGATCCAATGTAATTGGATGAGCAGGGGAAATTTTTATCCTATCAACCAAATTACAATTACCTTGTAGAAACAAGGAACTGCGGATGCTGGTTTACATGCCTTTCGTGACCTACCGAGTTGAATTCAGTTCAGATGCACGCACATAATTCTTTTCCAACATCTCCTTTTTGGATGGAGGGAGCATTAGCTGCCACGACCTTGCCTCATTCTTTCACCAGCAGTCCGACCCCCACAATACACGCCTGTCGAGGTGGTATTTGATAGAAAAACCTTTACACATTTGCAGAAGAAAATTCTGGGAGAAACTGGGTTCCTTGGGAAATTTCAAGGTATCAGCAGGCACCGAGCTTTAGATGTTATTCCTTTCTTCCATCCATTTTAAATTAAATCTTCAATAAATATCCTTCTTCTTTAATGACAAAAGCTTGGTAGACCCGTTGGATCCTTCAACTCCATTTGATTGATGAGGACCTTTTAGAAGCTGTTCTGGGATCCGTTGCATCCTCAACTCCTTTTCAGGACTTTTGTCAAATTAGAAATAACTGAGGCAGGCAATAGCACAGGCATAGCCCAAATGTTCATGTTCAGATTAGTTTATTATTACATGTACCGAGGTACAGTGAAAAGCTTTTGTTGTGTGCTAGCCAGTCAGTGAAAAGACAATACATGATTACAATCTCGCCACCCAGTCTACAGATACATGGTAAAGGGATTAACGTTTAGTGCAAGATAAAATCCATTAAAGTCCGATTAAAGATAGTCCAATGAGGTAGATAGTAGCTCCGGACTGCTCTCTAGTTGTTGATAAAATGGTTCAGTTGCCCGATAGCAACTGGGAAGAAATTGAATCTGAAGGTGTGCTTTTTCACACTTCTATACCTCTTGCCGGATCGGAGAGGGGAGAAGCGGGAGTGGCCAGGGGCAACTCACCCTTCATTATGCTGCTGGCCTTGCCGAGGCAGCACGAGGTACAAAATTGAGTCAATAGAAGGGAGATTGGTTTGTGTGTTGATCTGGGCTGCACCCACAATTCTCTGCAGTTTTTTGCGGTCTTGGATGGAGCTGTTCCCAAACCATGCTGTGACACATCCTGATGAAATGCTTTCTACATCACATCTGTAGAAGTTGGTGAGAGTTGTTGGGGACAGGCCAAACTTCCTAGTTGGTGTTGTTCAGCAAGTGGAGCATGCTATTAATAATCTTATCCACTGGCTGACCATTAGGCATAGGTGCAGATTAGACCATTTGGCTCATCAAATCTGTTCTGCTGATCAATCATGGCTGATCTATTTTTTCCCCTCTCAACCCCATTCTCCTGCCTTCTTCACATAATCCTTGACACCATTACTAATCAAGAACCTGTCAATCTCTGCTTTAAAAGTATCCAATGACTTGGCCTCCATCGCCATCTGTGGCAATGAATTCCACAGCTTCACCACACTCTGGCCAAAGAAATTCCCCCTCATCTCCATTCTAAAGGTACGTCCTTTTATTTTGAGGCTGTGCCCTCTGGTTTTGTGTGTAACATCAAAATGAACAGCAAGACAGTTAAGGAAAATGTGGAACCTTGAGAATACAAGATTAATGAATTTATAACGAGAAACAGAAATGGCAGATAGGTTAAATCAAATTATTTGCATCAATCTTCATCCCAGAGGACACTACAACCATCCCAAAGATAACAGATGGGCCAATTGTAAATAACAGGGAGGAACTTGCAAAAATTCCAATCACAAGGGATTTGTGAACTCACAAGGGTAAAGGAGGACAGTTCTCTGGGACCCGATGTTCAGCATTCAAGTCGCTACACAGAGGGTGAACCAGAAATTGAAATCTTTCAAAGCTCATTAAATTCTAAGAGTGTACCAGAAGATTGGAAAGCAGCCATGTGACTGACTCTCTTGTTCAAAAGGGAAGCAAGACAGAATGCGGGGAACTACAAGCTGGTTAGTTTAACAGCTAGCAAAAATAGTTGGCAAAAATGCTAGTCAATCACCAAAGAGGAATTAAGAAATCATTTTGAAAACTAAATATAATCAAATCTAGTCATCATTTGATGAGAAACAATTCATTTTGACAAATTTGCTTGGATTCTTTGAGGTTGTGAACAAGGAGAGTTTATAAAGGGGATTGTGTACATGGCATGTTTTAAATCTCTAAAAAGCATTTAACAAAGTTCCACATAAGAGACTGGCTCATACATTAAAAGCCCGTGTTATTGGAGGAAGTGTGTTAGCATGGACTGAAGACAGGCTGCCATGTGGATAACAAAGAGAGTTAGATAGAGTTCTAGGGGCTAGCGGAATCAAGGGATATGGGGAGAAGGCAGGCACAGGTTAGTGATTGTAGATGACCAGCCATGATCACAATGAATGGCGGTGCTGGCTCGAAGGGCCAAATGGCCTCCTCCTGCACCTATTTTCTATGTTTCTATGGAATAACTAGGACCATTCCAAACTGGAAGTATGTAGAAGCATTGAGACATACAGCACTGAAACAAGGTATTTGGCTTAACTCATCCATGCCATCAGGTTCTGTAACTGAACGAGTCCCTTTGCTTGCATTTAGTCCATGTTCCTATCAACCTTTCGTATCCATGTACCTGTCTGTCTTGCCAGTGTACCCACTTCTTTAGCTTCCTCCGGCTACACGTTCCCTATACGCATCACCCTCTGCGTGAGAAAATTGCCCCTCAGGATACTTTCAAATCTTTCCTTTCCCACCTTAAAAAGTAATAGTGGGGCTCTCCAGGGATTGGTTCCTGGTCCTCAATTGATAATTATTTATATGAATGACCTTCAGGAGGGAATGAAATGCAAGATTTCCAAGTTTGCTGAAGAAACAAAAATAGGTGGCAGAGCATTCTGTGATGAGGACATTGTGATTCTACAATGGGATTTAGATAGATTGAGTGATGAGGTGAAAATTTAGGTGCAAATTGAGTTTAATGTGGGGATTTGCGAAGGCATGCAGCTCAGTAAAAAGAATCAATAGGCGGATTATTATCTGAATGGAGAGAGACTGCAAATTAATGACATTCATACAGTCTAGGTGTTCTCGAGTGGAAGAATCACAGTAAATTAGCATGCAGGTCCAATGGGTAGTATAGAAGGCAATGGCATTTTGACCTTTATTGATAAGGCTGGGGAAGAACTAATTTCACTGTTTGCATCCTTGTATCCCCGTCATTAGCACATCTTCACCAGACAACCATGGACCATTATGGACTCCACCCTTCCTAAGGTCATCTGTTCCTGGCCCGGTTTTGTTCTGGCCTTCTCTACCTTTCAGTTTGAAGAAAGGCTCCGACCTGAAACATCACCTATTCCTTTTCTCCAGAGATGGTGCTTGACCCGTTTTGTGGCTGTCAATGGAAGGAGAAATTGAGGTTTCATGAGTCTGGGTGGTTGGTGATGAGTGGGGGTGGTGGGGTTGATGATGTGAAGGGGATAGTGACAAGTGGTTGGGTGGGGGTGGGTGGTGGGGGGGTGTTGGAGTTGAGACAAGTCTAATTTATAGCAAAACTGATGAAGGCCAGGGATTGGGAACAGATTTAAAATGTAATATTGCTCCTAATTCCTGGCGTGCAAGTGATAGATGCAACAGATGTTGCATTTGTGAATATTAATTTTAACATTAAATTCCATGTAATTTAAATCAAATAAATAAGTTTATTGGCCAAGTATGCAGATACAAGGAATGTGCCTTGGTGCTCCGCTCACAAATGACAACACAAACATACAGTTAACAATTAAGAATAAAGCATAACCACATCAAAACATTAAGGATACAACATTACGGTCTAAACATGTGGGTGAAAATAAACCAGAGCGAAAAGCAGACTACAGACTTTGGTTATTGAGTAGAACTATCACTCGTGGGGAAAAAAAAGCTGTTTTTATGTCTGGCTGTGGCTGCTTTGACAGTCCGGAGTCGCCTTCCAGAGGGAAGTGCTTCGAAGAGTTTATGGCCAGGGTGAGAGGGGTCAGAGATGATCTTGCCCGCTCGCTTCCTGGCCCTTGCAGTGTACAGTTCGTCAATGGGGGGAAGGTTGCAGCCAACAACCTTCTCAGCTGTGCAAACGATCCGTTGCAGCCTCCGGATGTCGTGCATGGTGGCTGAGCCAAACCAGACCATGATGGAGAAGGTGAGGATGGACTCAATGAGAGCAGTATAGAATTGGACTATCATTGCCTGTGGCAGATTGTGCTTCTTCCGTTGCCGCAGGAAGTACATCCTCTGTTGGGCCTTTTTCAACAGTTCAACAGTTGAACAGAGCTTTATTTGTCATTCGGTACCAAGGTACCGAACGAAACTACATAGCAGTCACACAAAAAAGAACACAAGACACATAACCCCAACACAAACGTCCATCACAGTGACTCCAAACACCCCCTCACTGTGATGGAGGCAACAAAACTTCCACTCTCTTCCCCACGCCCACGGACAGACAGCTCGTCCCCGACCGACCCGCACAGTCCCCGCAAGGGGATGGAAATCCCCGCGGCCGAGCCGCACCGGGCGCTGAAACGTCTCGCGGCCAAGCCGGGCGATGGAAGGCCCCGCGGCCGAGCCGCACCGGGCGATGGAAGGCCCCACGGCCAAGCGCACCGGGCGATGTTAAGTCCAGCGGCCGAGCCGCACCAGCGATGAAAAGTCCGTGGCCGAGCCGCACCGGGCGATGTAAAGTCCCGCGGCCGAGCCGCGCCGGGCGATGTAAAGTCCCGCGGCCGAGCCGCACCGGGCAATGTTAAGTCCAGCGGCCGAGCCGCACCGGGTGATGTTAGGCCCCGCGGCCGAGCTGCACCGGGCGATGGATGGCCCCGCGGCCAAGCCACACCGGGCACTGTTAAGTCCAGCGGCCGAGCCGCACCGGGCGATGTTAAGTCCAGCGGCCGAGCCGCACCCCGCGCCGTGAGGAAGAGACCTAAAAGAGAAAGGTTTCCCCCCCTCCCACCACACCCACACCCACACCACCACCCCCACACATACACAACCAAAAAAAAACAAAAACCATCCCAACACCGACACACAACAAAAAAAAAGGAAAAAAGACGAACAGACTGCTAGCGAGCCGCAGCCGTTAGGCGCCGCCACTTCCGCTTGGCTGACTGCGGAGTCGATGGTGGCCTCATCCGCAAACTTGAGGAGCTTGACAGAGGAGTCTGTGGAGGTGCAGTCGTTGGTGTAGTCGTTGCTTTCCCAGCCTCACATGCAGCTTCCTGTCCGTCAGGAAGTTGATGATCCACTGACAGAGGGGTTCAGGCACAATCAGCTGGGAGAGTTTGTAGCTCTGGCACAATGGTGTTAAAAGCAGAGCTAAAGTCCACAAACAGAATCCTGGCATTGGTCGCCTTGCGGTCTAGGTGCTGGAGGATGAAGTGCAGGCCTAGATTGACTGCGTCGTCCACCGATCTATTGGCCCTATATGCAAACTGCAGGGGGTCCAGCAGGGGGTTTGTGATGTTTTTCAGCTGGGCCAGCACAAGTCTTTCAAAGGTCTTCATGACTACAGAGGTATGTGCGACAGGCCTGTAGTCATTAAGACCAGTGATCCTTGTCTTTTTGGCTACAGGGACAACAGTGGAGACTTTGAATCAGGCAGGGACAGTGCAAGTTTGCAGGGACTGGTTGAAAATGTCTGTGTAGATCAGTGCCAGTTGTTTGGCACAGAGCTTGAGGTTGAATGCATGAGTTGATGTGCACTGAGAGAAGGGCCAACCCTGCACCACACATCACTGGCCGACAGCACTCAGTTTAAATCAGATTACAATTTAAATTGCCATCGAGTTGAGAAGGGAAGAACATCCCGCGTTGTATACCACATCCCTCTGCAACCATATTTTCTTTCACCTTTGTGTGAGATCTGGCTCCACACAATCACCTGGCTTCACAACTGCCTGGTGTAAATGCCCAAATGCCAGTGTGGGATTTGGGCACACCCTGAAGTTCAACTGCTCACTACTATGACCAGTGAAACACCTCACATTTTTCAATAAAATTTGAAGCTGGCAGGTGCAGTGAGGAAGACATTAATGTGATGGTGTTGACCCTCTTAATTACAGTTTCTTTCACAAATCTTTGTATTTCTAGAAATGAAAGGTGAATGCCCTTGCCTTCTCCCAAACACCCCAATTACGCCAACTGGAATGGAAGTATGTGCTGAGCAGCCCATGATGCCATTTGGTGCCTGACTGATGCTGGGCAAACATTACCCACACCCAGGGTAATTGTGTGGGTGTCCGTGGCCAGGACAATTTGCTGATGGACAGTTTCACCTGAAAAGTTACCACTGCGATAGGCTTCCCCAAATGAAACCTGTCTTTACATTAATTTATTCTTTAGAGACTTTAGAGATACAGCGTGGAAACAGGCCCATCAGCCCACAAAGTCCGCGCCGACCAGCTATCATGATACGATAGAACTTCATTTACCCCAGGAAGGAAATTGGTCTGCCAACAGTCATAAAACAGTAAGATACATGAAATTAAAGTGCCAAGCAGAAAGTCCAGGATCGAGGATGTGCAAAAATTGGGGAGGGGGATGGGAGGGTGGGGGGGGAAGAGGAATCAGTCCACCCCTTGACAGAAGGGGGAGGGGTTCTACAGTTTGATAGCCGCAGGGAAAAGGGATCTCCTGTGGTATTCCGTGCTGGATCTTGGTGGAACCAGTCTGTTTGCCGAGAGTGCTCCTTAGGTTGACCAGTGTGCCATGGAGGGGGTGAGCTGTATTGTCCAAGATGCTCTGCAGTTTGAGGAGCATCCTCTCCTCCAAGACCACCTCCAATGAATCCAACTCCACTCCCAGGACGGAGCCAGTCTTCCTGATGAGCTTGTTGATTCTGGTGGCACCCGCGGCCTTCACCCTAGCACACGACAGCAGGATCTCCTCCATACATTAGCACTATCCCACACATTGGGGACAATTTACAATTTAAAGAAGCCTAATAACCTACAAACCTCTACGTCTATGGAGTGTGGGAGGAAACCAGAGCACCTGGAGAAAACCCATGTGGGCACAGGGAGAACGTACAGACTCTGTACAGACTGCACCCATAGTCAGGATCGAACCCGGGTCTCTGGCGCTGTAAGGCAGCAGCTCTACCGCTGTGCCACTGTGCTGCCCCATCATGCACAGGTTTCACGTTACAAAAAAGGGGGAAAGGTTTTCTCACGAATGTTTCACTTTGAGGGCCAGGATGCCAGCTGTGTCACTTCCCCTCTGTAGGCAGATTTCTCCCCATCCTGGATCAGTCCAATCAGGGTAGTGTCATCCGCAAACTTGAGGAGCTTGACGGAGGAGTCTGTGGAGGTGCAGTCGTTGCTTTCCCAGCCTCACATGCTGCTGCTTCATGCAGAGAAAGGTTTTCTCACGAATGTTTCACTTTGAGGGCCAATACGTAGGAATAACATTCATGTTAGCCTACAAAATTATTTATACCATACATTATATAGTGAAATATGCAGCTTAAAATAGTGGCACAACTCTTCCTCCCCATGCCAGGCCTTGCACAGGGACTTTGCAAGTCATCTCCACAAAGTCTCCACTTCCAATCGATAGGCAGCAGCAGGGGCTCAGTCTGCCCTTGGCTGCTCCTGTGGATTCTTCATGAATCCAACAACATGACCTGACCCTGCTCTTGGTATGAAAATGCTTCCCCTGAAGCAGGGCTTGGTTTAACCGTGTGCAAGTGCAGCCAGCCCATTTAAAGTAATGGCAGAGAATGCCAACTGGAAGAAAACAAGTTACTTTTATTAATCACCCACGTTTGTTTCAATTTATGAGTTGACCTTTAGTACGCGAATGTGTTTATTTTGAGTTTTAGATGTCAAAAATAAATGTCAATCTTTTTTGAACAATATTTTTAATTTTTAAATGTCCTCAATGTTAATGCTACTCAGTATTACTAGATGTTGAAAGATACAAAAGACTCCATGTCTCCCCTGCGTTGACAGCCCTGACAGCTCGTACACCTAAAGAGTGGAGCCTCATCAGCTATCAAAGCCACCCTGTGTGTGTGGTTCACTGGAACCGATGCTGCACCTCTTAACACCAAAAGACTGAAGACAGACTTCCAATAGGAGATAGTATCAAGGACCACACTGAAGAAAAAAATCTTGGCACAAGGGTAAGCAACCAGCAACATAAGATCTGTCATACAGTCAGAGTCAATCAGCACGGAAACAGGCCCTTCAGCCCAACTTGTCCATGCCAACCAACATGCCCTATCTACACTAGTCCCATCTGCCCACATTTGGCCCATATATCCCTCTAAACCTTTCTTATCCATGTACCTCTCCAAATGTCTTTTAAATGTTGTTCATTCCAAATACCCACTGCCTTTTATGAGAAAAGGTTGCCCCTTTGATTCCTATTAAATATTTCCCCTCTCACCTTGCACCTATGCTCACAGGCGCTCTTCCTCTACTATGGGTAAAAAAAACTGTGCATCTACTCTATCTATTCCCCTCATGATCTTAAACGCCTTTATTAGATCACCGCTCATCCCCCTGCACTCCAAGGAATAAGGTCCTAGGCTGCCCAACCTTACCATATAGCTCAGACCCTCGTCCTGGCAACATCCTCGTAAATCTTCTCTGCACTCTTTCCAGCTTTAACAGCCTATTTCCCATAGCAAGATGACCAAAGCTGAACACAATACTCAAAATGTGGCCTCACCAACGTCTTGTACAAAGATGTGCACCAATGTCTATCTCATAGAAGATTGCAACGCAACAGGATATTTGATTGATCATGTTTATGCCAGCTAATTAGTCCCAAGGCTTATTCTTTCCTTATATGCCAGCTAATTAGTCCCAAGGCTTATTCTTTCCTTATATCCTTCTTGCATTAAAAAAAAACCCCATCCAATAGTCAATTTATTTGTCACATACACGTAAATGTGCAGTGAAATGAAAGATTACCCGCAGTTCAACAATAAGACCAATAAAAATAAGCAATAACACATACAATCATAGACCAACACCAAACAAAAGAAACATCCGTCACAGTGAGTCTCCTCCAGTCACCTCCTCACTGTGATGGAAGGCCAGAATGTCTTTTCTCTTCCCCTGCTGTCTTCTCCCGCGGTCAGGCTGTTGAAGTCCCTTTTACAAGCCAACCCCTTTTACAAGCCAATGATGATTCTACTTGCATTACTATTTCAGACATTCTCCACTTTAGATATCAAAAGAATAAATAGTTCTGATTTTTGTTCTTTTGATGTCCTCGCCGTCACACCTTTTATAACTTTGAACATCTCGTTCAGATCCTGCGTTCCACTTCACTGCTGCAATGAAGAGCACACTCATTTATCTAATTCTTTCCCATTATTAAATTAATTCACTCCTGATAACATCACCCTAACCCCCCCCTCCCCCGCCCCCTTTTCCTTGACTTTGACATTCAACCTAAACTAAAGACTCCACATGCATCGAATCAGTGGCCCAAACAATATTTTCTTCAACTCTTATTTAAGATCCTATACACTTTACTTTTGCAGCTTCTACCAACTTGTCCTCCCACTGTCATCTGAAAATCGACACCCACAAGTGCAGAGAATTTAATGCATTATACATATAAAATAAACAAATATGTAAGTGTGAGATAACACATGTTAGGATTTGAATTTAATTATTTCAAGTGTGGAAAGAAATGCATATTTTACAAAAGTATATTGGATTTTTCTAGTTCCTGGAGGACATTAGTAAAACTGGTGGGTTGGCACGAGTTCACAAGATTTCTCTGCCATCATGATACTGGTGGGGTGGGACCATCTGCAGAAGGGGGAGCAGGAGGTGGCTGCAGCGGCCAGTAGAATGGGAAGCAGCAGGAGGCCATGGGGAGCTTGGAGAAAGCAGGAATGTCAGACAGGAGGCCAGACCGAACAACCTGCTGCCTCGAAATGAAGGCAGTGAAAGTGACAGCCAAGAGGCCTTAAGAAATAGGTGGGGTTTGATACTAATTGATCTGGAGACTTTAGTTTGCTTTAGAGATAGAGTGCAGAAACAGGCTCTTTGGCCCACCGAATCCTCACCAATCAGAGATCCCCTTACACTAGCACTAGGGACAATTACAATCTTTACCAAAACCAATTAACCTCCAAACCTGTACGTCTTTGGAGTGTGGGAGGAAACCGGAGCACCCCGGGAAAGCCCAAGCAGTAACAGGGAGAACGTACAAGCTCTGTATGGACAGCACCCATCGTCAGAATCAAACAAAGGCCTCTGACGCTGTAAGGCAGCAACTCTATTGCTGTACCACCAATGTGGCCCCTTATGCCCAGAGACATCTGAAGATCTTTAACAGAGTTATTATTTCTTCAGAGTGGATTTCCAGGTGTTAGTAAACCACTAATTCTTCCCCAAAGTTAAGAGACAAGTTCAGGATTTTCTTTTAACTTGGTTGTTTGAAGGATAGAAGGGAAATTTACAGATATGGGCAATGTGATGATGTACGTCTGCAAAAATCTATACACTTTACGTTTTAAATTTAATTTAAATTAAATTTCACAATTTAATTTCTACCTCGCCGCTTCTGACATGCCTGGTGGTTGCATTCACGAATGAGACATTACACTTGCATCAGATTGGATCCTGGCTGTTGTCTTTGACAGGGTGGCTACTGTGAGCACAGTTCTTCATGCTGCTGCCAGCCATGCTGAACCTCCCGACTGACACTTCACGCTCGGCTGCTGGCTTCACGCTCGGCTGCTGCCTCTCTCACACCACGCAAAGCCACATTGTTCTCTCTGTTCTTTCAATAGACAATAGACAATAGGTGCAGGAGTAGGCCATTCAGCCCTTCGAGCCAGCACCGCCATTCAATGCGATCATGGCTGATCACTCTCAATCAGTACCCCGTTCCTGCCTTCTCCCCATACCCCCTCACTCCGCTATCCTTAAGAGCTCTATCCAGCTCTCTCTTGAAAGCATCCAACGAACTGGCCTCCACTGCCTTCTGAGGCAGAGAATTCCACACCTTCACCACTCTCTGACTGAAAAAGTTCTTCCTCATCTCCGTTCTAAATGGCCTACCCCTTATTCTTAAACTGTGGCCCCTTGTTCTGGACTCCCCCAACATTGGGAACATGTTTCCTGCCTCTAATGTGTCCAATCCCCTAATTATCTTATATGTTTCAATAAGATCCCCCCTCATCCTTCTAAATTCCAGTGTATACAAGCCTAATTGCTCCAGCCTTTCAACATACGACAGTCCCGCCATTCCGGGAATCAACCTAGTGAATCTACGCTGCACGCCCTCAATAGCAAGAATATCCTTCCTCAAATTTGGAGACCAAAACTGCACACAGTACTCCAGGTGCGGTCTCACCAGGGCTGTGTCATCACCACTGGGCACCCTGTACCAACTTTCTTATGATTAAAAGGTTCTGAAGTCATGTTCACTTCCATGCACAAAAGGAACAGGCTTCAACCTTGTTTTGAAAAAAAAAATCATCAGGTTGGCTTTTACCTGGTATAACCAATAGAACCTGGATTAATGTTTAAACTGATTCCCTGATCACAATAAAAAAATCCATCACAGTGCTTTCCTCAACATTGGAGGTGGAGATCTGTGAATTTTTTTTCCCATAAAGACACAAAATATGCAAATGATGATAATATTTCAATTAGGCTGTCTTGGGAGATCAGTGGCAAATTCCTCCAGTCTTTAAAAAAAACAGCCTCCTTTGAAAACCTCCATCTTGATAACTACACTTTGATCTTCTCAGTGGGAGCTTTGGCCAAGAATTGTGGGTAGAGGTCTCTTAACCACATTTCCCATTTCCCTTGCAGGTGGCTTGGTTAAGAATGGTAAACTCACCTCTACAGGAAGTTATCAAATGTCAGTCAACTGACGGATTCAAGCATCCTTAGTGTTGAGAATCCAATGTTCCAAACATCTACTAATAGCGAAGCTAATGGCATTGAGCACGCTCCCTACCCACCATCCTTACTGGCTCACCGTCTTTTCCACCATTGAATATAATCACGGTCAATCCCGTGTCACAAGTCCACTTTCCCACCTGATCCTTACATTCCCTCATTCCTATGGTGTCCGAATAGCTATCCATATTAGCCTTGAGAAATAGAGCATCCGTTGAATGTCTGACAATCCTCAATGATAAGAAATTTCTTCCCAGCCCAAAACTAAACCCCTAACTGTGCTCCCACATTCTAGATTGTCCACTTGTGGAAAGTGAATTTCAAACTCTCCCCTTCCACTCTTTCTCAGATGAACAATCCGAGATTAGTGTTGGTGAGAAGCCTGGAAGCTTTGGACTTGCCCAATAGGACTTTCTCCTCTCTCCCACAGACACAGACACACCCCCATTCTGAATATACCCTATCAGTGTTCTCCAGAGATGCTGCCTGACCTGCTGAGCTATTCTAGGACTTTGTGTCCTTTATAATTCAATGGAGTGTCTGCCTATATTTTTGTACTTAAATCGCTCAAATTGTAAACACACCCTTCTGACAGGGCTGAATACATGACCAACTGAGCCACATCTGGCGTCCGTGTGTAAAATAATGCATGGCTGTGCCATTATAGTAGTGAGGAAGACCAAGGATGTGAAAATTTAAACTAGGTCTAAGTAGAATAGACAAGATATCAGATCAAGGCCCTTCCTTTCCAAAGGGAGTAGTTAGTCCAGGGAATTGACTGTTGGCAGATATGATTTGGACGAGGGAATTGAATGCAACATCTCTAAGTTTGCGGATGACACGAAGCTGGGTGGCAGTGTTAGCTGCGAGGAGGATGCTAGGAGGCTGCAGAGTGACTTGGATAGATTAGGCGAGTGGGCAAATGCATGGCAGATGCAATATAATGTGGATAAATGTGAGGTTATCCACTTTGGCGGCAAGAACAGGAAAGCAGAGTATTACCTGAATGGTGACCGATTGGGAGAAGGGGAGATGCAACGTGACCTGGGTGTCATGGTGCACCAGTCATTGAAAGCAAGCATGCAGGTGCAGCAGGCAGTGAAGAAAGCGAATGGTATGTTGGCATTCATAGCAAGAGGATTTGAGTTTAGGAGCAGGGAGGTTCTGCTGCAGTTGTACAGGGCCTTGGTGAGACCGCACCTGGAGTATTGTGTGCAGTTTTGGTCTCCTAACCTGAGGAAAGACATTCTTGCCTTAGAGGGAGTACAGAGAAGGTTCACCAGATTGATCCCTGGGATGGCGGGACTTACATATGAGGAAAGACTGGATAGACTGGGCTTGTACTCGCTGGAATTTAGAAGACTGAGGGGGGATCTTATAGAAACATATAAAATTCTTAAGGGGTTGGAGAGGCTAGATGCGGGAAGATTGTTCCCGATGTTGGGGGAGTCCAGAACCAGGGGTCACAGCTTAAGGATAAGGGGGAAGTCTTTTAGGACCGAGATGAGAAAACATTTCTTCACACAGAGAGTGGTGAGTCTGTGGAATTCTCTGCCACAGAAGGTAGTTGAGGCCAGTTCATTGGCTATATTTAAGAGGGAGTTAGATGTGGCCCTTTTTGCTAAAGGGATCAGGGGGTATGGAGAGAAGGCAGGTACAGGCTACTGAGCTGGATGATCAGCCATGATCATATTGAATGGCGGTGCAGGCTCGAAGGGCCGAATGGCCTACTCCTGCACCTATTTTCTATGTTTCTATGTTTCTATGATGGATGCAGGCCTCAGAAAGATGTGGTATAGTTGGTTATTGGGACAAAGAGTACATTGCATTGAGGGCAGATTAACAAGGAGCACCTAGTACTTCTAACTTCTTGGTATGGTTTCACTCGCTAGAAAGGTTGAATAGAGGATGTCACTAGTCTGAAGAAGGGTCTCGACCCGAAACGTCACCCATTCCTTCTCTCCAGAGATGTTACCTGTCCCGCTGAGTTTCTCCAGCTTTTTGTGTCTATCACCAGATTATTGTTTTTCTCCTTACTGGCCCGGGAGAGATCAATGTTTTTTTTGTAGATATCACAGAAGCAATATGGAGTTTAGTGTAGGAAAGTATGATCTTACTGAATGGTACAGCAGAGCATGGAACCCATGGCTTCTGTTTCTATTGTTTTTAATTCCCACCTCTCCCAGGATTTGGGAGTAGGTTGTATCTAATGGTGTAGTTCTTCCATCATGAGTATGAGATAAGTTGTGCCTGTGAGAGTTAAAACACAAACATGTAAAATAGGCAAGAGAAGACAAGCTTCCCTTGCTTGTTAGTTTTACATATCTGCATTTTAACTGAGATAAGCACAACATTACACAGAGAAATTACTTATTTACAAAAATGGCACCAATAATAACATTCAATCCATAGTCAAACAAAGAAAGTTAAGAAAACAAACATAGTTAGAACACATACTAGACACAAAAAGGCTTTGTGCAAAAAGTACATGTTAAGTTTATAAATGGAAAAAAGTTAATCGTACTTGCACCCACACAATTATTCCACCCACACATCTCTGTGGCAGGCTGAATCGCTGAATGCTATCAATGGGGCTGACATTTTAGCATTGCACGTTTGGCCAAATCAATCTTTGCCTACAAAACAATGTAAGGAAGTTGAAGAAACATATCAAATCTGCCATACATGATGCCATCACACACAATAAATGCCAGTTGGCAATTATCCAAAATAAAACCTCATTTTGATTGTTTATCATTTAGCTAATGGAAACAGACAAAGAACCAAGAAGTGGAAATAAATTGTTAAAAGTTGCAAGAATGAGCAAGTGTTTCCCCAGAGGGTTCAATGGCCAAACACTAACGTCACAAAAGTTATTATTAATGAGGAAGTGTACGACAAACAGGCGATATTATCTCAAGTCACACAAATGGAAAACTGAGTGCTGTTTTAGTTTAGTTTAAAGATACAGCATGGAAACAGACCCTTCAGCCTACCGAGTCGATGCTAACCATTGATCACCTGTTCACACAAGTTCTGTGTTATTCCAATTACTCACAAACATGGGGCAATTTACAGAGGCCAATTAACCTACAAACCCATAAGTCTTTGGGATGTGGGAGAACATGTGGGAGAATGTGCAAACTCCACATAGACAACACCCGAGGTCAGGATCAAACCCGGGTCTCTGGCGTTGTGTAGCAGCAGCTTCTGCACCACAGTGCCCCACTCAATTAATATTTTATTTTTTATTTTTCATTTAATAAACCCATATGTGGGTCCAGTCTTACACCAGAATCCTTAGAGAGCATGGGATAACTCTCGACTGAACATCTGTGAAATTATAGATCTTGAAATGTATCCTATACCATATATTGTTTAATATTTATTCTCAGCATGGATTTAATTGCACCCCAATTGCAGATATTAGTTCTATATATAGCACTTGCATCTTGAATATTGAAATTAAATAATATTTCTCATCAATTCACAAAATGTTCAGTTAAAATGAATTACAGCTGTGCAGTATAAAATAATTTGATTGTTTGTTTAACACAGAAACTCTCAAAGTGATGGACTCACAACAGAGAGATCTGAATGGTACTCCAAGCAGTGGCAGGCAATTCAGCTTTACTGAATAGTAAGTTCAGCCCTTCTTGGAGAAACTGTTGGTTAAAGCTCTTTGTGGAAGCAGCAAGGCAGCCACCTAGTCTCAAAATTGCACTGCGACTGCACAGACTCAAAAAAGAGTGCATAAGGGTTTTCATTAGTGTGTCTGCTCAACACTGAAGCAGCAGTGACAAGCATTCACAAATGTTGCTTCAATGAAAGCAGATATGGACCAAAGAATAAAATCATGTGACATAAACATGAAATGATATTCATCGGAAGAGAGGCAAGGAATGTCACCAAAATGAATGGAGAGACTCTTACCAAAAACATGTGGTCAGAAGAAGAAAGGAAAACTGTACAGCATTGGACCTCTAGAGGCCAAATATATAGCAAGAAATCTTTTGATATTAGCAAGAAGCGTTGATACATCAAAAGGACCAAATTGAATTATAAAAACTATTTACTGAAATTAATCTTGAAAGGCAGAATGCAGCTTCTTGCGAGTTAAGATATAATAAGCATCACACCAAATTTTATTTGTTCTTTCGCTAAAGAGCAAATGACTTGGAATGGTGTTCAAGGGGCCATGGTTTTTACTGAGCTTTTGTAATGCAGAATATATGAATATCTAGAGAATGTAGTTCAAATCTCACTAAGCCATATGCAAGAAACAGAAATTGCCAGTTGGCACCGGGAGAAAGTGAAACTGTGTTGGCTCATCAGCTCAATGACCCAGGATTGATGAATTGAATACATTTTATTAACCAAGTATGTATACATACAAGGAATTTGCCATGGTGCTTTGCTCGCAAGTAACAACATGATATACAGTAAACAATTAAGAATAAAACATTATAATTTAAACATGTGAAGGATGAAATAAAATACCAGAGCAAAAGGAGGCTACAGACTTTTGGTTGTTGAGTAGAGCTACTGCTCATGGAATAAAGCTGCTTTTAAGTCTGGCTGTGGGTGCTTTGGCAGTCCGGAGATGCCTTGCAGAGGGAAGTGCTCCAAAGAGTTTGTGGCCAGGGTGAGAGGGGTCAGAGATGATCTTACCCACTCGCTTCCTGGCCCTTGTAGTGTACAGTTCGTGGATGGGGGGGTGGGGGGGGGGGGGAAGATTCCTCCCCATCCTGGATCAGTCCAATCAGGTTGTGTCATCCGCAAACTTGAGAAACTTGACAGAGGAGTCTGTGGAGGTGCAGTCGTTGGTGTAGAGAGAGTAAAGGAGAGGGGAGAGTACACAGCCTTGCGGTGTTCCTATGCTGAGGGTCAGCGGGTCTGAGATGTGCTTTCCCAGCCTCACATTCTGCTTCCTGTCTGTCAGGAATTTGGTGATCCACTGACAGAGGGGTTCAGGCACAGTCAGCTGGGAGAGTTTGGAGTGTAGTAGCTCTGGCACAATGGTGTTGAATGCAGAGCTAAAATCCACAAACACAATCCTTGCATAGATCCCCTGGCAGTCTAGGTGCTGGAGGATGAAGTGCAGGCCTAGGTTGACTGCGTCATCCACTGATCTATTGGCCCAGTATCCAAACTGCAGGGGGTCCAGCAGGGGGTTTGTGATACTTTTCAGGTGGACCAGCACTAGTCTTTCAAGGGTCTTCATGATTAGAGGTCAGTGCGACAGGCCTGTAGACATTAAGACCAGAAATCCTTGGCTTTTTGGGTACACGAACAATAGTGGAGACTTTGAAGCAGGCAGGGAGAGTGCAGGCTTGCAGGGACTGGTTGAAAATGTCTGTGTAGACTGGTGCAAGTTGTTGGGCACAGAGCTTGATGGTAGAGGGGGAAACATTGTCTGGTCCTGGAGATTTCCGGCTTTTCTGTCTCCTGAATAGCTTCTCCACCTCCTCAATTTATATTGTTAGTGATGAAGAAGTGGCCAGACTGATGTTGGGCAGCTAGGAGGGGGTGGGTGGGGATGGGTCCAGCCTTTGCAGACTGGAGTCAGGCTGTAAGTGGGTGTGAAGTGGAAATTGGGGAGGGGTGGGTGGGGAAGGGTCCAGTCGTTGCAGAGTGGAGTCAGACTGTAAGTGGGTGTGAAGTGGTGATTGGGGAGGAGTGGGCGAGGAAGGGTCCAGTCTTTGTAGACTGGAGTCAGGCTGTGAGTTGGTGTGAAGTAGTGATTGGGGAGGAGTGGGAGGGGGCTATGTTTCTGTCTATCAAACGAGTAGAACTCATTTAGGTCGTTGATCAGCTGACGATTGTCCAAAGAGCGGGAGGTTTTCCTCTTGTAGCTTGTGATTTCTTGCAAGCCCTTCCACACTGAAGTTGAGTCATTAGCCAAGAACTTGCTCCTCAACTTCTCAGAGTACCTTTCCTTGGTAGTTCTGATTCCTCTTCTCAGCTTGTACTTGGCCTGCCTGTAGAGGTCTGCATCCCCATTCCTGTAGGCCTCATCTTTTGACTGGCGGAGCTGTCCGAGTTCTGCTGTGAACCAAGGCTTGTCGTTGTTGAACCTAATCTGGGTCCTAGTGGGAATGCAACTGCCCTCACAAAAGCTGACATGTGATGTCATTGATGTCAGTGTTGACCTCAACTTCCCCTATAACGATCTGGCCTAAAGCAGCATTTAACTTTTTCTAATGGCAGTTTTATAAATTCAATCCTGGCTTGTACCCAGCTCAAGGGCCAGTTGTCTTTTAGAAGCCTTCTGGGTTATATCAAAATATTGTCTTTGTCTATTGTCTATTATAAGTCATTCACAATTCTTTGCAGGGCAAACATACTTTCTTGACTGAAGAAATGACATGAGCATTTATTGGTGATCCTTTAGTTTCACCACATGAGCCAAATTCCCAAACACAGGTTGGTCCCAACACCAGATAACTGTAACAGGTCAAAGTGAAGCCCTCATCTCATCTACTCAGACCAAAGAGGAATGGATTAATTGTTCTTAAATTTAAGACCAATAGATTTTGGCTTGTAAAAAAAAACCCTATCGGTCTAAGATACAGCAGCATGGAAACTTGGCGAGAAATTGAACTGGGATACAGATTAGTGTTACATTTGTTGCTGGGTATTATTTGTTCCCAGTATTACAGGAATAGGGATAAATTATGAAAATATTTGTACCTTGCCAGAAGGTAGAGGAAGAATTCACATTAATATTCAATCTTCTATGACCTCAGGATGTCCCATTGCTTCTCCCAGCCCATGAAACAAGTCAACATTGAAGTGCAATGTTGGCAAACATTAATCCAATTTATGCACAGCCTCAATCATATAGACCATTAGTGAGATAAATAAACAGGTAATCTGCTATTGATAGTGTTTGTTAAAGGTTAAAGATTGGCAGTGCATTGGAAGAACCCTAATCCTCTTGGATGAACAAAATAAGGGAATCTCTGAAACCTACCCAAGGGGATTATTTGATGGTTTGACAACTAATCTTAAACTGTCTGCTGATAACATTCAGATCCAAACTGGAGCCCGAACTTAAAACGTTCCAACTCGGATGCCAAGGATACCATTGATCCAAGCTGACACGCAGGTTGCCAGGTTAAAGTTAATCAATATTTTAAGTGAAAGCCTGCAGGAACAGTTCAGGAAGCACCACTTCACACAAAGAATGAGTGACACTTAGCATAATCACATAATTGATTTAAGAATGTTAACTGAATTTAAGAAATAAGTACTGTGCAATATATGGAGTCTTAAGGAGAGCTCGGTAAATTTTTGTGGAAGGTCGTGTAGCAAGAGCAAAACATTTTATACCTTTATCTTAATTACAAACATTGACTTGCCTGAAGTCTAGAGCTGTAGCAGTTCATAGCCTCAAAAGGTTAATTATCAACCCATGTTTCGCTGCATTATGGAATGCATTACAATTGACATGTCAAAGAATAAACCTATTGCTTGTTGTCACTTTGCAACTGGAGACCAATAATTTGTCACATGGACCATGGAACATGAAACCTAGCAGTTTAAAACAGCAGCTCACCACAACCCTCTGAAGTATCTGGGCGTAGACATTAAAAAAGCCATGTGAGGCGGGTAAAAAAGGCCTTTAGCCCCATTTATGTATAAAATGATCCTTGAAACCATTTGAGGTTTCCATGCCTGTGCTTTTGTCCCAGTCATGCCTATGTGGGCGACAGCATGGTAGAAGGAAAGTATTCAGTCGCTGATGCCTGTGTTTCTATTTACCTCTGGCCCAACAAGCTATTCCTTTCAAGTATTTATCCAACTCCAAAATTATCAAATTGCAGAGGACATTTAATGACCAATACTAAAAACCATTGTCATTTGCCTTCTGGAATGCAGCAGAGGCTTGGCCAATGCTTGTATATCCTGCCCAACATCACAAATTCCAACGGAGAGTGAAATCACACAACCTATATGACTGCAGCTATCTGTCACTACCTACATTCTACCCTCATTGAAGCTGCAAGCTCTGCCTAGGGCCCTGCCTTCAATGCAAAATTGAAAAGGGTGGGGTAAAATGAAACAATGTCCTGGCAATTTATCTACATTGACGGATGCCAACACTAATCCTCTGGATCCAGCAGATGTTTAGAGTTGTAACCTCTATATATTTGCTCACCTTAGAGTAGGCAGAACTATTTAACTGAAGGTCACTCAGTATCTAGGTCAGTGAAACAATAATCTTTCTAATTACAGAGTGTTATAAAAAATGATTCCGAGGATGTGGGCTGATGAAAGCAGCTCCAACTACGTTCTCAAAGCTCAGCGTCATCTGGGTCAAAGAAACACACAGCCACCCACCATCCTAAACATTCACTCCCCTCCCCCCAAATATTATCCCCACAAGATGAAGGGTCCCTACCCAAAATGTCAGCTGTCTATTTCCTTCAACTGATGCTGTCCAACCTGCGGACCCCCTCCAGCTGCTCTCCTTTTTTATTTGCAGATTCCAGCATCTGCAGCCTCTTTAGCTTCTAATATTTCCTCTCCAGCTCCAAGATACCTGCAGCACGTTGCCAAGATTTCTTTGATAATTCCTTCCAACCCAGCTTCCTTGACAGTCTCGGATGGCAAAGCCAGCAGGTAAATTTGAACACTATAATCTTCACATTTCTCTTCCGGACAATATTCTGTCACTACCAGGTCAATATCATAGAAACATAGAAAATAGGTGCAGGAGGAGGCCATTTGGCCCTTCGAGCCAGCACCGCCATTCATTGTGACCATTGTGGCTGATCATCCACAATCAGTAACCTGTGCCTGCCTTCTGCCCGTATCCCTTGATTCCACCAGCCCCTAGAGCTCTATCTAACTCTCTTTTAAATATCCTGAGTCTTTAACACTGTTGCAGCACCTTACCACACAGACTGCAAAGTTCAAGGCATCAACCCATCGTCACCTTCTCAAAGACACCCACATCCCATAGAAGGATTTATATATTTTTTAACAGTTTGCCCGCCCACCTAACATAGATAGTTCAGAACTAATTCCCTCACTTATTCATGCATCTTTCTGCCAATACCCGATATATTTTTTCTCTACACTGTCCAATTTACCCTCCCTCAGGGACAAAAATGTCTGTCAGGTGCAAATACAGCCTCTTTCTCTTACAAGACTTTTTGTTCACCCCAAGTTGCTGTGAAGAGCGCAGAGCAGGGAAAAGGGAGAGGAGTGGAGGAGGATCATTAAAATGACATCTCTCAGAGCAGCTTGAAGGAGACAATGAAGATAATTCATACATCTGTTGTACTCAAAGGAGTGACTAACAACTCGCCTGGGTGATAGAATTAAATCCGCACACACACATTTATCATTTTAACAATGACCGAACGATGAGAAAGTAAAATACGTTGACTGTTACTTCACCAAGACCAATTGAAAGTCCTTTCCCTTCTCTTCCCGGGTCTGTAGGAGCAGAGCTTGAGCCTGTGGGTTTGCAGGATTCTTCAGAAGACCTTATTTCTTCAGAAGCTGCACGCACACAAGACTGAGAGACACACACTCTTATATGCACGTACACTTCAGTGGTTCAGTGAGAAAATTAGCTGGGAGATCTGCAAATGCACATGCAGGCACCAGCATCAAAGTCTGCTCAGCTGGGCATGGTTGAGAAAGATAAAGTTTAGAAGCGGAATACACAATTTGTGAATAAGATTTGCCTTCTACATACATACACTGATGGGGAGGATGGAGGGTGTTGTGAGAGGTAACCACCCAATGACAATGGCCATGGACCCCTATGGCTTCAAGCATGGTTTTCAAATAAGTTGAGGATTTTGATTGAATGCACTAAATCACTGGCTGAACATTGAGTTATTAAATCCACTCTGGCATCCAAACAGCAGTGCTGGCAGCCAGTCAGGTTGCAGATACCCATTATTTACAAGGTAGACACAAAAAGCTGGAGTAACTCAGTGGGACAGGCAGCATCTCTGGAGAGAAGGAACAGGTGACATTTCGGGTCGAGACCCTTCTTTAGACTGATGTCAGGGAAGGGGGCGGGCAAAGATAGGATGTAGTCAGAGACAGGAAGACTAGTGGGAGAACTGGGAAGGGGAGGGGATAGAGAGGGAACATTAGACTTCTCTAACTTCAGGTAGTCCCTGCTTTCCCTCTCTATCTTCTACCCAACGTACAGCTGCATGATTAATGTCATTGAACAACAACTGCATGTTGAAAATGAAATCAGGTGTGGTTTAGAAAACATCCTGGTAGATGTGGTAACCCTCACAATACTGGACGTGCAACGAACAGCAACCTCAGGAAGGTCAGCCAAATTCAGTCCCAGTAATTGGCCTCCTGCTCATTCTCAGTCATTGTCAATACAAGGGAACCGGGCACAATTTGACTCCACGACAAACAATCCATCTGTGATGTACTGAAAGGACACACAAAATAGGAGCAGGAGTGAATAATAGAGACATGAAACTCCAGGTGATGGTTTACAAAAGACACAGAGTGCTGACACAAAATGCTGGAGTAACTCAGTGGGTCAGGCAGCATCCCAGGAGAGAAGGAATGGGTGACGCATCGGGTCGAGGCACTTCTTCAGACTGTCTGAAGAAAGGTCTCAACCCGAAACATCACCTATTCCTTCTCTCCCGAGATGCTGCCTGACCCGCTGAGTTACTCCAGCATTTTGTGTCTACCTTCGATTTGAACCAGCATCTGCAGTTTTTTTCCTACACAGAGTGCTGAAGTAGCTCAGTGGGTCAGGTAGCATCTCAGGAGAACATGGATAGTCGATAGGGACCCTATTTCAGTCCAAAGAAGGGATCGGATCCAAAAAGTCACCAATCCATGTTCTCCTGAGATAGTACCTGACCTGCAGAGCTATTCCATCATTCTGTGTCTGCAGAATGAGTCATTTAGCCGCAGTAGCCTGATTCATCTTTCAATGTCATGGGTGATCTAACCTATCAACTCAATATGCCTTTACTTCTTGATCCCCATAACCTGATCCCCTGATTTTCAGACAGGGGAAAATCTCTCTGTTGATTCTGCATAAATAGATTTTTTTGCTAGAAATTCACACAATGTTCAGAGAAGAAATCTTCCCTAGATGCATCCCTGCACCTAATCTTGAAACTAATTCCTCTCCTCCCTGCCCCGCTAGCAAACCTCCCCACCCAGGTTAGAACAAGAAAGTGGTATTGAGATAAAAAGAAAAATCAATCGTAATATTATGGACTGGTGGAACAGGTATAAGGGACCAAATGGCCTGTCTCTGCTTCTATTCTTTTCACTCAACTAAATCACCACACATTTCTACAAAAATAATCCTCTTTAAGCTTAAATTCTCCCTCGAGAGAAGCAGCTCATGCAACGCGAGCTTTTGACTTATATTTCCGAGGAATTCCTGACTTTACTGGATCTGCAATGGGCATCTCCCCCATGCATTTCTAAAAACTCCCATATTCCACGAATGGCAAATGTTCAGTTTGTCTGGTCCTTTTGAAAATATTGCCACCCGATCCTGATCATCCAATTTTATTACATCCGTTTGAGACCCTCTTTGCTTTGAAAACACAATCTACAGTCACAAGGACCAAGCAAATATTTGCTGGAGGAAACTCAGAAAGCAGTTGGAGGTACCAAATCTTTATTTATAATTAGACAGTCAGATGTTTGAATGCCTCCATGAAGTGTCACTCAGTCCTACCTCCGTTTCACTGGCAAGTTTCCCAAATCCTGGAACACCAATGCTGGAGGCGTTAACTTCAAATCCCCGCTGAAATCATCTTAAGAAACATTTCCTCAGGTTGTGATAATGAGCATCCCACCTCCACTGACATGCAGAGAATCATTGTTAAATCCAGAAGTACCCAGACACAACTAAACCATAAGTAAATGGCGGGAGAGAGTTAAATTTCCCCTCAACCGATTGCTGTGGAGAAAATTGGTTTTAACGATTAGCAAAAGAAGTAAGCAAAAGGATCAGTGGGTGATTAAACACATGTTCTCCATCAATCCAATTTGTTAGAGGCAATGGATTATTACATAAATTATCCCTCGTATTTCTCATATCAGTAAATTACCACATTGATGTTTTCAGCAAATATCTTCACAGTTGTAGTGGAAAAACAAAACTCATCTCATTAATCACATTGCCATATGCAGAAGAATATAAATCAACAACAAACGAGAACACAGAAAAAGTACACAGTAAAAATAACACTGTTACTTTGTTCTGTGTGGATGGAGCAATCCAAAGTGGTACCCTGAGCTCCGAAAGCCACAATAATTCACCAACTAAATTTAGCTAAAGGGTATATAAATGAACAAGGCCCCATTTATTTGAGGATGCAGCTTATTTAACATTGCAAGTCACAATTAGAGTAAACTGGAAAAACTAATGCTTTGTAATTGAAATTTCATTCTTTCTTTACAGTGATATTTATTTTGCCATCCTCATGCAGTCATCATGTACAGTTAGGTTCCCTGCAAATGCTGGTTTAAACAGAAAATGTGGAGTTGGTTCATATACAATGTTGGGGAGGAGGGGAGGGGGGGGGGCTTGCATCCAAAGCCAGGCATTAAAAAATAACCTGCATTGTTCCCAATGAGGTACAGATTCTAATAAAATGCAACACAGCAGATTGAGGCGGGTATCAGTCCACAAAGCCACAGCCCATGGCAGACCAGGCTCTGGGAGACCAATAAGGAGCCATCTTCTACAGCATAGAAGTAGCTCCAAATCCTCCCCCAGGTGTAAGTGTCTCCACTCAATAAATTAACATCCTCACGCGATAGGTCAGGTGAGCCAAAGACGTACAGGTATGTAGGTTAATTGGCTGGGTAAATGTAAAAATTGTCCCTAGTGGGTGTAGGATAGTGTTAATGTACGGGGATCACTGGGCGGCACGGACTTGGAGGGCCGAAAAGGCCTGTTTCCGGCTGTATATATATGATATGATATGAGCCCCACACACTGATAGCAATTACAACAGGTCGTTTTAGTAAATGGAACAGGGATTTACTCATTCATTTATTATGGTTAGTGAGAGTGGTCCTGCCAAGGTTCATGTGAAGAATAAGCCTAATATACCTGGGCTTGCTCATGTGAACCATGGTGGAGGATGAAGAAAGTTACTTTCCTTTAGGACAATTAGCAAGTTCAAATGAAACTGACTCTTAGTCTGGCCATCACATATCCTGAACAGTCGATGCCTCCCTCCAACATTCTGCTGGAAGATTGGCAATGTTCACCCTGGGGTTCCCACTAGATAGCTCTCTGATCTTCCTCTGGCTCCTGCTGTTTAGTTTAATTTAGAGATACAGCATGGAAACAGGCCCTTCAGCCCACCGAATCCACGCTGACCAATGATCACCCATACACTGGTGATATTCAACATTCTTGGGACAATTTGCAGAAGCCAATTAACCTACAAAACTGTACATCTTTGGAGTGAGGGAGGAAACCAGGGCAGCCAGAGAAAATGCATGGGGTCACAGGGAGAATGAACAAACTCTGTGCAGGCAGCACCCTTAGTCGGGATCGAACCCGGGTCTCTGGCACTGTAAGGCGGCAACTCTACTGCTGTTCTTCAGCTTGTGTCGTGTCCCTCAGTTTCTGCGTCTCCAAGCCACTCTTGCTCTGCCACCAGCTGCTTTCTGATCATTGGGTTTTATAGGAGGCAGCACACAAGGATGATGTCTCCACACCTGCTGGGAATGCGCTGCAGAGCACTGATACAGGCACCAGGAACAATGGCTCTCAGCTACTGTGGTAGGACTGCGAACAGGTATCAGAAGCTCTTTCCCCAGATCTGTTCCTCCTGGAAGCGCAAGAACATGACGAGCAACACAGTCTTCCTGAGGATGATTTTTTAATGCTTCCTGGAAACATGGCAATGACTATCGTGAAATCTTCTGATGATCCACTACTACGTGAATATTGAGTGCAGAGGATTCCTTTCTCTTGAGGAAAAGGTTAGAGTTATAAGTGGACAGCAGTCTGTGTTTGTGGAAAACCAGTTATATTGGCAGAGCTCATTGCCCGAGATGCCATCTGTTCCTCACCGAAATGGAAGAAAATCAACTTGTTTCTTCCTGAACATGGCGCTGGGTGACCTCTCCGATGTGAAGGTGAGGAGCAAACTATGAACGATGGTGGAGATCTACTGCAGTCACTCGATAGATCTCGAGTGACTGTTCATTACTGTATCGGGACCTCAAATTTTAGAGTGCTGGCAACACTGAAGCACCTATTGGATGAATACCTCAGCAGCTAAATGCTGAAGAAAATGCTTCCAGTTAGCCAAGAGCAAGCTGAGGAGTTTGGAAGGTTCAACATCTCCATATTCAAACATCTCCATATCAGCAATGTCCCTTTGAATAGACACAAATTCAAAGGAGCATAATTTACTCTTAATTGTACTGTGAATATTCAACCAAGATTATAACATGTAAAATAAACATTCCATTAATGCCAGAAAGAGACAAAATGAGGTGCATAACTGCAAGACTGCGTATGAATAGGTGATTCAGCCTTGAGTTTGGTCCACCACATAACAACTTTGTGGGTGATCCTGCATTCATCCTGTCCATTTTCTTGACCACCCCCAATAATTCTTGATTACCTTAGTGATAATTATTAGTCACACTTCTGATGCCAGAATAAATGACAGACACATTATATTGAACTATGCGCCAGGTGCCTAGTTCAATTTACAAATAGAGCCCGACAGAAGGGAACAGGCCCTTCCACCCACAACATGCATGCAACCTTTTTGAACATTTACATCAATCCCACTTGGTTGTGCCAAGATTGTGCCCTAATAAATTTAATTTCACCAAAAAATGAGCACAAGCACAATATAATTCTAGTTAAAACTAAATTCATACATAAAATAGTTTCCATTTTTAGGCAAAAGAATTTATGTTATAAGAGTTTAAGATGTGATAAAGAGGAATAAAACAGAAAGACCTAATATTTATTGGAGAGGGTTTTCCATATCACATTGAGAATGGAGTTTGGAAGGGGAAGATTGCATTTATTCTGGTCACAGAATACAATTTGAGTTTGTCTCTGCATTGCATTTGTGTTTATTTAAATAGACAATAGACAATAGGCGCAGGAGTAGGCCATTCGGCCCTTCGAGCCAGCACCACCATTCAATGTGATCATGGCTGATCAATCTCAATCAGTACCCCGTTCCTGCCTTCTCCCCATACCCCGTGACTCCGCTACCCTTAAGAAATAAGTTCCCTATGAAAAAGATTAATGGGCTTGTCAACCTGTTAGGAACCTCACAGCACAGATCACATCCACAGGTTGGTAAGTTTATGCTGCCATAAAAATTATTGCAAGGTTGAGGGAGATGGGGGGTAGGGGTGGGAGAGAGGTGTTGAGTAAAGTATGGTTTGCAGAGTCAGGATATGATTGGTTGAACAGGGAACATGTCATGTCAAGTGGTTTATTGTCATATGTACAAGTACAGTGAGATACAGGTACAATGGAAATTTTGTTTGCAGCCGTATCATAAGCACATAGACTAGACCAACTGACAACATAAATTATACAAAGAAAAGAGTGTGCCAAAACAATACACTAGTGTGAAAATACAATTAGTAAACATGTCCATGCTAGTTCAAAAGGTAGTCCATAGATTTCCACTGCTGAAGTAGGATTAAGGTTGTGCAGGTTGTTTCAAGAACCTGCTGGTTATAGGAAAGCAGCTGTTCCTGAACCTGATGGTGTGGGACCAAGTTTCTGAACCTCTCACCTGCTAGTGAGCAGTGAGAAGAGGGCATAGCTTGGATGGTGGAGACCCATGATGATGGATGCTTGAGGCAGCACGTTGATGTAGGGAAGGCAGTGTCCCTGATGGACTGGGCCGAGGCCACTACTCTACAGCCTCTTGAGTTCCTGTGTGTTGCAATAGCTGTACCAGGTCATGCTACACTTAATCAGGATCACTTTCTACAGTATATCTGTCGAAGTTTGTTAGAAAGTTCAGTGAAATGCAAAATCTCCTTAAACCTCCTTCAAGAAAGCGGAAGCACTGGCGCACATTCTCAGTCCAGGCCCAAGACAAACCATCCAAAATGTTAACAACTAGGAATTTTAAGCTGCCAATTCTCTCCATCGCCACTCCACCAATGAAAACTGGCACTTAGTCTCCCAATTCTGCTGAGGGGAAATAAGCTTGCTTGGGAGCTGGAAGCAATCTAACTTTGCTTCCTTGGAAGGCAGGATTGGATAATGATTTACCCTGTGCACATGGTAGTCCTCATCTCTTTAACCAGTCAGATGTCTGCAGAATGGAAAACCAAAGTCTGCCAAAGTTAGACCTAAAATGAAATACAATCCGAGACAAGTAACAGTACTAAAATAGCCAACATTTATCAATGCTTATTTTCTATAAGTAGATTAGTTGTCCACCCCCTTTCAAACTAAAGATATGAACATTATGTATAGATTTGAGATCTTTATTTTTATTTATATCCCACCCAAACATACTGAATTTTAAGTAAAATTTGTGCTGTTACTGTTTGACCTGCATATGGCCGAGCTATCTTAGATTATATCTGAAGAAATGCAAGTAATGGTCAAAAAGGAAAAAAAAACTATTTAAATACAAACTCTAGAATCACCTCAGTAATGACGGTGACAAGAAATGGGACCAAGGGAATGCACTTGGAGCCTTCCTGATCTACACAGCTTGGCCACTCACAGCTTCAACAAACTCACCAAAAGCAGCCATAAATGGTACCTATTAATAAATACATAGGAATTATAGATACCCACGTATATTGCACTGATTCAAGGTATTAGCAATATTTGCTGATCTAACTACACTTAATCACATATGCTGGAAAACCAAGTGGATTCAGAACATTGTTTGAAACAAGGTTCTCTTTCCATTCTGTACACTTTGCAGCCAAAAAGAATACTGTTTTTTGCTAAAGATTGTATTCTGGGCTTGCATATTATTTTTGCAGCGAATGATTAAGTGTTCTGAGCTAAGTTTCTGAAAAAAGACACTGACTGCATCATCCTCCGTTAACACCCACCCACCCACACGACTCAAGCATATTAGTGCCGCAAAACAACATGTGGATCCAGGGATTTGTATTCAAGACAGATCCGAACTCCTAAACTCCATGAATATTAATACATACAGAGCCTTTCAGATGTTCACACTGGTGAAACTAGCTCTGTTTCAATCTGTAGCTATTTTGGGAGTCAGAAGAAGCCCCAGAACATTCTTAATCCAAATGGTGTTTAACTCATAATGGTGCTGTCGTTTGTTCTGCTGCATCACAGTCCCTGCAACCCGGTTTCAATCCACACCTCGGGTGATGAATGTGTGGAGTTTGCATGTCATGCTTGTGCCGCTGCAGACTTCCTCCAGGTGGTCTGGTTTCTTCCCATGGCCAAAGGATGTGGCTAATAGGTTAATTAAGCAGTGTAAATCAACCAAAGAGGTGGCAAATGGCATGAGAATCAGAAAAAAGATGATGGATATGCAGGAGAGAATAGGTCACAGGGAAATGAGAGGGAGAATGGGACTTGCTGTGCCATGAGCCTGCATGGATATGAAGGACCAAATATAATAATAATAATAGTCTATTGAGGTTGTGGTGTTTAATAGCCTGATGGCTATAGGGAAGGAGCTGTTCCTGAACCTGGACGTTACAGTTTTCAGGCTCCTGTACCTTCTTCCTGATGGCAGTGGTGAAATGAGTGTGTGGCCAGGATGGTGTGGGTCTCTGATGACGCTGGCTGCCTTTTTGAGGCCGCGACTCCAATAAATCTTTTCGATGGTGGGGAGGTCAGAGCCGGTGATGGACTGGGCGGTGTTCACAACTTTTTGCAGTCTTTTCCGCTCCTGAACGTTCAAGTTGCCGAACCAGGCCGTGATGCAACCAGTCAATATGCTCTCTACTGTACACCTGTAGAAGTTCAAGAGAATCCTCTTTGACATACCGAATCTTCTTAATCTTCTCAGGAAGTAGATGATGTGCTTTATTTATAATTGCATCAGTGTGTTGGGTCCAGGAAAGATCTTCGGAAATATGCACGCCCAGGAATTTGAAGTTTTTGACTCTCTCCACCATCGTCCCGGCTAAGTAAGCAATGCTGTTTGAAGTATAATTCTTAAAAGAAATTATGTGTGGATTTTTCTTTATCCTCAGTATGTTGGTAAATACACTTCCACATAATTTTATAATACAGGTGACGAGAAGCTCACTCATTGCCTCTGACATTTCCCAGCTCTATTCCCTTCCAGCTATTCTCAGCCCAATTTATATTGCATTAGACTCCAGATTCTCCACCCAGTTATTGAACTTTTCATTCTTTTGATCAGAGCACCAAAAGAGCACTAATTCACCAAAGCAAAAACTTAATGCCCTCGCTACATTTTCTTTCGTAAATATAAAAGAAACCGCAGTCCAACCCAACTACAACCTTGGGGGGAGCTTCAAACTCCAGACTAGATTTATCAGGCTGCCCCCAGTTCAATCTCACATGTTGGTCAATCTCACATATTGCCATTTTTCAGCTCTTGTTTCATCAACTTTAATTAACAACTTCACAAGTCTCCTCTCATCCTCCCTCCACTTTACACCTGCTCCCCCCCCCCTTCCCACAGACACCATTTGTCCGGCATCCATCCCTTATCTGGTTCTATTCATCACCTTCCGTTCTTATCAAATTACATAATCTGAAGTCCTTTAAAGTCTGCACTAATCACCTCCCAGCTTCGGTTAGTATCTCCACCCTGCCCTCTTCCTCATATAGTTCCATCTGTCCATCAACCCTCCCTCAGTTGGAACTACCCTTCACTTGGCAGTTCCTGCCTCACCTCTCCTCCTCGCCACTTTATACTGGTTATCTCTCCTTTATATTTTGTCCTGATGCAAGATCTTGGCCTGAAATATTGAACATCTCTTTGCCGCCACTGAAGCACTGAATTCCTCTAGCAGTGTTCTTTTCCCTCCAGATCCCAGCATCTGTATTCTCTTCTGTTTCCCAAGAATAGATTTATTTCCACTTTCACGTTATATTAAATTCACCTCGTGTAATTAAATTGTGCTAAATGGAAACTGGTGCTCACCTGCTACCCCAGGTCCCTGTTGGCTTCCACTAGCTCTCGGTCTACTTATGTATAGTGATCAAACAGAGTATTTACATTGCGGATTCCACACTGCAATTATATTTGGGCCCTAGAAGACCACATTTGGGCAATTATTGTCAAACTGGTCTCCCTGCCTCCTTCCCTTCCATTTGAGTGAGTAAGTGGTTTAGAAAGGATACGAGGAAGAACTTTTTCACCCAAATGGTGGCTGGGATCCGGAACACACTGTTTGAGTCATGGTTGAGGCAGGAACTCTCATAACGCATTTAAGAAGTACATGAATTGGCGAGGCATAGAAGGTTACAGACCGAATGCCGGTAAATGGAATTAGTATCGATAGATTTTTGACAGCTGGCATGGGCAAAGTTGGCTGAATAATTTAATTCCGTGCTGTATAACTCAATGATTGTATAACCCCGTGTCTCAATCAACAGCATCTTTTGACACTATTTTTGGATCTACATTATCTTATGAAGGATATTTCACCATAAAAAGAAAATAAAGGAATTAAATATGAGCTGTTGTGTGCAGATGAACATTCACCCACTGCTATCAGACTTTTGAACCAATCACCATTTTCACCCCCTCCTTCCCGGAGATGCTGATAAAACTCTAACAGAATTGAACAGTAGATACAATGAGCCATGTGATCCATGCCTGTTTCGATGTTGTTGTATACTCAGTTCCATCTATTATTTCACTTTCTCATCAAAATTTTTACAATGAATTGACTATTCAAGCAGACATTTCTTAGTTTTCAACTCTGTTTGTTTCAAAAAGAAGTCTTCAATCCAATCAGTAAATGATGCATATTGTCACTAGCCCAGTCTCCGCCAGCTCTGGATCACCCGGTGAAATGACCACACTGTACTAGACACTCAATAGTGGCATATAGCCACAGACAACCCTATGCAAAGTATGTAGGTCTATTGCACGGGTGATTAGCGGCTTGAGCCATGCATTATCCCAACCACAAAATTTGGGCCAACATGTTCAAATTTTTGGATAGGGACAAAGCCTCACTGAAAAATCCAGGTTAAGCGTTAAATAGCGCAAAGCTGGAATACCATACCTTATGCTTCAGAAGGGCGAGCAAAATGACATTTATAAGAAACAGGAATAGCAAATGACTCCTGCTGTGTACATTTTTTAAAGATACTTATAGGTGAATGAATCTCCATGTTAGATTATATTGACTCATGCCATCTGCTGCATAACTATTAAATAACCAATTCAAACTCCATGGTATGAAACTTCTCGAAACTGTTTGATTACAGATTACCTTTAACACCAAAAACCCACAAAACACACAAATTCATAAAAATCAAAGGTTTATCAAAAAGTCTATTTATATTTCCACATCGCAGACCTTAAGTAAAGAATTCAAGTTTCCAAAATGCATCTTTTCTTATCATAAGAAGTTTGGTGCAAATTTTTGTGCTTTTCAGCTGGAAATAGTTTTCTCATAATCACTACAATTGTTTTTCGGCCCCTATCACACATTTGCTCACAACGTTGTGGTTTTCCTGCCATTTTCTCACACCAATCCATTTTCCCCACCTCAACAACTGCCCTTGTCTCGACAAAACAATCATTCTCACACTTTGGGCAGCATGTGAGTGCAGACAATGCGACTCTGGGGAAATGAATCATCACACTCAAAATCAGTCTTGTGCTGGAGCAATCTTTCCTCATAAGCATCTTCCGGCTATGGTAGCATCTTTGTAAAATCTTTGGAAACTTTCTTAGACAAGCATATTTTTCCTGTAATGTGGCTACTAGAGGTCTGCACAATTTTGTTCTGCAAGCTTTGGACTAACTAATGTTGTTAGTCTTGTACAGCCACCCTGCTCCTCTACTCCAGGGGCAAGAATTAATTGCTGAAATACTGTCCCGCTGAGTTACTTCAGCATTTTGTGTCTATCTATGCTGAAATACTCACTTTGATTAAAAAGAAACACGGGAAATGCACAGCAAGAAACCTTGCAGTAATGTAGTTAAATGTAGTTTTATGTAGTTAAATAATCATATTATTTTTAAAGTACCCCCGAGTTCATAGAACAATATAGCACAGGAACAGGCCCTTTGGCCCACCATGTCTTCCCCCACCATGATGCCAATCCAACATAAACCAACTTTCTACACAGCATCTCTGTCTCTCTATTCCCAATCTAAATGACTCTTAATCAATGTTATTATATCTGTTTCTATCATCTTTGCTGGCAGATTGATACAGGCACCTGCCACCATGTAAAGATTCATGCCTGGCAAACTTGCCTTAAACTTTCCATCTCTCACTGTAAACCCATACTCTCTCGTATTTTGACACAGGGAAAAAGCTTTTGATTGTCTACGCTATCAATGTCCTTTCATAATTTTATTTACATTTACCTGGTCTCCCTTCAGCATCCAACATTCCAGCAAAAACAATCCAAGTTTGTCCAACCTCTTCTGAGAGCCAACACACTCCAATCCAGGCAACATCCATCACACAGTCCAAATTTCTGCATTTTTCCTCCAAAGCCTTCACATTCTTCCTATAGTGTGCGAGAAGCACATGCGATTTTCCAAATGCAGCTTCATCAAAGTTTTCGACCTTCCCTTAAAATTCTTTAGGCACCTCCAGAGTCAAATTTTCTTTTGTGATGAAGTACCTTGCAATATTTCACTCTGTTAGAACTAAAATATGTTGTTTTTGATCATGTATTATATGCACCATGCTGGATAAAACTATGTGATAGCTAGCTCATAGACGTTCTTTTAGGAGGGAGACGAGGAGGAATTTCTTTAGTCAGAGGGTGGTGAATCTGTGGAATTCATTGTGGAGGCCTAGTCAGTGGATATATTTAAGGCAGAGATTGATTCTTGATTAGTACAGGTGTCAGAGTTTATGGGGAGAAGGCAAGAGAATGGGGTTAGGAGGGAGAGATAGATCAGCCATAATTGAATGGTGAAGTAGACTTCATGGGCCGAATGGCCTAATTGTGCTCCTATCACTTATGATCTCAATTTCTGAAACCAAACATACCATGGAAGGGCAACACATTTTATTCTTTGATGGCATGAATAGAGGACACGACAAAGAGGACTAGCATATTCCTATTCACATTAGAAACGCACTTCAAACCCTGGCATTTGGGTTGTATTTAGTGATCCACACATATTTGCACTCCTGCGCATTGCATCTGTTCTCAGTGACTGAGGGTTATTTGAGATTACCAGTCTATCCGACTTTTATCTCTGGGTGGACAGAAATATACATGTTTGATGCCATTAAGAGACTTTTCTGGCATCCATAAAACAAAAGTGAGGAGTGCAATCAAATTCTCTATTTGCCTGGATGAGCAGTGTTTCAACTTCACCGATAAAGCTCATCGACATCCAGGATAAAGCCACCATAAGTGCCCCATTCACCACACTAAATGTTAACTGCATCCACCACCAGTGCATCGTGGTTGTAGTTTGCAACATCTTAGGCACACTCCTTGTATATGCATACTTAGCCAATAAACTTATTCATTCATTCATTCATCTACATTGCACCGCAGCAATTTACAAAGTTGTGGTCAACAGCAGCTCCTATGCCTCTGACTATTGTTTAAAAATAAAAAGATGCTTTTATTTTGGTGGTACACCACCACTCGCAGATTCCCCTCCAGTGCAAATATCATCATGGGCAGCGCAGCGACGCAGTGGTAGAGCTGCTGCCTCACCATGCCAGAGACCCGGGTTCAATCCTGACCTCGGATGTTGTTTGTGCAGAGTTTATATGTTCTCCCTGTGACTACACGGGTATTCTCCAGGTTCTCTGGTTTCCTCCCATATCCCAAAGACGTGCAGGTTAGTAGGTTAATTGGCCCTTTGTAAATTGACCCTAGTGTATAGAATAGAACAAGTGTATGGGTGATCATTGGGCACCACAAGCTCAGTGGGCCAAAGGCCCCGTATCCACATTGTATCTCTAAACTAAATCTCGACTTTAAAATACAACGCCACGGCTTCAACATTGTTCAGACAAAATCCTTGAACTCCATTACCTAAACAAGAATATCATCACCATGACGTTCACGCATCGCAACCTTCAAGGCACGAAAACCAGCATTATACGCTCGCCATTCCAGTGATACCCATACTCCAGGAGATCATTAACTAAAGACCTCTGGTCTCTGATAATAACTAAAGATAATTTTGTCATGTTACTCTGGCCAAGAGTTAAACCTGTACAGGCAGCTCAAACCATGTTGGGCCTGCATCCCAAAACGTTGGGCCTGCATCCCAAAACGTTGGTCACCTCACCTTCTGTCTCCTTTCTCTGTTCGTTTACATATTTACTTATTTGTCTATTTATTCATTTCCCTATGTTCTCCAAATCTCTGTAAAGCGTCTTTGAGTATATGAAAAGCGCTATATAAATAAAATGCATTATTATTATTATTATTATTATCATTTAAGAGCCTCATCAAATAGCTTTTTTTTTCCAGTCAAAAGCCAAATGTGATCAATACGAATCCAAACACGAGACAGGAGTGGAAAGAGAGGAGAAATTAATACTGTCCAAACATGGGTCAAGAGGAGAAAATCTTTTTTTCCCCAAATTTCTCTTGAACCTAGCCAACTAATAAGTTTATAGGTTGTGGAAACTTTCTGTTTTCTACATTTAAGCGACCAACACTGGACAAAGCAATGTGGTTTGGAGGCTCCGGATTTTATAAATTTGGTCAACCAATATCAGAACATTAAATGTCTGCAACTTTGATGTGAGAATATTGATTAAACTGGTACAGTTTGTAATAATGCTCAGAACTATCTGGCTTAGGTAGATTAATTTAATAAACTTTTCTTTTCTTGACACGGATTTATTTGATCCGATTGTATTTTTAAAAGACTGTTTATGTGCAGCAATAGTGCACTGAAGGTATGATATTTTGAGGTCATGGACAATGTTGGCTTCTGCGCATTAGTCAGTAAACGGGCATCCAGGAACAGCTGGTAAAGGGTTCTGGCATTTTAAACCTCGCTGTTCCGGGTTGAACATTATTTTATATATAAAGGAAACTCGCCGTGGAGTCATGGTAACTTATATTCTCAAGCCCTGCATGTAAGTTTCCATAAAGCCTTTCCGAACTGCAAGAGCAATATTCAAGTGAATGTCAGTCTGGGAATGTCACATATATCAACAACTTACCCAGCCCTCGAAGGTTTTCGTGCCATTTTTCAGTAACTCCTCGAACTGTAAGGTGCAGTTGGCCACGAAGTCATCGTACCCGATGGGGGTGTCGTGGAAGACGGTCAGCTCGATCTCGCTGCTTCTCCAGATCCGAGTGCTGAAGTCCTCGTTGAACGTGGGCCGGCTGGTTTTCTGCTTGGTGGCCGTCTGCCCGACCCTCCGATTGTCAACCTTCACCATGACATACGGATCCAACAACTGGTAATTCTTGCTGGAGATCGAGTGCCGGAGAGCGCAGCGGGTGGGTTTCAGATCCACAGCCTCTCCGATCTTCACCTTCAGCGACCCGCTGAAAAGCACCATCCTTGCCCGGCTTGGGGAAAGGTGCGGGCTGCGGGGACTGGAACTAGGTCTGGGACTGGGACTGGGTCTGGGACTGGGTCTGGGACTGGGACTGGGACTGGGACTGGGTCTGAGACTGGGACTGGGACTGGGACTGGGTCTGGGTCTGGGACTGGGACTGGGTCTGGGTCTGGGACTGGGACTGGGAATAGGAGGACTGTCAGAGATACAAGAGGCCACTTGAAAGTGGAAACTAAATTAAAAAACTACCAGAAACAAAGCCTCCCTCCACCCCAAAATATAATAAAGTTGAACGTTGCAGGGATGACAAGAATTAGAATGGTACTTTCATTCGCCCTTCTTCCTCCTCGACAAAGCGAGTTGACCACGAGTAAACATCACAGGTGTGTTGGGGAATGTCCTCGGACGAGCCTAGAGCCCCCTTTATCTCGCTGGGGGGGGGGGGGGGGGGGAGAGAGAGATCTCCTCCCGCACTTGTTAGCGCTTCTCCCGGTCACTCTGCCCCACCTGGCTCGGTGTCCCGCTCTTCAATCAGTCGCCCCGTTCAACGTGAGCGCCTGCGAACCAAGTGTTATTTTCCTGTCACTCGAGCACAGTGATGCAGGAAGCAATCACACATCAAATTTCCGTGTGTCAATACAATAGGCGAGGTGTGTGGGGCTTTAAAGAAAGCAACACATTCCGACAAAGCGCGTCCTCCCTTCTGACAAAGGGTGTTTAGCATTGAGAAGTCGATCTCAAGCCACAAACTTATTTAATTTTAAAAAAAAATTTTTTTTTTAATCACCAGAAATATTTATCTTATTTTAAGAGTCAATGTTGCAAGGGAATTGTGGTGGTTGTAGTCCACGTTCCTCTTGCTACAGGCAATTTGAACTTGAGGAACTACGATTCCCAGAAGACAGAGCGAGTGCTTTTATTCCGCGTTTCTAATCCACCCTTGCTCTGGTTGTGATTGGCCTTCAAGGTGCAACAGTTGGCGAATGACTGCCGAAGAACCAATGCTCTCGACCAATCGATGGCTGGCAACTATTTCCCCCCACCTGTTGTAGGAACAAAGAACTGCAGATGCTGGTTAACACACAAAAGGACACAAAGTGCTGGAGTAACTCAGCAGGTCAGACAGCATCTCTGGAGAACATGGATAGGCAACGTTTCCGGTCAAGACCCTGCTTCAGACTGAACATGGATAGGCACTGTTTCGGGTTGAGACCCTTCTTCAGACTGAACGTGGATAGGTAACGTTTTGGATCGAGACCCTTCTTCAGTCTGAGGAAGGATCTCGACCCGAAACATTGTCTATCTGTGTTCTGAAGAGATGCTGCCTGACCTGCTGGGTTACTCCAACATTTTGTGTCCTTTAAACCTGTTGGGCGGGCTGTACGATCAAGGTTCCAGCATTTATAGTCTTTTGTGTCTCCATCCTGATTTATGTACAATCAGGCAAATGTTTTGTTCACTTAGTTTACGAACAATAGATGACATGATTCTGCAATCCCAAACGTACTTTGTTTTCCTTAAATATCTTTACAATATAAGGGTGTGGCCACAGTCTTTTTCCAGAATGCAACAACCCTCTGGGTGAAAATATTTTCCTCATGTCCCCTCTAAATCTCTTACTCCTCATTTAAAATCTAAGTCTTCTAGTTTTGCACATCTCCCCCTGCGGTACTCATCTTAAGATCCACCCTATCTACACTTCTCATTTTTGAATACCTCTATTACAACCTTCTCTGCACCAAAGAAATCCAGCCGATTCAGCCTCTCCTTACAAGTAAAACACATTCCCACAGCTCTTCCTTTCCTTCTTCCCCATCCTTCTCCCTCTCCCTCATTTCCCCCTCTCCTTATCCATCCTCTTCCTTCCCACTTCCCCTTTTTCTCCTCTTCTTGCTCTTATCCTTCCTGTCTCCCTCTCCATCTTACCTTTCCCCCTCTCCCACAACTTCCCTTACTTCCCTTCTCCTTTCTTCCATTTATCATTTCTTCCTTTCATTGTCCCCTTTGGTTTCTCTCCCTTCTACCTCTCCTACCTTTCCCTCATCCTTTTCTCCCTTACCCTTCTCCATTATCTCCCAGACCCATTTCCTCTCCTGCCTTTCATTTGGCTTCATCACCCTCCTCCATGTCCCTTTGCCTGCCCCCTTTCTCTGCTGAGAAAGTTCAGTCACTTTCTCTCCTCTGTGCCCTCTCTCTTTTTTCTCCGTTTTCCTTCTCCCTTGTTTCTTTTGTGTTTGCTTTCTCTTCAACTTCATCTTCCTCTCCACTTGTCCCCTGCTGCACTTCCCATTTTTATCTTCCTCCTTCTTTCTCTCCAACTCCCTCCTTGTCCTCTTCCCTTCAACACCAAAAAGCACACCAACGCCTCAACTTCCTTAGAACGCTTAGGAAGTTTGGCATGTCCCCTACAACTCTCACCAACTTCTACAGATACACCATAGAAAGCATTTTATCAGGATGCATCACAGTGTGGTTTGGGAAGAGCTCCGTCCAGGACTGCAAGAAATTGCAGTGAATTGTGGATGTAACCTGGACTATCCAACCACCTTTCCATTAACTCCATTTATACCTCACGCTGCCTTGGCAAGGCCAGCAGCATAATCAAGGATGAGTCGCACCCTGGCCACTCCCTCTTCTCCCCTCATCCTTCAGGCAAAAGGTATAGAAGGCTCCTCCCCTCCAAACGATCTCCTCCCAGCTAACGTTCTCTTCTACCTCCCTCCTTCATATATCCCCCACTTCTCTTCCTTTCCTCCCACCATGCTTTTCTTCCTTCCCAGTCTCTCTCACTTTCTTCTCACCTTCCCCTCCTCTGCCCTTTTTATTCACCTACACATTTTTCCTCCCCCAACCATTTCCTGTCCCCTTTCCTGCTCTCTTTCTCCCCTCCCCTTCTCTCCTTCCACTTCTCCCATTTCTCCCTCCCTTCTTTTCCCATTCCTCTTCATTCCTTGCTCCCCTCTTCCTTCTTTTTCATGCAAGCTTTGCTCCTTCCTCGCTCCCTTTTTGTTCCTTCCTGATCCCTCCTCGCTTGTGCCACCTTTGCACCATCCTCCAAGATGCAGGTTTCGCTTGCCTCCATGTATGGAGTCCCTTTGTTCAAATGTATGGCCTTGCAAGTTAATTTTTGCCACGTTGTGCTGGTGGCAATGTAAATTCTTTATAAGACCATTTCAAATGGTGTGTGTGCATATATTATAAAACAAGCAACATCAAATGTAACACGAGAAAGTAATGAACAAAAGTCCCACATTAATGTATGATATTTAAAGGACAATATACAACTTAATTTGACAAGTACTGTTAGCGTCATCAGAGACACGGATCTGGCCAGTGAATGCCCCAATTGTGTGGGTGTGGACTGGCACATGGATTCTAAACCCAGCCTCCCGCATTGATGTCATCTGCAATACAATTATTTAGCTGCCTCTTAAAAAAGGCTCATTAACTTCCCCAAGGTATTTTCATTTGTTATAATTTTACCTGCAACTCTCCAACAATACATATTATACAAATATAAAGACACATAACAATTATTTCCAATTATTTAATTTTTCAAATGAATCCTGAATCCTTGATTTAACATTGACAGATGGATGCCAAGGGATATTTTAGGAAATTATGTGGAGTAATTAAATTTGCTTTTGTAATAAATGTTAATAGTCAATCAAGAAGATGGAGGCAATCCAATTATTTGGGGAATTTCAAAATCTCAACCAATTTTCAGGGCTTTTAGATTTAATGCTTTGCTTGGTTGTGTTCCATATGCATCATGGAGTGAATGTCTGGCATTGAATTGCTAATACACCATCTGCTGGTTTTGGATGTCACTGCACAGTTATCACAGGTTCTCATCATCTTCTTGATGCACATGGCTTGTTTCCAAAGGTTTAAAAAAATATGTATGTACATTTTTCACCTGTCCAGTTTCAATAATGTTAATGCAAAGAGAACAAAAGTATTTAAGGCTACAAAATTATTTGCTCTTTGGATTTTCTTATGGGGAAAAGGGAGTGAAGGGATACAAATTGCCATTGTGAAATTGTAAAAGGTGCCAAGTGAACCAATTATTTTCTTTTTTATTTCTGCTTTTCAATGAAAATCATCTAAAGATCAAGTCATGGTATGAACCTAATTTCTTTCTCAACGGATGCTCCCTGAGTGAGTATTTCCAGCATATTCTGTTTCATTTTATCTTATTTCTCAAGTTATAATAAGTGTGTGATTGATTGATTGAAATTCACAGCATGTAAACAGGCTCTTCAGCCTGCTGAGTTTAAACATCGATCACCCGTTCAACTAGTTTTATGTTATCCCACTTTCTCATTCCCCTCCTGCAGACTAGTGGCAATTTACAGAGGCCAATTAACCTACAAACTTGCATACCTTTGGGATATGTAAGGGAATATAGGGCATGTAAGAAACCCATGTGGTCACAGGAAGAACATGCAAATTCCAAACAGAAACACGCGAGGTCAGGATCGAAGCCACGTCTCTGGCACTGTGAGATGGCAGTTCTGTCAGCTTTGCCACTCTGCCACCTGGTCTGTGGGTAGGTTATGTACAGCTCAGTTGAAGGATATGTTTTTCTTCAATTTAATCTCTTCTCGAGGTTCTCATTTATGCTCATAAACACAGCCCTATGACATTGTGTATAGTCATCACATGTTTTATTCTAAGATAGAAACTGGAAATAATGCTGGAAATAATCACAGGCTGCATCTGTGGGTGGAGTTAATATTTCAGGTTGAAGACCCTTCATTGGAACTAGGAAAGAGACAAATTAAGCTTCTTAAATTGCAGGGAGATGGAATGGGGAGAAGAGGGGGGTGGTTCTGATAGGTTAAAACCAGAGTGACCATAAGAAAGGTTATCTGGTCAATATGTGACTGGGAGCAGTGAGAGAAAGGGAATATGAACAGGAGTAGCAAAATGGAGAGCAGGAAGGCATGCCTGGCAAGTCAGACTGAAATGTCTTCCACTCCCAGAGAGAAAACAAAGAAAGAGGGGGAAAACACAGAACAAACTCAGCCAGTATCAAAAGTGGACAACTGATGTACACATAGAACATAGACCTGTACTGCATAGGAACAGGAGCTTTGGACTACAACGTCAATGCTGAACATGATACAAAGTTAGTATTTGCATATATATGATCGATATCCCTCCATATCCTGCATATCCATATGCCTATCTAAAAGCTGCTTTATTTAAATGCATCCTTTATGTTCATTTAGATCCTTCATTGGTTGGGGCATTGAGTATAAGAACCAGGAAGTCATTAAGCAGCTTTATAGAACTTTGCATAGACCACTTTGGAGAATTGCATACAGTTCTGGTCACCCCCATTACAGGAAAAGATGTGCAAGCTTTGGAGAGGTGCAGGAGAAGTTTACCAGAATGCTGCCTGGATTAGAGGGTATTAGCTATAAGGAGAGGACCATATTTTTGGATTGTTTTCTCCAGAGCATCAGAGCCTGAGGGGATATATGATAGAAGTATAGAAAATTATGAGAGGTATTGATAGGGTAGACAATCAGTACCTTCCACTTAGGGTGGAATGTCAAAAACTAGATAGAGAACATAACTTTAGGATGAAACGGGAAAAATCTAAAGAATATGTGCGGGCAAGTTTTTTTTACCCAGAAGGAGGTGGGTGCCACGTACTGCCAGGGATGGTGGTGGAAACAGATATTAAAGTGGCATTTAAGGGGCTTTTAGGTGTGATATGCAGGGAATAAAGGGGTATGGATCATGTACAGGCAGATGAGATTAGTTCATCTTGGCAACATGTTCGGCACAGTCATTGTGGCCCAAAAGGCTTGTTCTACTACTGCACTGTTCTATCTTCCATGTTCATTGTTTCATCCTTTTAGATTCTTGACAAGAAAACACCAATGCCATCTAATACCAAATTTTGTACTACAGGTATTTATTACTATTTTTCTGGCAATATTGTCACTCCCCTCCCCTCCCCCTCCCCCCCTCCCCTCCCCCTCCCTTCCCCTCCCCTCCCCCTCCCCTCCCCTTCCCCTCCCCACTTCTCCTTCCCCCTCTCCAACCCCCTCAACCCCCCTTATCCACCCTCCTCCCCCTCCTTCCCACCCTCCCCCCCACCTCCCTCCTCCTCCTCCCTCCCTCCCTCCCTCCTCCCTCCCTAGGAGATAGATTTAAACTTTAAAATGTGAATAACTTTAAAAATATAAGACCAATTTTAATAAAACTACTTGCATTATCACTAAAGTGACAATGGTGAGTAAGGTGGGCCTAAAATTGTCATGCTATCGTGTACCGCTTTGGCTGAAGTTCAGTCACAAACAAGATAACAAACGAGAGTATATAGATAAAATCAAATTAAAACTCTAAAAATGTGAAAATCTAGTTTTTACCTCTTTGGAGGTGTCTGTACGCCATACTGGATGAGAGTAACAACACAACAGCTACTCAGTTTGAAGAAGGGTCTTGACCCAAAATGACACCCATTCCTTCTCTCAAGAGATGCTGCCTGTCCCGGCTGAGTTATTCCAGCATTTTGTGCCTATCTTTGATTTAAACCAGCATCTGCAGTTCCTTCCTACACAGCTACTCATTTAGAATCTTTAATCCAATAGTTTAGGAAATTAATCTACAATTCACTGTTCATTTTTCTGATGACAATCAGATGGTTGCCAATGGGTGTAGGATGTTTTGGACATCAATCTCCAATGATCGGATTGATTTTGAAGATTAGTTGTTTAGGTATTGCAACATATGAACATAGAGATACCATCACATCACGTTCTTCTCATTGAACCATTACCCTGTGGATGATTGTTCCAAAATATTCAAAGCAATCAGCACAACCGTGTAACCCATAGCAAACAACTGCAGATTAATTAGCACTCACTGTGCCCCCTGCTGCATTACAACCATCCCTCTGGGAATTTTACACATCATTAAAACCAACTGTTTCATTTCCTTACCAAATTAATTTACCAAATGTTATAATAAAAGAAATTATGAAAGCCATTGGGATTTAATTAGGTTCACTCATGGGATACCAATGTTACCTGATGGAATTGTTTCCCTTTATGACTTGTATCTTAACATTTATATTTCCATTGTTTTAAAAAGCAATTAATAGATATTAAAATATTAGCTGTTCATTGCGATCAATTTTTTTCTTGATAGTGCCAAAGAAAGTCATCTTTTTTATGAATTAATTTGTAGTTAATAGCAGTAGAAGTCAGTGCAACCAGTCAGAATTTGTGCATATTCAGAGTTCTTCTGATGAAAGCTTTGATGGAAGGTCATTAGCCAGAAATTTTAACTGTACAAATTTTAACTCTGCATATCCTGCCAAGTTTAGTTTGGAGATCCAACATAGAAACAGGCCCTTCGGCCCATTAAGTCCATGGGGACCATCGATCACCTGCACACTAATTCCACGTTATCCCACTTTTACGACCTACACACTCGGGTCAATTTACTAAAGCCAATTAGCCCACAAACCTGGGGCTCATGTTGTCGACCTCCCCGTGGTGAGCCCTGTCAACTGACCTCAGTCAGGCGAACGACAACAAACAGAGGCAGCAGAAGCAGAAGCAGCTTCATAACGTCTGCTGCCTCAAACACAAGAAGAAGAAGACCCACAAACCTGCACGTCTTTGGAATGTGGAAGGAAACCGGAGAAAACACACACAGACACAGGGAGAATGTACAAACTCCGCACAGTCAGTACCCAAAGTCAGTATTGAACCCAGGTCTCTGGCTCTGAGAGGCGGCAGCTCTACTGTTGAGCCACCCTGTCTCCCCTGATGAAGATTTCTGTCACACTCATTTTTTTTTTCCTTTTCAATAAGAGGTTTTCCCAACTGTCTAGTTTTGATACTTGCATGTCACAGGGTCTGCGAAAATGCTGCAGGACATTTTATCAACACTAAATATACTGCTAGTTGCCACAAAATCTGCTTTCAAGACAGCAACAAACGTGATTGGTTGGATTCCAAATATATTTTCTAAATTTGGAGCTTAAAGCAGCAAATACAATCAAGGTTATTTAATTTGAATATAAAATTTAATTTCTTGCTATAATTTGACTAGAAGATGGATGTTATACCAGAGGTCATAAGGTGGTCATGAGGTGCCACATAAAACTGCATTTCAAGTAATTACACTGGAAGTGATTATAATTAACTACAATTATTAATTGTCATGGTGTCCACTTGATTAATCTCTTTCTCAGGTAGCTTGGGCTTACTGATTTCTGTCTGCCCATTCTTTCCCTAGACATGATTTAGTGATTGAATTGCTAAAACATTTAACAATTAAAGTAACCATTGAATTACAAGCTATGTGATTAGAGGAAGATTCACTTACAAAATTGAAGTACATTTTCGTGAAGGGGAGAAGTAGAGCAATTGAGACCAGATATTTCCCCTGATCAATGCAATAGAGAGTGCAATAAAACAATAGAAAATGGTGTATGAGGACAGCATGGCAGATTGATGAGGCAGTCCAATCGAAGGAGTCTACGTGGAATTCAGCAAGGGGCTGTAAGAGGTCGCACATTGGATTCTGTTTCAATTTCCAAAGGCACATGTGATCTAAGAAAAATTGATACTAAAATTAGACCAGTACTGAGCCCTTTTTTTGAATAAAGGAGTAAAATTTGCATATTTTCTGCCCAAATTTGCATTTTTCAGGCACCAAGCTGATGTGGCGTTGATTTAAAGTATTTTGTAGAAGGGGAACAAGGGGAGATGAGGATAAATGTTTTGAACTAGAGCATTGGAGGTTGTTTGGAACTTATGGCTGAAAACAAAGCAGAAACCCACACGGCATATAAAACATCCATGGACATGTACCTGAGGAGCCTTGACCAGCATGGCTATGAGATTGATGCTGGGATTGGGTGAATAGATTCTTCTTAGCCAACACTGCCACTGGCACAAGGGGACAAGTGGCCTCCTTCCCTGTTGTAAATTTTCAAAGAATCCATAATTCTCCAATCTTGCGACAAGTGTCACATAAATATCACAAATTGAGAAGCAGGCTGATTAGAGGAAGCTTAGAGGGGAGGTAAAATGGAAATTGGAGGAAAAATAGTGTAAGAAAATCTGGAGCCAAACACAGAAGGGAATTGGAAAATCTTCAGTGAAGGCGTGTAATAAGTAAATGAGCAGTAAATGGAGAATGTGAAGGATTCTGGATTCTACACCTAGGGCTCAGAGTATAAGACCAAGGAAGTAATGATCCACCTTTATAAAGCACTTTTTCACACAAAGGCTGGTGGGTGTATGGAACAAGTTGCCAGAGCAGTTAGTTGAGGCTGGGACTATCCCAACGTTTAAGAAACAGTTAGACAGCTACATGGATAGGACAAGTTTAGAGGGATATGGACCAAGTGCAGGCAGGTGGGACTAATGTAGCTGGGACATGTTGGCCATTGTGGGCAAGTTTTTCCACACTGTATCACTCTACGACTCTATGACTCTGTGACACTGGTTTAGCCATAACTGGAGTATAGTGTCCAATTCTGGGCACCACACTTTAGGATTGATGTGATGGCGTTCTCGAAGGCGCAGTAGATTTACAAGAATGGTTCCAGGGAGAAGAGAATTAAATTATCTGGATCGACTGGAGAATTTGGGGTTATTCCTTTTTGAGAGACTCTTGCCAAGTGTAGGGGAATCAAGCACTAGAGGACATAGGTTTAAGGTGAAGGGGAAAAGATTTAATAGGAATCTGAGGGATAACATTTTCACACAAAGGATGGTGGATGTATGGAACAAACTGCCAGAGGAGGAGTTGAGGCAGGGACTATTGCAATGTTTAAGAAACAATTAGACAGGTACATGGATAAGGACAGGTTTAGAGGGATCTGGGCCAAATGCAGGCAGGTGGGACTAGTGTAGCTGGGACATGTTGGCCAGTGGGGGCAAGTTGGGCTGAAGGGCCTGTTTCCAACTCTATGACTCTATGAGTCTATGAGAGCGTAGATTGATAGAACAGATAGGGAGAAACTGAATTCAATGATAAAAGGATGAAAAACCAGAGATGAAGAATAGCATGATTGTGAATTGCAAAAGTAACACGAGACTAATTTATTTTGCATAATGATTGAGTAGCATCAGGAATCCGTTGCCAAGGAAAGCAGTAGAACTGCGCTTAAGTTTTGTTATTCATAAAAAAATGAAATAAGAACTGGAAATTATATCTAAATACCTTTATCCTTTATTTGAAAATTCTCAATCCACTCTTTCAAATGATCTACTAATCAATTTAATGGTTATGGTTTAAAGTATATGGAATACTAATAAAGGCAATTGTAGTGTTACAAAGGACAACCTTAATTAAATGAAAATCAAAAATCTAATTATTATTTAAATGACTAACATCATTTAAACTGGGTATGTCAGATACTCGGTATTGTTGCCAGATATAGAAGATAAAGGACAATAGCAGAGGTTTACCAGGAAGTGGATAGACTTGGGTCATGCTCCTCAAATATCAAGTTAATTTTCAGGTGTTTTGGAATCTAAAGCAATGTGGGTGGGATCGTGGTCCTGCATAGGGCCAAATGGCCTTCCTCTGAGCTGTAACCTCTTATGTGATTCAGCAATTTTCATTTCCTGGATCTCCCCTCCACTTCAAACTCTTGTCCTCTTCTCCACTCTAATCTATGGTACAAAAATAGGAAACATATTTCAGCCACAATTTCCTGCAGGCATGCATGCAGCCACCACGTTGCATGCACATACACAGCTGCAGAGAGTGGAGGTGTGTCTCCATGCCCATGGAGTTTATCCGGATGTTCCTCAACGATATTACTAAAGATCCGGGTTGAGATCTGGAGATTTTCCAGGTATGCCACTGAGACTGATTACGCATCCAAATCCAAGCAATTCAAGAAGGTCTCCTCACAGTTGTGAGCCGAGAGGTATGGCGAATGAAGAGTTAAACCTCAAACTATTGAACTATTTCTCTCTAAGAGCTTGCTGGAATGTCTGTACCTTTTGAAATCACTCTTTCATTGAACTGCAGGGTTTCATTGAACCCAAGGGTTTGGGCGATTTCAGAATCCAGCTTGGGTATGAAGTCACATTTAGACCTGACCCGGTAGGATTAGTAGATTTTGACCTTGAACGGATATTGCAATCAGATGGACTTTTATAACAATGATCACCATTTTTGATATTTATTCACAAAATGCTGGAGTAACTCAGCAGGTCAGGCAGCATCTCAGGAGAGAAGGAATGGGCGACGTTTCATGTCGAGACCATCTTCAGTCTGAAGAAGGGTCTCGACCCGAAACGTCGCCCATTCCTTCTCTCCTGAGATGCTGCCTGACCTGCTGAGTTACTCCAGCATTTTGTGAATAAATACCTTTGATTTGTACCAGCATCTGCAGTTATTTTCTTACACCATTTTTGATATATATTTTTTTAATTACAGATTAATTGCCCTGCTAACCTGGTTGGTTTGAACCCATGTCCATAGATCAGCAGTTCAAACTTTAGGATTATCCGTCTACTAACCTAACATTTGATGCTGATCAGCTAGGAAATGGTGTTTCAGATAAACGTTTGAAACATTGCTCGGCTACAGAAAAAACATGAAAAGGGTTATTGTTATATCAGTGCTTATATCAGTGCTTTTTTTGACTCAGTTTACACTTAGAAAGAGGAAAAATATTAAAATGCCATTTAAATTAATTAATCAGTGTTGCAAGCCTTGAACTGTATTTTATGGCGGCGCTGCCATAGCAGCTGCGGCTTACCTGCGGTCCAATTGTCTTTGTGTTTTTGTTGTTTTTTTAATCTTAATTGTAGTTGTGATGTCGTGTTTTTGTGTTTGTGTACTATGTGTGTATGTGGGGGGGAGGGGGGGAACTGTAAAATTGTAAAGATGTGTCCCTTCCGAACGGAGACCCGACCTTTGTTTTCTGGGTCGGGTCTCCGTTCCCGCTGCGGCCTACCATCGGCCCAACTCCTGGAGCTGGCGGCCTCCAGGGCTCCGGTTCGCAGAGTCCGCAGACCGGACTAACCATCAGCGGAGCCGGCCGTCCTCGGAGGCTGCGGGAGCGGCTGCGACTCGCCTTAGGCTCGGGCCGCGTGGATGCCGACATCGGGAGCTCTGGCAGCGGCAGCATGTTCGCCCGCCCCGGGTCGCGGGGCTTGGGTCGCGGGCATTTCACCGTCCGGCGCGGCCTAATATAGGCCGCGGGATTTTTCTCTGCTGGGCGGGGGCTTCAATGTCGGGAGCCACGACCGCCCCGACGTGCAGCAACAACGGCAGCGTGTTCGCCCGCCCCGGATCGGACTTATCATCGGTGGAGCCGGCCGTCTTCGGAGGCTGCGGGGCGGCTGCGACTCGCCTTAGGCTCGGGCCGCTGCGGACCATCCGGCGCGGCCTGCAACCACAACAGCCTGACTGCGGGAGAAGACGGCAGGAGAAGGGAAAGACATTGTGGCCTTCCATCACAGTGAGGAGAGGACTGGAGGAGACTCACTGTGATGGATGTTTCTTTGATGGATGTTTCTTTTTTTGTGTGTTTTTGGGGTTGTGTAATTTTAATGCCTATTTAATGCTTTTATTGTTGGACTGTGGGTGACTGAATTTCGTCCAATTTGGATGACAAATAAAGCTATCTTGAATCTTGAATCCTGAAGTAACCGCACAATCATTAAAATTAATTATCAGACCAGCAAAAGACAGATGGAAGGACAGCAATTTTAATTCATCATGGATTATGTATTTCTTGTCTCGCCACAAGCAATTATTATGACCAGGGGTAAAACTACACCAAAACCTGTTAAAAGTAAAGTACCATCTGGAGAAGCAAGCTGCTCAATTTTAACAACTTGTGATGCATTTGTTTCTTGCAAACTTAATTTTGTCTCAGTTACACTTAAAATAATAAAAGCTCACAAACGTCAATAACGCCAACATGGCAATTTGCAATGAAATCTAAAACATCTACAAAGAAGTTTTTCCTACCAATGTAGATGCACGAAAATCATCTGGAAATAAATGACCACAATTGGCTTTGGTCTTGACTAGCAAGGCAAAAATTTGGCAAGAATATTACTCCTCACCAATGGCCAGTGACCTTCATTGGGAATACGAGTGTGAAAGACAGGGAGTGACATGATCAGGGTCAACTATAATCCATCAGTAGAAACCCTGATAAGACTTAGCTTTTATATCTGGCCCATTCATTCTTCTGCAGGCAACAATTAACAAAATGCACAAGATCTGGAAATTGGATGAAGGAAACCTAGTGTACAAATGGCAGCAACGCATTTATTTAGGACCTTTATATAAAAAAACACCCTATATTGGCTGATGAGGGTGGCACAGTGATACAACTGGTAGAGCTGTTGCCTCACATCACTAGCAAGCCAGTTTCAATTGTGATCTCAGGTGCTGTCTGTGTGGAGTTTGCACTTTCTCCATGGGTTTCCCCAGGTACTACCGTTTCCTCCAACATCTCAAAAATGTGTGGGTTGGTAGTTTAATTACCCCCTGTAAATTTCTCTTGATACGTAGATACGTTGTAGAGGGCACAGGGTGGGGTGAAAGGAATGTGTGAGAATGAAATGGGTTAGAGTAGGATTGGTGTAAAAATGTGTGCGTGATCGTCAGTTTGGTCTCAGTGGATCGAAGACCCTATTTTCATGTTGTTTATGTCTTTGACTCTGTTAAAACAAAATCAAAAAAAGTGTGATATTAACCCCCCAAAAGTGATAAGTGGTTGATGAAAGGAAGAAGTCTTATTGAGGAAAGAAAGGAACAGACACTTAAAGGGCTGGTCATAAATAGTAGTGGCCAGAGGAGTGTGAAGACTTTGGAGATTTTGGGCTAGTCAAAGAGATTGAGGGACCCATGTTCATTGATGTATATAGCAGCAAGTGAAAGTTTTAGAGATTAAATGTTCTGGCTGGGAACTCATGGAAGCCATGGAAGGAAATCAGAACCTGTCAGGACATGGGCAGCAGAGTTACAGACCAGCTCCAGCTTTTGGCAAAGGCTTCTGACAGAATGGCATATTCATGAAGAAACAGTTTCACGTGCTTCAATCAGTCAAGTCCAGAGATAACAATAGCATGATTGTTGACTTTGGTAGCACATGCGCTGTCAGAAAACCCAGGGAAGTGATGATACAGAAGTGTAAGTGGATAGACATGGTGACCCAGGAAATACATGGCTGGTAACTCACCTCTCTATCATGTATGATGCCAACATTTAGTGCAGCTTAGTTCATCCCCATAATAGCTGGGGATAACTAAAGATGGAGAACTAAGTTTGCGATTGGGAGCAAAGTCAAAGCCCTCTTCTGTTTCTTGATCTTGTCTATTCATCAAGAGGACATAGGATCAAGGTGAAGGGGAAAAGATTTTGTAGTAATCCGACGGGTAACATTTTCACACTGAGGTGGTGGGTGTATGGAACAAGCTGCCAGGGGAGGTAGTTGAGGCTGGGACTATCCCATCGTTTAAGAAGAAGTTGGACAGGACATTATAGGACAAGTTTGGAGGGATATGGATATGGACCAGGCACAGGCAGGTGGGATTAGTTGATTGGTGTGGGCAAGTTGGGCCGAAGGGTCTGTTTCCACACTGTATCACTCTCTAACTCTATAACTCTAATTGGATGTCACAAGAGCAGTGCAACAGAGTAGAGAAGATTGGGGGCCAAGGAAAGTGGTAGTATCATCAAAGTGGATGGTAAACCTGACATTATGTTTTTGGACAATGAAAACATGAATAATGGGATGTACTTTACATGATAGCAGGTTTTCCCAGTATGGGACTGGGAAAATAATCACGGGAAACTGGATAAAAAGTATTGAGTATATTTATCTTTTATCTGAGATTTCTCAATCCACTCTTTCAAATGTTCTACTAATCTATTTAAAGTTTATGGTTTAAAGTATATGGTATGATGTGAAACATAACTAGCATTACACAGGGAAACCTTCATCTAATGAAAATCAAAAATCTAATCATCATTTAAATGACGACCATCGTTTAAGCTGGGTGTGCCCGATACTCAGTTTTATTGCCAGGAATAGAATATGAAGCACACGGAAGTTCACAGGGAAGTGCATGGTCTTGGGCCAAGTTCCTCCAAGTTCCAGTTATTTTTCTGCTATTTTAGAATTTACAGCAATTCTGCCTCGTGAACCAAGAAGATGAAAGGATTATTGAATATGAGAATATTGTACCAACATCAATAAGATTTGACATCATCGATTTTCCTTCATTGTGAATCTAAAGCCAGATGTATCATAGTGATTTATGCTAGGTGCAGTCGAGAGAGAGACAATAGACAATAGACAATAGACAATAGACAATAGACAATAGGTGCAGGAGTAGGCCATTCAGCCCTTCGAGCCAGCACCGCCATTCAATGCGATCATGGCTGATCACTCTCAATCAGTACCCCGTTCCTGCCTTCTCCCCATACCCCCTCACTCCGCTATCCTTAAGAGCTCTATCCAGCTCTCTCTTGAAAGCATCCAACGAACTGGCCTCCACTGCCTTCTGAGGCAGAGAATTCCACACCTTCACCACTCTCTGACTGAAAAAGTTCTTCCTCATCTCCGTTCTAAATGGCCTACCCCTTATTCTTAAACTGTGGCCCCTTGTTCTGGACTCCCCCAACATTGGGAACATGTTTCCTGCCTCTAATGTGTCCAATCCCCTAATTATCTTATATGTTTCAATAAGATCCCCCCTCATCCTTCTAAATTCCAGTGTATACAAGCCCAATCGCTCCAGCCTTTCAACATACGACAGTCCCGCCATTCCGGGAATTAACCTAGTGAACCTACGCTGCACGCCCTCCATAGCAAGAATATCCTTCCTCAAATTTGGAGACCAAAACTGCACACAGTACTCCAGGTGCGGTCTCACCAGGGCCCGGTACAACTGTAGAAGGACCTCTTTGCTCCTATACTCAACTCCTCTTGTTATGAAGGCCAACATTCCATTGGCTTTCTTCACTGCCTGCTGTACCTGCATGCTTCCTTTCATTGACTGATGCACTAGGACACCCAGATCTCGTTGAACTCCCCCTCCTCCTAACTTGACACCATTCAGATAATAATCTGCCTTTCTATTCTTACTTCCAAAGTGAATAATCTCACACTTATCTACATTAAACTGCATCTGCCATGTATCCACCCACTCACACAACCTGTCCAAGTCACCCTGCAGCCTTATTGCATCTTCTTCACAATTCACACTACCCCCCAGCTTAGTATCATCTGCAAATTTGCTAATGGTACTTTTAATCCCATCGTCTAAGTCATTAATGTATATCGTAAATAGCTGGGGTCCCAGCACCGAACCTTGCGGTACCCCACTGGTCACTGCCTGCCATTCCGAAAGGGACCCATTTATCCCCACTCTTTGCTTTCTGTCTGTCAACCAATTTTCTATCCATGTCAGTACCCTACCCCCAATACCATGTGCCCTAATTTTGCCCACTAATCTCCTATATGGGACCTTGTCGAAGGCTTTCTGAAAGTCGAGGTACACCACATCCACTGACTCTCCCCTGTCAATTTTCCTAGTTACATCCTCAAAAAGAGAGAATGAGAGAGAGTGATAGGAGAGAGTGAGAGAGAGTGAGAGGGAGAGAGAGAGAGAGAGAGAGAGAGAGAGAGAGAGAGAGAGAGAGAGAGAGAGAGAGAGAGAGAGAGAGAGAGAGAGAGAAAGGAGAGAGAGAGGTAGATTAAAATTAGGAAAATACACATGGAAAAAACATAAAATAAATGAGAGAAAGGCAAAGGAAAAAAGAGAGAATAACATGTGTAAGTAAACAAATTGTATATAATGCATAGATAAAAGTGGAAAGAAATACAGAAAGCATACATAAACATATATGATAAAAAGTGGAATATAAGATAAATATTCTTGAGAGTGTGAACTTAACAAAGGTAAAAGAATGAGAGAGGACAAAAAGTAAGAGAAGTTTGTTCCTAATATCTCCAACATTTGACGCCTAGTTATGGCTATTGCTATCCATTATTAAATGCTGGTCTGTTGAGAAACAACAATGACAATCCTTTCACACAGTTTTAGACTTTAGAGATACAGTGTGGAAGCCCAGCGAGTCCTTTCAGACCAGCGATCACCTCACACGCTAGCTCTATCCCACACACTAGGGACATTTACACTTTTTACAGAAGCCAATTAACCTACATGGAGTGTGGGAGGAAACCGGAACACCTGGAGAAAACCTATGTCGTCACAGGGAGAAAGTACAAACTCCATACAGAAAGCACCAGTAGTCAGGATTGAAACCGGGTCCCTGGCGCTGTAATGCAGCAACTTTACCGATGTGCAACTGTGCCGCCCTTAAACAATTACTGACCACTTCAACATATTCAAACTTAAAAGTGTAATAAGAAGGCAGGAGAAGAAGAGAAATAGGAAAAAAAATTCTAAATTGAAAAACACTCTGCAATTGTCTTAATTAATTGTTATTTCACTATTTCTTTTGCTAAAAATTATAACCTTGGTCAGATTGAATTGTTTCATTTTGAATACATTTTAACTCCAAAGATACCCAAATGTATGTTATTCCAGTTTACCTTACAGTCAATGTGCAGAATATTCCACAGCTGTTTGATATTTAGTCTTTCCACCACAAAGCCCATTAAACCATTGAAAATGTCAAATTCTGCACTTACAATCAAATTTCAGTATTGATGCTGTACGCTCTTCCTCATTTCCAGTCTCGCTCAATGACTGAATGTTGTGAGTTATTGAGTTTCAGTTGATGTATCGATCTACATTTAGTCATATTTTAGCAATAAATAGCCACATGAACCTTGTCCTGAAGGCTGCCATCTGTTTTGCGTACAACACAACCACCCATGGAGCCACTGGAGATCCCCTGCCGCTGCCAGGCAACCGGTTTTATTGATTTTTTCCCCCCCCCAACCCTTTAAAGAGATGAAAGTTCTTAAAAACTTTTTGATGGTCTGTGTTAATGAGCCAAGCAGCTGTTGGGTGAGTGAAGGTCACTCTGAAATGAATTACTCCGGGGCAATACACCTAAAAGTTGTACTGGTTTGGCGTGGCGATTAGTAGGTGATGACAAGCCCTCAGATTAATCACCCAAGAATGCACTGTGTAACTATGAATCTCACAGGGAGTGATAATACAGTTAATAGGCAATGGGGAGCTCACTGATGTCTCAGTATCAGAGGTGTCGACTCACGCAGCACTTCTGTTAACTCCTTCACTGCAAATAAGACGGAACAAAAAAGCTGTCAGTGCAGTAGAGCTATAAATATCCTCTCAAGAAGCATAATAGACCTGCATGTATACAGTGGCTTTAATGACCTCTGGACATTCCCCAAACACTTTACAGCTAATCAAGTAATTTTATACTGGGGCCATTGTTGAAATGCAGGAAAGATGTTGCATATTTTCTTCATGCATTTGTTTACCGAACACATTATTTTTCTTGTGATGAAAAAACTCTCAGGCGAATGTACCTAGAGATTGTATTTCTCCTGTTTGTGGTGAGCTTCAATGGCCCCTTAAATTGTCGAGAAGCACCCATTTACAAAATGGAATGAAATTAGCTGGAGGGCGATCTGAAATAATGTTACGATGGTCCCACCAGAACTACACTCAGTTGAATGTGCGTTTCTCATAATTTGGTGTGCACCATCTGAGAAGAGCATTGGCTTTTAAAAGCTGCTCCCAAAGGCAGCTGGAAACTATCAACAACCACGGTGGCTGCCTTAGGTGAGACGGAGGCTGCAAGGAAGAGGGAGAAAGCCTCCCGTATTTGTGAAAAAGACCTGGCATTCTCGTCAATGGGGCAAATGCCAAAAGGCAGGTCTTATATGCAAGGGAGCCTGGAGACCAGCCAGGGTCACCATGGGAAGAGAATAGCACCAGCTCTCTTCAACAGTGGTGGGAATCACTACACAAATAAATTTCATGTCCTCATAAGAAATATCAGAGTGAGCTGTAAGCACTTCCAGTAAATGGAGCAGGGATTAATTTATTGATGTGTTGCCTTCAAAGGATGATGTTAATGTGTAGCTACAGTATGTGTCACTTGGGCTCATTCAGTAGATTACTACTGAACCATGTTCTCGTTCAGGATTAGAGTGTGGACTTTGTCTAGACGATGAACACATTTCTAGGATGCTATGAAAAGTGTCCCTCAATCAAGGGCTCCCTGATACCCCAACAATGGCTCCCTTCTTGATCTGCTGAAAGATGGGACTGGTGGTGTTCAGTTGGGCCTTCCTTCCGAGTAGTCCTCACACCTTCCTACTCCTTTGACTCCTGTGCCTCATGTCCCTCAGATTCTGAGTCTATGAGCTGTTCTTCCTTTGGTATTGGCTGCTGTTTTCAGATAGCTGGGTTTGTATAGGAGGCAGCACACAAGGATGAGACCTCCACACCTACTGGGCAAATGCTGCAGATGCCAGGACTGATGCAAGCACTGCATTCACTCCTTCAAAAGACCAATGATTTTTTCCACAATGATTCCACAAAGAGCGGCACAGTGTTGCAGCTGCTGAGTTGCTGCCTTACAGTGCTAGCGACCCGGGTTCGATTTTGATCACAAGTGCTGTCTGTACAGAGTTTGTGCGTTCTCCCTTTGACTGCCTGGGTTTTCTCCGGGTGCTCCAGTTTTTTCCCACTCTCCAAAGAAGTACAGGTTTGTAGATTAATCAGCTTCAGCAGCATTATCCATTGCTCGTTGGCGCAGACTCGGTTGGCCTAAGAACCCGTTCCCATGCTGAATCTCTAAATGTCAAGAGTCTAAAGTAAAGATTGAAGTGCTTCAATGATACTCAGAAATCAGGCCATGACTGTTCTCAAGGATCAACCCATACGGGCATTGCTAGCCATTGAAATGATTGGCAATATGAAGGCACGAGAGACTGCGGGTGCTGGAAACTGGAGCAGAAAAATAAACTGCAGGAGGAACTCAGTGGGTCAAGCAGCATCTATGGAGGCAACAAGTCAGGCCCTGATGTAGAGTCTTGAGACAAAATGTCAACCATCCCTCCCTAACCAGCCTCCATCGATGTTGCTTGAGAGCGACTGGCAGTTCAGAGATGAATCTATCTGTGGTGCTTCCTGGAAACAATCATCAGAAAATATTCTGAAGATCCACATTTACCTAAGCATTGAGGGAGACAAGACCCTTTCATTTGACGGAAAGGTTTAGCTTTTTAGCAGGAGCCTTCATGGGCTTTGCAAGGACATTCATCGACTCTTAGCATTTTGAGAAGCCAGCAATACTGGGGATTCTCCATTCCTCACTGAAGATGAAGAACATTAAATAGTTTTTTCATGTATAAAGTGCTTGGGTGAGCTGTCTGCTGCTGAGGTGAATGGCAAATTGAAAGAGCGGCCCGATCTGCTGTAGCCATTTGGAAAGAACCTTTGGTGCAGTGACACTTTCAGCAATAAACTAATTAATGCCAGGGATGTCACTACTGTGGCACCTATTGGTTGAGGATCTCAGCAAGTGACCAGTGGAGAAAACATGCCCTGTTTGATGAGGCTCACCCTGTAATCTTTGGAATGTGTGAGCAGACAGTCGTCAGTTCTGAAACTGCCCAGCCATGTTTCAGGTCTGAAGAAGTGTCCCGACCCAAAACGTCGCCCATCCTTTCTCTCCAGAGATGCTGCCTGACCCACTGTCAGCACTTGGTGTCGAACAAACGGTAACCCAACCCAGCCCAGCTTACATCATTAATTGCGCAATTTACATATTGAAAAGGTAGCAACCTCAAAGCAGTTTCTATTTAGAAACATAGAAACATAGAAAATAGGTGCCGGAGGAGGCCATTTGGCCCTTCGAGGCAGCACCACCATTCATTGTGATCATGGCTGATCATCCACACTCAGTAACCCGTGCCTGCCTTCTCCCCATATCCCTTGATTCCGCTAGCCCCTCGAACTCTATCTAACTCTCTTTTAAATTCATCCAGTGAATTGGCCTCCACTGCCTTCTGTGGCAGAGAATTCCACAAATTCACAACTCTCTGGGTGAAAAAGTTTTTTCTCATCCCAGTTTTAAATGGCCTCCCCTTTATTCTTAGACTGTGGCCCCTGGTTCTGGACTCCCCCAACATTGGGAACATTTTTCCTGCATCTCGATTGTGCAGTGCATTTATAATCTTATATTTTTTTATAAGATCCCCTCTCATCCTTCTAAATTCCAGTGAATACAAGCCCAGTCTTTCCAATCTTTCCTCATATGGCAGTCCCGCCATCTCAGGGATTAACCTTTTGAACCTACGCTACACTGCCTCAATAGCAAGGATGACCTTCCTCAAATTGGGAGACCAAAACTGCACACAATACTCCAGATGTGGTCTCACCAGGGCCCTGTACAACTGCAGAATGACCTCTTAACTCCTATACTCAAATCCTCTCGTTATGAAGGCCAACATGCCATTATCTTTCCTCACTGCCTGCTGTACCTGCATGTTTACGTTCAGTGACTGGTGTACAAGGACACCCAGGTCTCGTTGCACTTCCCTTTTTCCTAATCTAACACCATTGAGATAATAATCTCCCTCCTTGTTCTTGCCGCCAAAGTGGATAACCTCACATTTATCTACATTATACTGTATCGGCCATGCATCTGCCCACTCACTCAACCTGCCCAAGTCACCCTGCAACCTCCTAGCATCCTCTTCGCAGTTCACACTGCCTCCCAACTTTGTGTCATCTGCAAATTTGCTAGTGTTACTTTTAATTCCATCATCTAAATCATTAATATATATTGTAAATAGTTGTGGCCCCAGCACCGAGCCTTGCGGCACTCCACTCACCACTGCCTGCCATTCTGACAGGGACCCGTTTATTCCTACTCTTTGTTTCCTGTTTGCCAACCAATTCTCTATCCATGTCAATACCCTACTCCCAATACCATGTGCTCTAATTTTGCCTACTAATCTCCTGTGTGGGACCTTATCAAAGGCTTTCTGAAAGTCCAGATACACTACACCCACTGGCTCTCCTTCATCCATTTTACTTATCACATCCTCAAAAAATTCCAGAAGATTAGTCAAGCAGGATTTGACTAATTTGGTTCAGGTGGACCAATGAATGCTGAGATTGTTAGAAGGTGTGTCTATTATTGAAGGGTGACATAAGAAGTGTGCTGAAATATTACATGCATCATCATCCATATTAAATAAAATGGAACAAAAATCAACTGCTAATAGCGTTCAGCAGGTTAGGTCAGGGGTGAGAGAAACACAGTTAATGTTATGGGTGAATAACTCCTCATTGGAACTGAAAAAGTGAGATACCAAGCATGTTTTCAGATCTTGAGAGGAGGAGGAGGTGGAAAGTACAAAGGAAATGGCTCTGAAAGGATGCAGACCAAGGTTGTCAAGGTAACCATTACTTTAAAAAGCATCACCATGTGATAGATTTTTAAAAAACATGAAATAAATTATGGTTGGAGGCTTTCCAAGGAGCAGCTCATGAGAAAAGAATAAAGGAATCTTTAAGAATTTTGCAGAAGATTCCTGTTTTCATGGTAAACAAGCAAACCTCACGCAAAACAGTGACAGATGTTCATTCCTTCGTGCCCCCGTCCAAACTGTGGTCTACTGCAAGATTTTTTCATGAGCTTCCCAGGCTATTTGTGGCAAGTCATCTCTGTACTTCAAAAATCCTACCAGTTAAAGTAGCAGGGAGGTAGATGTTTTTGCAAGATGCCACTTCAATATCCCCAGCACCATCTTCTCACTGCAATTGTCCATTCCTGCTCCATCTATCCTCAACCCCACAACCTGCCCCCTTCCCACTAGCCAACTGCGGCACGGTGGCGCTGAGGTTGAGATGCTGCCTGACAGTGCCGGAGACCCGGGTTTGACCCTGAGTGCTTGTCTGTACGCAGTTTTGATGTTCTCCCCTTGACCGTGTGGGTTTTCTCCAAGATCTTCCGTTTCCTCCCACACTCCAAAAACATACAGGTTTGTAGGATAATTGGCTTGGTATATAAGTAAATATCCCTAGTGTCTGTAGGATAATGTCAAAGGTAGAAACAATAGACAAAAGTCAATAGACAATAGGTGCAGGAGTAGGCCATTCGGCCCTTTGAGCCAGCACCGCCATTCAATGTGATCATGGCTGATCATTCTCAATCAGTACCCCGTTCCTGCCTTCTCCCCATACCCCCTGACTCCGCTATCCTTAAGAGCTCTATCTAGCTCTCTCTTGAATGCATTCAGAGAATTGGCCTCCACTGCCTTCAGAGGCAGAGAATTCCACAGATCTGTATCTCTAAACTAAATTGTGATAAAACAGGAACAACAAAACACTGGAAACATGAAGAAGCCTATTACTGATTGGATTTGTATCACCTTCACCATTTGCTGAAAATCTATTTGTTTCTGATGCAAAGTCACATCTTATTGTGTCCTTTCACAAATCACTCAGTGTATGCCCATCAGTGAATGAATGGTTCCAGGAATTTCCTCTTGGTGAAACAACAAACCTACGGTAAACTATTCCACTTTTAACAGTTTAACTGCTGAAAGCAACACCCCCATTTGTAGAAATTACTTGGCAATTTCACCCGTGCATTAACAATGCTGAAAATAGAAAACACAAAATAGCATGAAAGCAAAATACTGTGGATACTGGAAATCTAAAATTAAAAACAGGAAATGCTCGAATCGGGTCAGACAACACAATGGAGGGGTGGGGGGGGGTGGGGGGGGGAGGAAAGGACCAAAGAGAAAGGAAGGCCTTTAATAAGGCTGCGGTAAGAGTGATTCATCAATAAAATAAGATGCATGGCAAAGGAGGGAGTAATGGGATTATGTGGAATTAAAGAAGCCTGTAAATGGCAACAGTAAGACCATCACTAACAGCTACTCTCTTGGGCAAAATCAGCATCACAATCACTTTGGGAAGACTGGCATAAAATAAGCCCTTTTGACATTTGATAAGCATTCACTTACAAACCTCTTTTCTGGGGGTTGGCTCTTAAAGGTACTGCAAAATACTCTACGCTAGATCCAAAATTTATTATTGACTCTGGAGACACAATCCAGGTGAGAGCATTTTGGCTGAGACGAGAGTAGAAAGCCATGGGGAATGGAAAGAGTGCCTTGTGGGGATTGCAAGGATACAAAGTGATGTCAGTGTATAAAATATACCACGGGAAGCATTAGCTTCACTCCATCAGTTCAGTTGTCTACTTCTACTCCATTTTATACCAGATGTAAAATACAAATGTTTCATTCTCTACAAACATCAAATTGATGTTATTCATTTAAGTATTGTCGAAAATTGAGGAGCATCTCTCACATAGAAGACAATGGACAAATATCATATCATATCATATATATACAGCCGGAAACAGGCCTTTTCGGCCCTCCAAGTCCGTGCCGCCCAGCGATCCCCGTACATTAACACTATCCTACACCCACTAGGGACAATTTTTTACATTTACCCAGCCAATTAACCTACATACCTGTACGTCTTTGGAGTGTGGGAGGAAACCGAAGATCTCGGAGAAAACCCACGCATATCTTCCAATAATTCCAGTTTTCAAATAACAGCTTGAGTAGGTGCAGGGACCAAAACAGATTACACATAAAAAAGAGATTTTTTTTATCATTCATTCACTGAATACAGATATGAATGGTAGATCTATTTCATCACCCTTGAGAACGTGAGGATGAACTGCCTTCTTAGATGACTGAACTATTGATGAGCTTCTAAATAAATGTACAATTTCGGCTGTTTGTACTGATGCAAATCATCAGAAACCTGAAAGACACTGGTTTGTACTGTACTCTTTTTTACTGGGAAGCCATATCTAGACACCCTGCTGCTTTTATCCAGGAACAAAATGTTGAAAGAAACCAGTAATCCATCATCATCCACTAACTTTATAAGGATTTAATTATCTTAATTAATGAAGAAATTTTATTAGGTTTGCCATTCTTTTTTTTTTTTATTACTCTATTCAAAGTGTTTTGTATGTTTTGCAAAAAAAGGAAATGTAGGTAAAATACTTTGTAACATTTGGCTGCCTCTGCTTTTGAAAAACTGAGTAAATCATTTTAACTGTTATGTAACATTACACATTAAGATCTTTGCCCTCACATTCAGACCCAATAAAATCAGTATATTCACAAAGTTTTAAATGCAAAGGACAGATTAGGTTTTGGAGGAACCTGTGTAAATGTACAATTAACCCCTGCGCAAATGCATAATTAAGTCAGAAGCAATTTGCTTTCAGGCTGCCAAGAGCAGTACAGATGTGTATTAACGGCATCCATTTTCTCTGGTTAGTTTTACAGGACTGCTAACAAGACTGAATTGCATTTGTGCCTAAGTTACTCCTTTGATTTAACCTCAGGATGCAGATTGAGATTGGGAAGTTACTTGAATAAGAACAATTTTTTTGCTTTCTATTCTTGAGGCTCAACAATACCTCGTATATCAAAATAAAAAAACTGGGTTGTTTCATACAGTGTTAAGATGCAATCACTAGATGGCAACATTGCCTTTACACATGGACAGGAAATGCCTGCTTACAGCAAAATGACTCCACAGCCCATGGCTTTAAGCTACACTTTATAAAGCATCAGCTGCCAGAACCTGACTTCTGAAAGGCTCAATGTGCGTCATTTTTGAGATCTGAGCCTTTAACATATAACATATATAACATATAACAACTACAGCATGGAAACAGGCCTGTCCGGCCCTGCCAGTCCACGCCGACCATTCTCCCTGACCTAGTCTCATCTACCTGCACTCAGACCATAACCCTCCAATCCCCTCCTATCCATATACCTATCCAATTTACTCTTAAATAATAAAATCGAGCCAGCCTCCACCACTTCCACCGGAAGCCCATTCCATACAGCCACAACCCTCTGAGTAAAGAAGTTCCCCCTCATGTTACCCCTAAACCTTTGTCCCTCAATTCTGAAGCTATGTCCCCTTGTTGGAATCTTCCCCACTCTCAAAGGGAAAAGCCTACCCACGTCAACTCTGTCCGTCCCTCTCAAAATTTTAAAAACCTCTATCAAGTCCCCCCTCAACCTTCTACGCTCCAAAGAATAAAGACCCAACCTGTTCAACCTCTCTCTGTAGCCTAAGTGCTGAAACCCAGGCAACATTCTAGTAAATCTCCTCTGTACCCTCTCCATTTTGTCGACATCCTTCCTATAATTTGGCGACCAGAACTGCACACCATACTCCAGATTCGGCCTCACCAATGCCCTGTACAATTTCAACATTACATCCCAACTTCTATACTCGATGCTCTGATTTATAAAGGCAAGCATACCAAACGCCTTCTTCACCACCCTATCCACATGAGATTCCACCTTCAGGGAACAATGCACAGTTATTTCCAGATCCCTCTGTTCCACTGCATTCCTCAATTCCCTACCATTTACCCTGTACGTCCTATTTTGATTTGTCCTGCCAAAATGCAGCACCTCACACTTATCAACATTAAACTCCATCTGCCATCTTTCAGCCCACCCTTCCAAAAGGCCCAAGTCTCTCTGTAGACTTTGAAAATCTACCTCACTATCAACTACTCCACCTATCTTAGTATCATCTGCATATTTACTAATCCAATTTGCCACACCATCATCCAGATCATTAATGTAAATGACAAACAACAGTGGACCCAACACAGATCCTTGGGGCACTCCACTAGACACTGGCCTCCAACCTGACATACAATTGTCAACCGTTACCCTCTGGTATCTCCCATTCAGCCATTGTTGAATCCATCTTGCAACCTCACTATTAATACCCAACGATTTAACCTTCTTAATCAACCTTCCATGTGGAACCTTGTCAAATGCCTTACTGAAGTCCATATAGACAACATCCACAGCCTTGCCCTTATCAATTTCCCTGGTAACCTCTTCAAAAAATTCAAGAAGATTAGTCAAACATGACCTTCCAGGCACAAATCCATGTTGACTGTTTCTAATCAGGCCTTGATTATCCAAATAATTATATATATTGTCCCTAAGTATCTTTTCCATTAATTTTCCCACCACAGACGTCAAACTAATAGGTCTATAATTGCTAGGTTTACTTTTAGAACCTTTTTTAAACAAAGGCACAACATGCGCAATGCGCCAATCTTCCGGCACCATCCCTGTTTCTAATGACGTTTGAAATATTTCCGTCATAGCCCCTGCTATTTCTGCACTAACTTCCCTCAATGTCCTAGGGAATATCCTATCAGGACCTGGAGACTTATCCACTTTTATATTCTTCAAAAGTGTCCGTACCTCCTCTTCTTTAATCCTCCTAATTTCCATCACTACTCTACTTGTTTCGCATACCTCACATAATTCAATATCCTTCTCCTCGGTAAATACCGAAGAAAAGAAATTGTTTAATATCTCCCCCATTTCTTCCGGCTCAGCACATAGCTGTCCACTCTGACTCTCTAATGGACCAATTTTATCCCTCACTATCCTTTTGCTATTGACATATCTGTAGAACCCCTTGGGGTTTACTTTTACATTACTTGCCAAAGCAGCCTCATATCTTTTTTTCGCTTTTCTAATTTCCTTTTTAAGATTCCTTTTACATTCTTTATATTCCTCAAGAACCTCATTTACTCCCTGCCGCTTATATTTATTGTATATCTCCCTCTTTTTCCGAACCAAGTGTCCAATTTCCCTGGAAAACCACGGCTCTTTCAAATTATTATTCTTTCCTTTCCACCGAACAGGGACATAAAGACTCTGTACTCTCAAAATTTCACCTTTAAATATCCTCCATTTCTCTATTATATCCTTTTCATAAAACAACAATTTCCATTTCACTCCTTTTAAATCCTTTCTCATCTCCTCAAAATTAGCCTTTCTCCAATCCAAAATCTCAACCCTTGGTCCAGATTTGACCTTCTCCATAATGATATTGAAACTAATGGCATTATGATCACTAGACCCAAAGTGCTCCTCAACACATACCTCCGTCACCTGACCCATCTCATTTCCTAACAGGAGGTCCAACACTGCCCCTTCTCTGGTAGGCACCTCTACGTATTGCTGCAAAAAACTATCCTGCACACATTTTACAAACTCCAAACCATCCAGCCCTTTAACAGAATGTGATTCCCAGTCTATATACGGAAAATTGAAATCACCCACAATCACCACTCTGTGCTTACTACTAATATCTGCTATCTCCTTACATATTTGCTCTTCCAATTCTCGTTCCCTATTTGGTGGTCTATAATACACCCCTATAAGAGTTGCTAAACCTTTCTCATTTCTGAGTTCCACCCAAACAGCCTCCTTAATCGAGCCTTCTAGTCTGTCCTGCCAAAGCACTGCTGTGATATCCTCCCTGACAAGCAATGCAACACCCCCACCTCTTGCCCCTCCGATTCTATCACATCTGAAACAATGAAATCCTGGAATATTTAATTGCCAATCGCAACCCTCCTGCAACCATGTTTCACTGATCGCCACAACATCATACTTCCAGATGTCAATCCAGGCTCTAAGCTCATCCACCTTTCTTACAATGCTCCTAGCATTAAAATATACACATTTAAGGGACCCATCATTTCTTATTCTCAGTTTATTTCTTTTCCCTTCTTTCTCTCCTACATATTGGGTCTGAGTGTTTCCCTTTTCTGCCTCCTGCCTCACACACTGCCTATTAGCTATCTGTGTTTGAGTCCCTCCCCCCAACCGTACTAGTTTAAAGTCTCCGCAGTTATTTTAGCAGGCATGGGCAGCGTATATTACCCATCTCCCATTGCCTTTGAACAGTTCAACCATTTCAGTGCCAACCACATGCCACATGCAATCAGACTGGTGTCACATGCAGGCCAGACCAATTAAGGGTGACAACTTTCTTCCCCAAAAGGCATTAATGAAACTAGTTGGGTTTCTAAAACCAGAATATTTTCCCGTTGTCGTTATTAAGTTAGGTTTGTTGTTGTTTTCTTTTCCAAATTCCAGATTATTAACTGAATTCAACTTCCACTGCCACCATGATGGGAAATTAAATCAGGTCACTGGCTTGCCAGCACAGGTCTCCAGATTACACATCCAATAATCTAACTCGATACCCCCACTCTTATATTATTGGGAAATTTCTTGTGCGGCACGGTGGCGCAGCGGTAGAGTTACTGTCTTACAGCGAATGCAGCGACGGAGACTCAGGTTCGATCCTGTCTACGGGTGCCATCTGTACGGAGTTTGTACGTTCTCCCCGTGACCTGCGTGGGTTTTCTCCGAGATCTTCGGTTTCCTCCCACACTCCAAAGACATACAGGTATGTAGGTTAATTGACTGGGTAAATGTAAAAAAATAAAAAAAATAAAAATTGTCCCTAGTGTGTGTAGGATAGTGTTAATGTGTGGGGATCGCTGGGTGGCGCGGACTCGGTGGGCCGAAGGGCCTGTTTCCGCGCTGTATCTCTAAATCTAAAAAATCTAAAAATCTAAAATCTTAGAGGTGAAATTTCACCTGCATTTCTTAATCATCTTTTCATCATTGCTAACACCATTAAGATATCTTAGGAAGACTGTTGCACTATGGTTATGCACTGCTGAAAACTCAAATATTCACCTTCACTTTCCTTGGCTGTTCAGATAAGCTGAAAGAACTGTATCTATTAATTTTAAATCAGTGTGTTGGTAACCTGATAGAGTATATAACTAACAAAAGAGCTAAGGGAGCAAGGAGCCTCTAAAGTATCTTGTTGGACAGTGCGGAAGTATGCATCGTGACGAGGTATCAAGTTGCTCTTACTTTGGACCAGAGTTCCCAACACATCGAAGTGTAAATGGAGTAACAGATGACAAACACAAATCGGGCTTTTTGAACACCTGAGGATAGAAGATAAGTTGTCATAGTTCCTTAAAAGTGGCGTTACAGGTAGATAAAGTGGTCAAGGCTTTTGGTACATTGGCCTTCATCAGTCAGGCTATTGAGTACAGAAGTTGGGATGTTATGGTAAAGTTGTACAAGACGTTGGTGAGGCCATATTTGGAGTTTTGGACATCCTGCTATAGGAAAGATGTAGTTAAGCTGGAAAGAGTACAGAAACGATTTGCAAGAATGTTGCCAGGACTGGTGGGTCTGAGCTATAAGGAGAGGTTGGTCAGGCTAGGACTTTATTCCTTGGAGCACAGGAGGATGAGGTACAAGTCATCCAATAACGCACATGGGCCCCACCAAGAATAAATAAAGTTATCATCGAATCACCTTTGCAGGCAGTCCAGTGTCCCAGATTGGAGAAGGTCTATGAAACACCACATCAGTGCTTGTGCCCACATTTAAAATTATAGTCACGAGTAACCTTAGAACTTGAAAGGGCAGAATGATGTGGTCAGACATGTATGTTCAAATTCTACTCCCATCATATTGAAATTTAATATGTAGGAAAGAACTGCAGATGCTGGTTTAAATCAAAGATAGACACAAAATGCTGAAGTAACTCAGCAGGACAGGCAGAATCTCTGGAGAGAAGGAATGGGTGACGTTTCGGGTCAAGACTCTTCTTCAGACCTTGAGTCTTGAGTCTGAAGAAGGGTCTCGACCCAAAACGTCACCCATTCCTTCTCTCCAGAGATGCTGCCTGTCTCACTGATTTACTCCAGCATTTTGTGTCTATTTTCATATTGAAATTTAATACAGGTCTTGATCTCAGAGCTTATCTTGAACAGCATCAAAGCATAGCACCAAAGTATCTTTTATTTATTTTTTAATCTTACTAGCATATTGTTAGTATCAATACACATTTATCATACAAGGAGAGAAATTATCTCGAATTGACAGAATTCTAAGTGACAAAGTCTCTGAGCCACAGTTATGGCATGGATTGGAAGTACTATGACAGTCAGCAGTTCATACTTCCATCTTATCGCCGCTAGAAATCATAACCTTTCTTTTCCAAGTAATATCATCTTTGAATATACATTTCCACTAGAAGTCTTGTTTCTTCTGCATCATGAGAAGAATGATTGGTTCATGGAGCCTGTGTGAGGTCACCTTCAAACTCTGAAACAAACGATATTTATATGTTTATCAATTTGAATCATTGGCTTTGAAGGCCAGCTGCTTTCTTCACCTTTGTAGCCAATGCAGACACACAAATGGAGCCAATGTTTTCCCAAAAATACCATCACTCTGGCACATTTGATCTTGTTGTTTTCTGTTAACAAAGAGGGTAAATGTAGAATCCACGGTGTACAAAACAATTTGCATTTATTCACTCCCCTCACTTAATGTAGGAAAATGTCTCAAGGCTGATTACTGGAATGCAATCGGACAAAAATGATTTTGAGGCATGGAAAGAGAAACCGAAGAGGTGATTATAAAGGTCTGGACAGAGAGCTAAAGATTTCAGAGCCTCCTAAAGGTGCAGAGAGGGATTTAGGGAGGGAATTCCAGAGTTTAATGGCCAAAGACCCAGCCATCTACAGTCACTTCCAGATGGGAAGTGAACACAAAGCCCGATTTGGAAGAACCTGGAACTCACAGGGAGTTGTGGAGCTGAAGAAGGTAGCCGATAGAGGAAAGGATGATCTAAATCTAAATATTTAAATGAGCAATAGGAATAATACCTCAAATTTATTAGAATTTAAATGAGAAAAAGGAAGAAAGTGCATTAAGGTAACATGTCATATAAAGCGCTGATCAATGTTAACTATTTTATACTCCATCCTGAATAATATCAATTACACAACTCTCACGAAGAAGAAGATTCCAACCCTTGAAATACTGACAGTGCAGGAGAAGCCACTGTGATTTTGTAAAAAGCCTGAAATACTAACCCATTGTTATCTAACCGAAGAACACATGGTCCTAATTTTACTTTGTTAGTAAGCGGTAGAATTTACATGATCAAATTTGCAGCTGTCAGCCAAGTTGAGCAACTCCCAGTAGTAGTTGGTTTGTGGTTAGTTTCTAGACAATGAGGTGCTTTGCATCATCTTCACTTCATAATAAAGACATAAGGAGGAAACATGCATTGATTTTTGAAATAGAATCTCAAAGATCACATTAGGCACCAGTGCATTTCTAAGGTGTGACTGTTTCACAACTGATTCCAAAAATAACAAGCAATGTGCACATCAAACCTGTGCCATGGTGTTTGCTATCATATTGGTGGGAGTGTTAGCATCTACATAAGATTTACTATTACTAATAAAACACAAAGTACTTGTGTTATAACACCAGGATAAGTGCTCGACCAAGAAGACCAAGCCCAATGCCAAAGTAGTTTCTAAACTACCTATACACACTTATGCTATAGATCAATAACGAACTTCATATTCAGTAATAAGCTATCTTAGTTTAGTTTGGTTTAGTTTTGTTTATTGTCACGTGTACCGAGGTACAGTGAAAAGTATTTTTGTTGCGTGCTACTCAGTCAGCGGAAAGACTATACATGATTACCATGAAGCTGTTCACAGCGTACAGATATAGGATAAAGGGAATAATGTTTAGTGCAAGATAGTGTCCAGTAAAGTTTGATTAAAGATAGGCAGAGGGTCCCCAAAGAGGAAGATAGTAAGTCAGGACTGCTCTCTAGTTGCTGATAGGATACTTCAGTTGCCTGATAACACCTGGGAAGAAACTGTCTCCGAATCTGGAGGTATACATTTGCACACTTCTGTACCTCTTGCTTGATGGGAGAGGGAAGACGAGGGAGTGTCCAGGTTGAAACTCGTCCTTGATTATGCTGGTGGCCTTGCCGAGGCAGGGTGGAGTGTAGATAGAGTCAACAGAAGGGAGGTTGGTTTGAGTGATGGCCTGGGCTGCAAAGTAGTTTAATTCTGATATAAGTGTGTTGTTGCATTTATGTTCATAAGTCATAGGAGCAGAATTAAGCTGTTTGGCCCATCGAGTCATGCAGGAGTAGGCCATTCGGCCCTTTGAGCCAGCACCGCCATTCAATGTGATCATGGCCGATCATTCTCAATCAGTATCCCGTTCCTGCCTTCTCCCCATACCCCCTGACTCTGCTATCCTTAAGAGCTCTATTTAGTTCTCTCTTGAAAGCATTCAGAGAATTGGCCTCCACTGCCTTCTGAGGCAGAGAATTCCACAGATTTACAACTCTCTGACTGAAAAAGTTTTTCCTCATCTCTGTTTTAAATGGCCTACCCCTTATTCTTAAACTGTGGCCCCTGGTTCTGGACTCCCCCAACATTGGGAACATGTTTCCTGCCTCTAACGTGTCCAACCCCTTAATAATCTTATATGTTTCAATAAGATCCCCTCTCATCCTTCTAAATTCCAGTGTATACAAGCCTAGTCGCTCCAGTCTTTCAACATACGACAGTCCCACCATTCCGGGAATTAACCTAGTAAACCTACGCTGCACGCCCTCAATAGCAAGAATATCCTTCCTCAAATTTGGAGACCAAAACTGCACACAGTACTCCAGGTGCGGTCTCACTAGGTCCCTGTACAACTGCAGAAGGACTTCTTTGCTCCTATACTCAACTCCTCTTGTTATGAAGGCCAACATTCCATTCGTTTTCTTCACTGCCTGCTGTACCTGCATGCTTCCTTTCAGTGATTGATGCACTAGGACACCCAGATCTCATTGTACGTCCCCTTTTCCTAACTTGACACCATTCACATAATAATCTGCCTTCCTATTCTTACCACCAAAGTGGATAACCTCACACTTATCCACATTAAACTGCATTTGCCATGCATCCGCCCACTCACACAACCTGTCCATGTCACCCTGCAACCTCATAGCTTCTTCCTCACAGTTCACACTGCCACCCAGCTTTGTTTCCTTGAGACGTCAAACCAAGAGATGACTTTCACAGAGATTGGGTAGGGCCCTGGGGAGTGATGTAGAACAGAAGGATACAGAAATATAAATACATAATTCACAGAAAGTGGTGCTACAGATGGAGTGGTGAAGAAAGATTTTTGTTTGCTGACCAACATTGATCAGGGTAGACACAAAATGTGGAGTAACTCAGCGGGCCAGGCAGCATCTCTGGAGAGAAGGAATGGGTGACATTTCAGGTCGAGACCCTTCTTCCTGCCATTGCAAAACAGGAATGAGGTTCCTTTTCCCTCTTCTCAACAATTTAGAGACTGTACCTGGGTGCTAACCAGACATCTGCCGTAAACAAATAGTGTAGGTCCACTGAGAAAGGTAGACTGGTTCTCAGTTGTCTACTACCATTTGGTAAAAGTACAACCACAGCTGCATTAATGCTGCCTGACCCACTGAGTTACTCCAGCACTTTGTGGGTTTATTTTGCAAACCATCAGCTGCAGTTACCTGTGAATCAAGTAAAACTGGATTAACTTTGTTCCTTTCATGAACTTGAAAAAACTTTGTGGAGAAGAATTGCTGCATGTTTGTGTGTTTGATCCACTCTGGACATTTTCCTAGGTTTACAGTTCAAGGACAGCGCACATCAAAAAGCTTGTTACTGTACCTTGCTACATGTGACAACAATAAACTAAATATGTCCAAATAGAATTTTTCACAATCTCCCACATACAGTAAATGTAGAAAATTGTTCCTAGCTCTCAAACTTGGATTAAGGTCATAAGGTCATAAGTGATAGGAGAAGTGGCGGCGCCTAACGGCTGCGGCTCGCTAGCAGTCTGTTCGTCTTTTTTCCTTTTTGTTTTGTTGTGTGTCGGTGTTGGGATGGTTTTTGTTTTTTTTTGGTTGTGTATGTGTGGGGGGTGGTGGTGTGGGTGGGGGGGTGGTGGTGTGGGGGGGGAACCTTTCTCTTTTAGGTCTCTTTCTCACGGCGCGGGGTGTGGCTCGGCCGCGGGGCCTTCCATCGCCCGGCGCGGCTCGGCCGCTGGACCTAACAGTGCCCGGTGCGGCTCGGCCGCTGGACTTAACAGTGCCCAGTGCGGCTTGGCTGCGGGGCCTTCCATCGCCCGGCGCGGCTCGGTCGCGGGACTTTTCATCGCTGGGGCGGCTCGGCCGCTGGACTTAACATCGCCCGGTGCGGCTTGGCCGCGGGACTTAACATCGCCCGGTGCGGCTTGGCCGCTGGACTTAACATTGCCCGGTGTGGCTTGGCCGCGGGGCCTTCCATCGCCCGGCGCGGCTCGGCCGCGGGACCTAACATCGCCCGGCGCGGCTTGGCCGCGGGGCCTTCCATCGCCCAGCGCGGCTCGGCCGCGGGGCCTAACATCGCCCGGCACGGCTCGGCCGCGGGACTTAGGTGCGCACGGCTCGGCCGCGGGGCCTTCCATCGCCCGGCTCGGCCGCGAGACGTTTCAGCGCCCGGTGCGACTCGGCCGCGGGGACTTCCATCCCCTTGCGGGGACTGTGCGGGTCGGTCGGGGACGAGCTGTCTGTCCGTGGGCGTGGGGAAGAGAGTGGAAGTTTTGTTGCCTCCATCACAGTGAGGGGGTGTTTGGAGTCACTGTGATGGACGTTTGTGTTGGGGTCATGTGTCTTGTGTTCTTCTTTGTGTGACTGCTATGTAGTTTCGTTCGGTACCTTGGTACCGAATGACAAATAAAGCTCTGTTGAACTGTTGAGAAGAATTAGGCCATTCGGCCCATCAAGTCTACTCCGCCATTCGTTCATGGCTGATCTATCTCTCCCTCCAAACCCCATTCCCCTGCCTTCTCCCACTAACCCCTGACACCTGTACTAATCAAGAATCTATCAATTCCACAGATCTGCCACCAATCGGCTTGTTTGTTTATGGAGGTAGAAAAACTTAGTAAAGTGAGAAACAAATTAATCACAGCCAATTGGCAAAAAAATTCTGAAAGACAGGTTTAGCTGGATCAATGGCAAGAATGGGGCTCATGTTGTTGACCTCCCTATGGTGAGCCCTGTCAACTGACCTCGGTCAGGCGAACGCGGCACGGTAGCGCAGCGGTAGAGTTGCTGCTTTACAGCGAATGCAGCGCCGGAGACTCAGGTTCGATCCTGACTACGGGTGCTGCACTGTAAGGAGTTTGTACGTTCTCCCCGTGACCTGCGTGGGTTTTCTCCGAGATCTTCGGTTTCCTCCCACACTCCAAAGACGTACAGGTATGTAGGTTAATTGGCTGGGTAAATGTAAAAATTGTCCCTAGTGGGTGTAGGATAGTGTTAATGTACGGGGATCGCTGGGCGGCACGGACTTGGAGGGCCGAAAAGGCCTGTTTCCGGCTGTATATATATGATATGATATGATATGATATGACAACAAATAGAGACAGCAGAAGCAGAAGCAGCTTCATAACTTCTGCAGCCTCAAACGCAAGAAGAAGAATGGCAAGAATAAGGACACAGAATAAAAGGGAGTCTGGCTGCCTGGATCATTATTTGGAGGGCTGTAACTATAGGAATAACCTGGTTAAATACACTGATCAGCCAAAACATTATGACCACTGACAGGCGAAGTGAATAATATTGATTATCTTGTTACAATGGCACCTGTCAAGGGGTGGGATATATTAGGTAGCAAATGAACAGTCAGTTCTTGAAGTTGATGTGTTGGATGCAGGAGAAATGGGCAGGAGTAAAGACCTGAGCAACTTTGACAAGGGCCAAATTGTTATAGCCAGACGACTGGGTCAGAGAATCTCTGAAATGGCAAGGCTTGTGGGGTGCTCCCGGTCAGCAGTGGTGAGTACCTCACGACAGTGGTCTGAGGAGGATCAAACCACAAACCGGCGACAGGGTGTTGGGCGCCCAAGGCTCATCGATGTGCGAGGGTAACGAAGGCTATCCCGTCGGGTCCGAACCGAAAAAAGGTCTACTGTGGCACAAGTCACAGAAAATCTTAATGGTGGTCACGGGAGGAATGTGTCACAATACACAGTGCATCGCACCCTGCTGCGTATGGGGCTGCACACGGAAGACCAACAGCATATTAGGCAGGTGGTCATAATGTTTTGGCTCATCAGGTCATAACGTTTTGGCTGATGTGTGATGGGATGTGTGATGGGAGCTATTTTTCAATAATCAAAACAATCTCAGCCTAGTAACTTGGAGACAATTTTTATATTTGCTGTTGGTATTGCATTGTGTGGGGAATCGTGAAAAATTGCAATCTGACATATTTAAGATGATGGATTAGTAAAGTGAACATTGCGGCTCAAAGCTGAAAAACTGTGAGGCAATACATCACCGTAAACTTTTCAAGCCCTACGAGACTCAGAGGTATCAGTGTTCCTCCTGCTCTGGCCTCTTATTAACCCAGTTTTAATTGCTCTACCATTGATGGCTGCGAGGAGTTTCTATGCTCTAAAGTTTCCACTGTGAACTTTTACCTCACTCCACGACTTCTCTTTCCTCGTTTGGGACGTTTAAAGCCTACGGCTTTGACCAAGCTTTTCATCATCCACCTTAATATTCAATCATGTGATTGGGTGTCAAATTTTGTTTGCCAGTGCTATTGTGAAGCACCTTGGGAGGTTGTTACTGGGGCTCAGGGATTATAGCTATGATGCGAAACTTGATCAGCCTGGGCATTCTTCATCAGAGGTAAGAAGGTTAAGGAGTGAGAGAGGGCTTTGGATTTGTGTAAAATTATGAAGTGTAAACAATGATCAGTTGTTTCCAGTGGTTGGCTAGACAACAACAACAGGGCACATACAACCTTATGTAATCGCAGAAAGAAAAGGGGAGGGAATAAGATAGGAAATTAGCAGTCCATAAAAAATTATTTATCTAGAAATTGGATTACACTTTCTTTTGGTGGTTTGGACCACACTGTGATTAGACCCAATGTCAAATCAAAAAATCGCCAAAGGCCATTGATGAAATGATTTTGAGGTGATTTATGCCCAGGCACTAAAACTGGATCGACATGATCTCCCAGAGAACTGCATCCAGTATTGTGTAGGATCCAGTTCTTTGTTGCACTGCATTCAGAGAAGAATGGCAGCCCTTAAAGCACATCTCTACTTGCCATTTATACAGTAGCTGCACTTAATGCCATGGGGAAAAGAAAGCAACGGCAGGAAGAATTAAACAGCTACCACAATCAGTCAAAGGGACAGACAAGCTGTGGCCAGTGAAAAGACTGGAGAAATGTTTGTATGTTAAGGGGGCCAGCAGATACATCAGGCCCACCACAAGAGATTGGCATGAGACGCTACAATAGTTTCTGGTTGTAAGAATCCCAGCACTGGACCAACACCTCGAGAAATGTCGCAAAACACATCCAGATGATCTGCACACCACTCATTTAGACTTTAGAGATACAGCGCTAAACAGGCTCTTCAGCCCAATCAGCGATCACCCCATACACTAGCACTATTCTACTTACTAGGGACAAATTAAAACGTTACTGAAGCCATTTAACCTACAAACCTGTATATCTTTGCAATGTGGGAGGAAACTAGGGTACCCAGAGAAAACCCACGTGGTTACAGGAAGGCCGTAAAACTTCGTACGGAGAGCAACCATTGTCAGGATTGAACCTGGGTCTCCGGCGCTGTAAGGCAGCAAATCTACCGCTGCTCCAACGTGCGATCATTTCATTTGTGCGGTGGAGATCTTCACAGAAGACAAACTTTATGTGGAAACCTGAGTATTTTAAGTAAGATGGCTCTTATCAGGAAATACAATAATATCATAAGATTCGTAAGATCACGTGATGGGAGTAGAATTAGGCCACCTGGCCCATCAAGTCTACTCCGCCATTCAATCATGGGTGATCTATCTCTCCCTCCTAACCCCATTCTCGTGCCTTCTCCCCATAACCTCTGACATATGGTAGCAAACATTCAAAATAATTGTAGTAGTATTCAGCATTCACTTATTCATGTGTTAATTTTTAGTGCAGACAAACCCACAGAGAATGTTGTGAAAGAATTCGGTATCAGTATCTCGGTATCTTGGAGTCAATAGTACGGAAGGCAAACGCAATGCTGGCATTTATTTCAAGAGGGTTAGAATACAAAAACAGAGATGTAATGTTAAGGCTCTATAAGGCACTGGTCAGGCCGCATTTGGAGTATTGTGAGCAATTTTGGGCACCATTTCTGAGGAATGATGTACTGGCTCTGGAGAGGGTCCACAGGAGGTTTACAAGAATGATCCTAGGAATGAGCAGGTTAACATATGATGAGCGTTTGACAGCACTAGGCCTGTAATCCTTCTGTGTTTAGAATGATGAGGGGGTTCTCATTGAAGCTTACCGAATAATGAAAAACCTTAATAGAGTAGGAGAGTCTAAGACTAGAACCTGCTGGTGGAATTGGCTGGAATAAATCTTGTACCGGTAGGGTCAATTTGGAGAGGATGTTTCCACTAGTGGGAGAGACTAGGACCAGAGACCAATGCCTCAGAATTAAAGGACATTCCTTTAGGAAGATGAGGAGGAATTTCTTTAATCAGAGGGTGGTGAATCTGTGGAATTCTTTGCACAGAAGGCTGTGAAGGCCAAGTCAATGGATAATTTTAAGGCAGATAGATTCCTAATTAGTATGGTTGTCAGGAGTTATGGGGAGAAGACAGGAGAATGGGGTTCGGAGGGAGAGATAGATCAGCCATGATTGAATGGCGGAGTAGACTTGATGGGCTGAATGGCCCAATTCTGCTCCTATCACATGACCTTATGACCTTGTTTCATGATGTGGCGTCACTTGACTGATTATTGGTAATGATTTTGACTGCGGTGAGGAAGGGGTGAGTTGGTTTGGATTCTGGACGTCCTGCAGATTCGTTGTGAAAATTATCCCTCTGATAATGAGTCCATCATCATATCATATCATCATATCATATATATATAGCCGGAAACAGGCCTTTTCGGCCCACCAAGTCCGTGCCGCCCAGTGATCCCCGCACATTAACACTATCCTACACACAAGGGACAATTTTTACATTTACCCAGCCAATTAACCTACATACCTGTACGTCTTTGGAGTGTGGGAGGAAACCGAAGATCTCGGAGAAAACCCACGCAGGTCACGGGGAGAACGTACAAACTCCTTACAGTGCAGCACCCGTAGTCAGGATCGAACCTGAGTCTCATATCCTGTGCGGCCAATGTTTTCCTCTGTTCTGGAAGATGTGACCATAGATGACACAGCAAGGACATCCTCCCGCAGCCTTTTTCTACATCATGCTCCTCTTCCTCCTACTGCTCTTCGGGCTCCTGGCTCCGGGTCTCTTTACTATTCAGCACTAGCCACTGTCTTCAGATTGCAAGGTTGGGCAGCCAATGGCACTTCATAATAAATTCTCAATATCTACCTGATGTGCATCAAAGGGCACTCCTGGTCTGATCTCATCTTGAGAAGCCCAGTGATGTTTCTCATTACAATCCCAGTACTGGTGTTGCTCTCATTGCAAAACATGGAACAGCACAGAAAAAGACCTTTGATCCATGTTGCCAAAGTAAACCAATCCCATCTGCCTGCACAACGTCCAAATCCCCCCATCCCTGCCTATTCATGTATCTTCTTAAATAATACTTGCATATCTACTTCTACTACATCCTCTGACACCAAGTTCCAGGTACCTCCATGTGTAAATATACTTGCCTCACAAAACTCCTTCAGATTGTTCCCCTCTCACCTTAAACGTATACCCTCTAGTATTTTGACATTTACATTCTGGGAAAGAGAATCTTCCATCTGCTCTATCTATGCCTATCATCTATACACTAAAACTCTTGTTTGTTTGTTTGTTTGTTCCTGAACTACAGCCAAAACGGTACACGAAAGCACAACAATTTTAGGCCCACCTTACTCACCGTCGTCTCTTTGGTGCTATTGGAAGAAGTTTCATTGAAATCAGTGTTATATTTTTTAAAGTTATTCACATATTAAAGTTTAAATATATCTCCTAGGGAGGGAGGGGAGGGAGGGGAGGGAGGGAGGGGGGGGGGAGGAAGGATAAGGGGGGTTGAGGGGGATGGAGTGCGGGAGAGGGGAAGTGGAGAGGGGAAGAGGGAGGGGAAGGGGGAGGGGAAGGTGAGGGGAGGGAGGGGGGAGGGTGCTGCACCAATGCAGGAGAGGTTTGGGCCCAACGGGTCCACTTGGTCTAGTGTGTTTGTATACTTCTATCAAGTTACTCCTCGGCTTCCGATGCTCCAATTATCCTGATCTTCAACTGAAAACCTCCTCAATAAAGTTGTGTGGACATGACCTCCTGGATGTAAACAGCATTAAGCGACAGATCTAAACAAATTGCACCACAGAAATGCCGGAGAAACCTTAATGGACATCCAAGCTTAGCCTGCAGATTTAAAGGCTGTTACATTCATCAAGTAATTCAGAATTTTTGTGCATCCTTGAAACTTATAAACCTTCAGAGAAATAAAATTAGTTACTCTATTAATTTAAAGATGTTTTCTCAATAAAAAAACATGTCATAAACTTTCATATCTTTATACTGTAATCATAATTAACGAAAAGGTCATGTGAAATTTCGAGGAATAAGGGACTGCAGATGCTAGAATCTGGTGCAAAAACAAACTACCGGAAAACCACAATAGGTTAAGCAGCATCTGTGGAAGCAAAGGAATGGTTGACGGAGAAAGTAGGGGGAAGATAGCCAGTATATGGAAGTGAGCGGGAGGGGTGAGACAGAGGCTGAGGGGATGACAGATGACTGATCTGATCCGATGATGGGAAGAAGGGGGCAGGTGGAGGAAGAGGTTTGGAGTGAGAAAGGCTGGAAGATGACAAATAACAGAGGAATGATGGGTAGATGGAGCTAGGTGTGGTGGTGGGGGGGGGGGGGGGGGCTACGGAGCAGAGTGGAAAGTAAAAGGCTGGTAGGTGTTAGGTGTTACCAGATAGAGGAAGGACAATGGGTGTATAGAACCAGGTGAGGGGTAGAGATTGCAAAGGTGAACCAAGGAGGAAGATACACACGTGGACAGTTGTGTTGCTGATGGGCAGAAAGAACCCACGGGCGAGGGTGGAAAAGGGAGAGAGAACCTTGGTGGACTGGTGGAAGTGGGAAACTGGAGGAGTGGTTACCTGAAATTGGAAAATTCAATATTCATTGGGTTTTTGTTGTCCCTCTGGTTTGTGTTTGGCCTCACTATGAATGCAGAGGAGGCCAATGGCAGGCAGGTTAGTGTAAGAATGGGAAAAGGAGCTGAAATAACATCCAACCAGAAGTTCAAGATGGCCATTTCAGATAGAGCACTGATGCTCTTCCAAATGGTTGCATAGTCTACACGGTCTCCCATTGTAGAGGATGCCAAATTGCAAGGTCCAAATGCTTTAACCAAGTTTAAGGAGGTGCACATGAATCTCTGCTTCAGCTGGAAAGGCAGTTTAGGTTCCTGGATGGTGGCGAGGGAGGAGATAGAAACATAGAAACATAGAAAATAGGTGCAGGAGGAGGCCATTCGGCCCTTCAAGCCAGCACCGCCATTCATTGTGATCATGGCTGATCGTCCCCAATCAATAACCCGTGCCTGCCTTCTCCCCATATCCCTTGATTCCACTAGCTCCTAGAGCTCTATCTAACTCTCTCTTAAATCCATCCAGTGATTTGGCTTCCACTGCCCTCTGTGGCAGAGAATTCCACAAATTCACAACTCTCTGGGTGATAAAGTTTTTCTCACCTCAGTTTTAAATGGCCTCCCCTTTATTCTAAGACTGTGGCCCCTGGTTCTGGACTCGCCCAACATTGGGAACATTTTTCCTGCAGATGTAGGGACAAGTGTTGCAGGGTAAAAAGTGCCAGGAGATGAGTAAAAGTCTCATTAGAAACTTATCTACCCACCCCTCTTCATTGACACAAGATCAGCAGGCGCATTCCAAACCTTTGATTAGTACGGGTGTCAGGGGTTATGGCGAGAAAGCAGGAGAATGGAGTTGAGAGGGAAAGATAGATCAGCCAACAAGGGCCTAATTCTGCTCCTATAACATGAAACCTTGTCAGTTCATAAGGTCATAAGGGATAGGAGCAGAATTAAGCCATTTAGCCCATCAAGTCTGCTCTGTCATTCAATCTTGGCTGATCCACCTCTCTCCTAGCCCCATTCTCCTGCCTTCTCCCCAGAGACACTCGTACTAATCAAAGTTCTAGGAAACTGGCGTTTTATGCTTAGTCTTCACATGTCAGAGCACGTTCTGAAGAAACAACAACAAGTACTTCCTAGGAAGTTCAGGATTTCCACATTTACACGTGCTAGTGAACCCAGACACATATTCAGGAAAAACATTAGAAATTCCATACAGAGCTGGCAGCTTTTCTTCAGAAAATATGGACCAACAGCAAACACACGCATACTCTCTCTTTGATTGTAGCCCAACTTACAAAAGATTTCTTTTGATTAGATTCCGAATTTGTTTTTAAGGGGTCACACTAAAGGAGATTTCAGGATGTGAATGAATGGAAGAATAATGCTTCCCTATATCTGCGCCAACGTGAAAGTTCCTTTTTCTGCATTGACAGCAAACCCATTTCAAATAACATGCAAACACTAAAACTAGTTTGTGTTTCACTGGACACATTGGGCCCTTTCAGTCGGCGAAGACAGTTGCATACTTCCATGCTCTTTCATATCTGACACTTTGACTGCACTTTGAATAACTTCTTTCTCTATCAACACTCTCAGTCGAGGCTGTGACAGCTGCTCCCTTTTCTAGTCTAACTGTGTTTTAGCAAACATCTTGGTTACATGCCTCAATTAAGAGCATGAATGTTAAAATCAAAACCAGATTTTTTTTTCTTTAAAATTGAGGAGTATGCTGGTGTTGATAGAACCACATTGGCACACAACACACATCAACTCGGGTCCAATTTTTTTTTCTCTGAATGAGACTAGACAAGATTCTTCCTGGAATTCAATTAATGTCTGGTTGACCTGCCACTACCAGATTAATGTAAGCTACACCTTTCTGATACCGGAGATGGACAGACAAAGCTGGAGTAACTTAGCGGGCCAGGCAGCAGCTCTGAAGAAAAGGAATAGGTGACGTTTTGGGTCGAGTCCCTTCTTCAGACTGAGAGTCAGGGGTGAGGGAAATGAGAGATATGAAAAGGTACAAAGAAACAAATGAATGAAAGGGTTGCAAAAGGACAAATCAAAGCCTTTCAAAATCAATTCTTTCAGATACTGTTTTGGAAACGAGATTAGAATGGATGCATAGTAATCCTGGCTTGATATGTCCTAGGAAATGCGTAGATGATATTGGACCAGTAACATGATGTTCCCCGGATGCAGAGGATAGGAGCATTTCCTCAAGGTGTAAGTTTCTAGTTGGTCCATGAGCCTAGTTTGGCTCAGGACTGTGGGCTGTTACCGTGATGAATCAATGTTAGTTCAACTTACCCAGGAAACACTGAGTCTCCAGTGCAGCCAGTAGAGCTGCTGCCTTGCAGTTTCAGAGACGGAGGTTCAATCCTGATCTCTGATCTTGTCTGTGTGGAGTTTGCAGGGTCTCTCGATGACACAATGAATTTCTTCAGGGTGCTCCAGTTTCCTCTTACAACCCAAACATGCATGGCCACTGTAAATAACTGCTACTGTGTAGGAGATGATGGGTATGTGGAAAAAACAAAATGAGATCAGTGTAAATGGACACAAACTTGGCAGGCTGAAGGGCCTGTCTCTGTTCTCTACAACTATGACTCCATAACAGATGAAAAGGTATCTTTGACGGACTGTAATATAAATTGGAAAGATGCCATCTCTCCAATAGCAGGTACTCATTATTCTGTGGAAGCAGTGTGAAAATGTGCTTATAAACATTTTTTAATGTAATAGAGCTAAGTTCCAGTGCTGTTCTGGAGAATATTCTGGTGCACAAATCTTGGTGCCTATTTTTATAATGCGATTTTTCCCCCTTTGTTTTCTGCCTGTATATGGTGCATTGGGGCAGCTCAGTGGGTAAACAACACCATCAAATAGCCGACTCCAATCAAACCTCGTGTTCATTAGTGCAGATTGACATAGGGGCGGCACGGTGGCGCAGCGGTAGAGTTGCTGCCTCACAGCGAATGCAGCGCCTGAGACTCAGGTTCGATCCTGACTACGGGCGCCGTCTGTATGGAGTCTGTACGTTCTCTCCGTGACCTGCGTGGGTTTTCTCCGAGATCTTCGGTTTCCTCCCACACTCCAAACACGTACAGGTATGTAGGTTAATTGACTGGGTTAAAAAAATAAATTTTAAAATGTTTTTAAAAAATTGTCCCTAGTGTGTGTAGGATAGAAACATAGAAACATAGAAAATAGGTGCAAGAGTAGGCCATTTGGCCCTTCGAGCCTGCACCGCCATTCAATATGATCATGGCTGATCATCCAGCTCAGTAACCTGTACCTGCCTTCTCTCCATACCCCCTGATCCCTTTAGCCACAAGGGCCACATCTAACTCCCTCTTAAATATAGCCAATGAACTGGCCTCAACTACCTTCTGTGGCAGAGAATTCCACAGACTCACCACTCTCTGTGTGAAGAAATGTTTTCCCATCTCGGTCCTAAAAGACTTCCCCCTTATCCTTAAGCTGTGACCCCTGGTTCTGGACTTCCCCAACATCGGGAACAATCTTCCCGCATCTAGCCTCTCCAACCCCTTAAGAATTTTATATGTTTCAATAAGATCCCCCCTCAGTCTTCTAAATTCCAGCGAGTATAAGCCTAGTCTATCCAGTCTTTCTTCATATGAAAGTCCTGCCATCCCAGGGATCAATCTGGTGAACCTTCTCTGTACTCCCTCTAAGGCTAGAATGTCTTTCCTCAGATTAGGAGACCAAAACTGTACACAATACTCCAGGTGCGGTCTCACCAAGGCCCTGTACAACTGCAGCAGAACCTCCCTGCTCCTATACTCAAATCGTCTTGCTATGAATGCTAACATACCATTCGCTTTCATCACTGCCTGCTGCACCTGCACGCTTGCTTTCAATGACTGGTGCACCATGACACCCAGGTCACTTTGCATCTCCCCTTTTCCTAACACTTTCCTAAGGATAGTGTTAATGTGCGGGGATCGCTGGGCGGCGCGGACTCGGTGGGCCGAAGGGCCTGTTTCCGCGCTGTATCTCTAAAATCTAGATGGGCAAATGGGACTCATGGTCATGTAGTCATGTAGCTATACAGCACTGCAACAGGCCATTTGGCCCAACTCGTCATGCCGACCAAGTTGCCAAACCAAGCTAACCCGCTCGCCTGCACCTGGTCTCTATCCCTCCTAACCTTTCCTATCCATGAGTCACTTGACACAGGATTACCATCAACCAAAGCCTAGAAATTGGATTGCACACAGTAAATCTAACAAGGGTATTTATTCACAAAATGCTGGAGTAACTCAGCGGGTCAGGCAGCATCTCAGGAGAGAACGAATGGGTGATGTTTCGGGTCGAGACCCTTCTTCAGACTGATGTCAGGGGGGGGCGGGACAAAGGAAGGATATAGGTGGAGACAGGAAGATAGAGGGAGAACTGGGAAGGGGGAGGGGAAGAGAGGGACAGAGGAACTATCTAAAGTTGGAGAAGTCTAAAGTCTAAAGTCTAAAGTCTAAAGTCTAACTATCTAAAGACCGGGCGGCACGGTAGCGCAGCGGTAGAGTTGCTGCTTTACAGCGAATGCAGCGCCGGAGACACAGGTTCGATCCTGACTACGGGTGCTGCACTGTAAGGAGTTTGTACGTTCTCCCCGTGACCTGCGTGGGTTTTCTCCGAGATCTTCGGTTTCCTCCCACACTCCAAAGACGTACAGGTATGTAGGTTAATTGGCTGGGTAAATGTAAAAATTGTCCCTAGTGGGTGTAGGATAGTGTTAATGTACGGGGATCACTGGGCGGCACGGACTTGGAGGGCCGAAAAGGCCTGTTTCCGGCTGTAGATATATGATATGATGATATGATATGATAAGTCAATGTTCATACCGCTGGGCTGCAAGCTGACCAAGCGAAATATGAGGTGCTGTTCCTCCAATTTCCGGTGGGCCTCACTATGGCACTGGAGGAGCCCCATGATAGAAAGGTCAGACTGGGAGTGTTCTTACACTACCTGTCAATCTAATGTGTCATCATTTCCTGGTCAAACCGCACTCATCATGAATTTCGAAGGGCAACTTCAATATAGTTCCAATATATCCATATCAGCATAAGTCATGCCTTTTCTGTGTCAGACTTCCACTGATGACATTATTATTTACGTTTCCTTTCTTGCTGGTGTAAACTGCAGCCTATGATCTTCATGCAACTGAATCTGTGGAGCTAAGAGAACAACATGCCTCTTTTGTACTTTTATTTACTATTTGATAGATAGCATGGACTCGGTGGCCTGTTGGGCCTGTTTCCATACAGTTTCTCTAAACGGAACTAAGCTAAACTGAGCTAAACTAAGCAGTTATTGGAAGCCCTGAATGGGCTCACAACAATGTCCACAGAATGTTCTAATGTCGTCATTCAACGGGTGCCTTAGTTACCATGCCTCTGGCTACACTTTGTGAGCAACCTGTAGTGGAGGTTTGTCAAAATCACCAGCAAAACCAACAGCTGCCTCACCGGTGTCACTCATCGCTGACCACTGTCTTGCCTTAAATTGCCATAGATTTTAGCAATACTTCTGTATTCAGAAAGATTCCTAACCACAAAAAATTACCAAAATTGAAAATCCTTAAAATTTCATCTGAGCAGGCAAAACACTTGGGTGTTTAACAACTTTGTGTATAGGAAATCAGGTCGCAGTACCCCCTCCAGGGTTAAAGTCTGCTGTTGAAAGGCTGCTCTATTTCCCTATGAGACTGCAGATATCCTTGATGAAATGCATCCCCACCCTTCCCTCCACATGAAGCTCTTGTCCATGGTGGACTGTCAATAGACAATAGACAATAGGTGCAGGAGTAGGCCATTCGACCCTTCGAGCCAGCACCGCCATTCAATGTGATCATGGCTGATCATGGCTGTCCTTAGACTGCTGCCCAGGGCTAATAGCAGGAGCATCCTGGGACATCTGGCTGTGAGGCATGATAAGTAGAGTTATTCACAAAATGCTGGAGTAACTCAGCAGGTCAGGCAGCATCTCGGGAGAGAAGGAATGGGTGACGTTTCGGGTCGAGACCCTTCTTCAGACTGATGTCAGGGGGGCGGGACAAAGGAAGGATATAGGTGGAGACAGGAAGATAGAGGGAGATCTGGGAAGGAGGAGGAGAAGGGAGGGACAGAGGAACTATCTAAAGTTGGAGAAGTCGATGTTCATACCACTGGGCTGCAAACTGCCCAGGCGAAATATGAGGTGCTGTTCCTCCAATTTCCGGTGGGCCTATGATAAGTAGAGTGTTTTGAGAGGTTATTCCATTGTGAGGGGGCATCACTGTTCTGACAGAGGCATGTCTGGCGATCTCTCGGAGGTTGGGTGAGAAATCGGTGCCTCGATCTGCTGGTGCTGAGGAACCTCACTTCTACACCTGGCACTGACATGGCTGACTGGCCCCCAGTCACAGGAGTCTCTATGTATATGTCAGTGCGTGTGTGTGTCTGCATGTATATTGCAGAGAAAGAGTGTGCCTATGAATGCCTGCATGTGAGAGCGAGCGTGAGTGTCTATATGTGACAGTGAGTGTGAGTGAATGTCTGTATGCAAGAGTGAGAGAGTGAGAAAAAGGTCAAGAGAGGATGATGGAGTCAGAGAAGATGTCTGGTCGTCATGGACAGGGGGGGGGGGGGGGGCGAGAGGGGGCGGAGGGGGTTTACCTTTAAAGGCTCATGCCCTTTCCTCATTCTGCACAGCAAAGTGTCGGGCCGTTGGTCCCAATGGGAACCCTGCAGATCCTGTTTTACCACATGCTTCTGGGTGTCACATTGTGCTGCTGATTCAGGTGATGGCTGCTGTGGATTAAAAAAAAACATTGTGTGGAAAGGAGGGTAAAATTCCAGACACCAGTTAGCGGAAAACAAAACACTTTCAAATGAGCAGTGAGTTACAAGGAGATCAGCAGCAGAGTGCAACCTTGGTATCTCAGACTGGATGAACCTGTGAGCAAAGTCTGGACAAAAGGTGGAGATATTGATGTGATTTATTGTAACTGGTGCCACAGATTAAAATAAGTGCCTTTTTTTTTTTGCCTGATCCCTGCTTCAAAGAAGAACTCCATGGGCTCATAAAATCGCAGAGTACAAATAGGTGGTTCTGAGTTCCAGTTATTACTCCATGCCCCACAAGTATTGAGACATATAATCAGTAAAACATCAGCTTCAAAGCTCCATGGAGATCAGTGTTAACCCTGACCTTTGACATTGCACTCCTTGGGGTGTCCAGACTGCCAGCCAGGTGTTTTAAATAAGCGCATTTTATTTGCAGAGATGCAATCAGGAAACTTCACACTCATCATTTAGCAAAGGAACAATATTTAATTAGCAATATTTTGTCTTTTTTTTCTCATGCCTTAATTTATTTATTTCCATCTTACTTTGAGCCTTCTGCTTCCTGATCTAGCACGGTGGCATCAATCTCCTGGAAAGGTCAGGACCCACAGTAACTCAGGCATTAGAAGCAAAGACTTAGAAGGCATGGCAACAAGCCAGACATGGGGAATTGTTCGTATGAGTACATGCATTGAATTTTTCTCTTAGTTTACACTTAAGAACCTGAACGTTAACAATGATCCAATTAATTTAGGATGTGTTTACTATATATTAAAGTGCAATGAGATGAAATAATTTCAATAACTTGCACCCTGCACTCTGTTTCCAAAACAATACCTGCAAAAAGAAGTACTTTATTGTTGGCATTAAAGGCAGCCTTGGTGGCATCAACATTAAAATGAAGATGTAAGAAATCATCATTGCATATTATTGCAATCAATAACTTGAGTTCAACTGTTCTCATAAGGGCAAACATGCAAAGTCACCTAAGCAGTGCTAAAATCCAGTGTAAGTCAGCACAAGACAGTGCATGGGGCGGCACAGAGGTCGAATTTGCTGCCTTAAAGCAGCAGAGACCCGAGTTCGATCCAGACTCAAGTTGTTCGATCAGGGTGTTGTCTGTACGGAGTTTGTATGTTCTCCCTGTGACTGAGGGGTTTTCCCCGGGTACCCAGGTTTCCTCCCACATTCCAAAGACATACAAGTTTGTTGGTTAATTGGGTTTAGTAAGGATTGCAAATTGTTCCTAGTGTGCAGGATAGTGCTAGTCCATGAGATCGCTGGTCAGTGCAGACTCGGTGGGCCAAAGGGCCTGTTTCCACGCTGTATCTCTAAATTAAACTAAACCAAACACGCATCCACGTCGTACTGCTGGCGGATGCATTCTGCAAAGGTTTCATCGGCAAATGTAGTTTGCAATGGCTTTGATGAAACATCAACAGCGGGGCTTCTGAGAGGAAAACCGATGTGGGCAAGTAAAATATTTCAAACAAACGCCATGCAATGAAAATATTCCCATCCCACCCTGACATCAAAACGACCTGACTTCCAGGTGGAAAAAACATCTGCGGTTTCTCAACGATTGTTGGCATGCACGGCCTCTTTATCCTGTAGAGGGCATTCTAGATCCAAACATAACAATGGGATCTGTTTGATGCAATGGTCGTTGCTATTCTTCAATAAAGTCACAGCTCACATTATAAATGGAATAACAACCACAATCTATGTTTGAGCATTATTAGGGAAGGTCTTAAAGAATTACTCACTATTATAGAGTCTTAAAGAATTATTCACGATTAGAGTTAGGCTGGCATCAATCGCCTTCTAGAAATACTATATTAAACATTGCTTTGAAGGTGTTAAGTGCCTGAGCAGTGGAATGACGTGTTCCTAGATATACCTCAATAAGCCAATGTGTGAAATATATTTGATTCCTGTCTCTCTGTGTTTTTTAGCCAAAGGGCTTCATGCTTTCTCTAGGAAGGACACCAAACTTGACAGTTACTGTACACCAGGTCCCCCTTTGAGCAGGATCTATGTGGGACGGTACATGTAACTACTTGCCTTTGGTTAATGCAATACAAGATACAGTTCAAAGGCCTGTCAGATCTTTAAAGAAACCTTACTTCAAAGAACTTACCAGAATTCAGACTGCACGTAGTTAGCATTTCATTCTTCGGGGTGCATAGTTACAAAGCAAAATCTTTGTTTCTCAGTTCTGACCAGCAGTTTTTTTACATTGCAAAAAAACCATTGTGAAAACACAACAAATGCGGATAAAACAACAAAACAGCCGGCTTCAAGAAACTGGCGAATTGGGTACAAGTACCCTCACTCCAGGTGAATCTTCCACTTGTCCCTAGCAATGGCCAAAACTCCACATGCGTGTAAGTGAGAAATCAGCAGAAAAACCCGAGAGAAATTCATTCTTCAGCCTCACTAAATTTTGGAGATGCATTTTAATATTCAATACAATCCATTTAAAAAAAAATTAAAACTCTCAATTTTACCCTAACATTATCCCAAATAATAATTTTTAAGCAAAAAAAAAAACACACTTCCATTCTTCCTTTATATCTTACCCATCACTTATCATTCTTCAGACCAGAAATGGCAGGCACTAAAGTGTGAGATTTGAGCTCAGCTTTGCAATGTGGAAATGTAAATTGGTCACAGACTTTCCATCTTCCGTTCACCCAGCTAGAATCCTGTGCCATTCCATTCACATAAATGTAACAAATCAAAATAAAATTGGATTTGGCCTACTTATAACAGGGACATTGCCTTCAAAGCCAAAGTCAAAGCTATACTGTGAATGACATCTGTTAAATTCGAACCATACCCACATATCTACAGATGCTGTTATATAAATTGCATCATTCGATGTGCAGAAGCAACTCTGTTATTTGGTTTCTTGTGTTTCCCTCCTTATGCCTCCATTTGGCGTATTGTCTCAACTTCCAGCCAGTGTGCAGCACGGTGGTGCGGCTGGTAGAGCTGCTGCCTCACAGTGCCAGAGACCTGAGTTTGATCCTGACCTCGGGTGCTGTCTATGTGGAGTTTGCACGTTCTCCCAGTGACCAACTGCATTTCCTCCAGGTGCTCCGGTTTCCTCCCACATCCCAAAAGATGTGCAGTTTGTAGATCATAAGGTCATGAGGAATAGGAGTAGAATTAGGCCATTCGGCCCATCTTCTACACCATTCAATGATGGCTGATCTATCTCTCCCTCCTAATCCCATTCTCCTGCCTTCTCCCCATAACCTCTGACACCTGTCAATTGGTCTCTGTAAAAATTGGCCTCTGTAAAAATTGCCCCTAGTGAGTAGGGAATGGATGAGATAGTGGAATAATGTAGAATTAGTGTGAACGGGCGATTGATAGTTGGCGTGGACTCGATGGGCCGAAGGGCCTGCTTCCATTATGTACCTCTAAACTAGTCTAAACTAAACTAAAAGTGGATTGAGAGCCACACTAGCAGTCAGGTATTCAAATGTCCTTCTCATCATTCCATGCTGAACGACTAAAGCTCCTGTGCCCATGTTAAAGTTTAGACAATAGATAATAGGTGCAGGAGGAGGCCATTCAGTCCTTCGAGCCAGCACCGCCATTCAATGTGATCATGGCTGATCATTCTCAATCAGTACCCCGTTCCTGCCTTCTCCCCATACCCCCTGACTCCGCTATCCTTAAGAGCTCTATCTAGCTCTCTCTTGAATGCATTCAGAGAATTGGCCTCCACTGCCTTCTGAGGCAGAGAATTCCACAGATTTACAACTCTCTGGCTGAAAAACCGAACAAAGTAGGTTTGTAAAAATCTCAACACAAAATATTCCCAAGGGCGATAGTAAATACTTTGATAATACAAAATGTTTACTGCGATAAAATATAGACACATAGAGTTGTACAGCATAGAAACAAGCCCTTCAGTTCAATTCATCCATGCCACCCATGATGTCTGCCTACACTTATTCCATTCTCCTGAATTAACCATATCCCTCTACACCCTCCTGATCCATATGCCTGCATTTCCAGCATATCCATCTGCCTGACGTTTGGATATTAAGGGAACGGAAAGGATGCTCATGGTGGCACAGCGGTAGAGTTGCTGCCGTACAGCGAATGCAGCGCCGGACACCCGGGTTCGATCCCGACTGTAGGTGATGTCTGTACAGAGTTTGTACGTTCTCCCCGTGACCGCATGGCTTTTCTCCGAGATCATCGGTTTCCTCCCACACTCCAAAGACATACAGATTTGTAGGTTAGTTGGCTTGGTAAATGTAAAAACTGTCCCTAGTGGGTGTAGGATAGTGTTAATGTGCGGGGATCGCCTGTCGGCGCGGACCCGGTGGGCCGAAGGGCCTGTTTCCGCGCTGTATCTCAAAAAAAATAGAAAAGGATTATATGGAGGCAGATAAGAGATGGTCTTGGCATGATGTTCAGCACAGCTATTGTGGGCAGAAGGGCCTGTCCCTGTGAGGTACAGTTCTACATTTGTTATTCTATGTTCCTTTTCTAACCAACTACCTGCTCAAATGCCTTTAAAACATTGTATCTCCCTCTACCACCTCCTCTGACAGCTGATTACACATAGACATCACTCTCGGTGTAAAAAAACAATAACTCATCAATAAATACATCTAATTCATCAGTGAATAACAGAAACCTATCGTAGCATTTTGAAATTATTTAGAGCTCTTTGCACACACATGCACACACACAATCATGCATCCGTTTTATGGACCCAATTATTATGTTTTTAAAATATTGAAAGTTTCATAAAATAATTCTAGCTGGCCCTTTAAGAGCTCATTTTAGTGAGGCAAATTGCATTATTTTTACATAAAGACAGATATACGCTTGAACAGTAGATGGTGAGAACATTACATTTTCCAATATCATTGTAATAAGAATTCCCGAGGACTGTCCAGACAATAAAGTGAATCTGTGCAAAACAACATATTTTCTCTCTAAAAGCTCTACAACATAATTGTCCATTTGGAGCAAATAAAAAGACTGCAGAAAATTAAGTTCTATGTTCTTGTTAACTCTAATCTTGCTCTGTGATGGGTGTGCCGGGGCAGTCATTGCCATATTGAAAGATAATAACCAAAACTGAAAAGACCTCAATTAGGAACAATAAGACGAGAGGTTGGTAAATCCAGGCATTGATCATTTCCAAATTTGTTTGCAGACCTCCCACTGGTTCCAGGGCAAGCCAATAATCTACTCCAAGGACTGAAAGTAACTATTACAGCTGCAATGCCCTCGTGTATTAAAGCATTCCAAACTTGCAAATAAAAACCTGCTTGAAGGAAATCTGTATATAAAGAAAATCTTCCTTGTTCAGCGATGAATATCTTTAATTGTAGCGGCCGAGGTGAACATCAGAAACATTACGTATTCATAGAAATGACCTTCTTCCTTTGGATCTGTGATTGCCAGCAACCCCGGGGCGAAGAAGCAAGGTCAACAACAAGAGTGCACATACCACATGTTACAAACATTAACCTCGCCTACAAAACGTGAATATTTTTACAGTGGATGGTGGTTGGCAGAAAGGATTCTAATAGGTTGGGTCTTTACTAAAGTCCAGAGCAGTATGCCAAAAAATATGGTATTGGATAAAACAAGGCTCTATTGTGTAGTGCTCAACAAATCTGTAAAAAAAAGGTTAATAATTGAAGACAGACAAGAATTAGTTGAATAGGAAGCATTAGCCAACACAAACATGATTTGTTTCCATGCTAAAGGTGATGCGAGAAAGTGTTCAAATGATTTGCTTTCGTACCAAAATGCTTGAACTCTGACTACAAAAAAAAACCCCCACTTAAACTCAGGAAAAACAGCCTTTGTCTCGTTTGCCCAGTCAAAGTGCAGATTCCATTAGCCACTCACTTGCCGGCATTGGCAATGGAAACATTAATGGCTTCACCAGGGTTCAGAGCTTGTCTCCCCTTGGGGAAGGCGGGGAGGAAGGAGCCAATCCACATCCTAAACATGGAATATATCAAAAGATATTACTTTACAAGCCTTTCTTCTGCAAGTACAGGCGGAATTTAAAATGCCGCCGTCACCATCTGCCAGAGCTGGATGATGGTGTGGAAATGAAGCCAAGAGGTGATCATTTCACCTGTTATCTCCCATCATCATAGTTGCAGACAAGTTAGAATTCTACTCCTCCACTGTACTCAAACCTCAAAATCTGCTTTTCAGATATTTTGTTTGTGGATTCAAGTTACAAAATCATAGACATAATTAAAATAGCACCTGAAAATGGGAATTGTGGAAAAATCCTTGTTCCTGATATCTTTTAGTCCTTCACCTTTCTGACTTAAACTATGAAAATACCTTGCTACTTTGGTCCAAACAGCTTGCAGGTTCCAGCCATTCCTCTTTATCCTGATGCAGAACACAGTAGCAAGAATTGCAGAATTTAAAAGATATTTGGATAGGTAAATGGATAGGAAAAGTTCAGAGGGATATGGGGTAAATGCAGCCAGGTGGGACTAATGTAGATGGGACATCTTGATTGGCCTGGGAAAGTTGGGCTGAAGGACCTGTTTCTGTGCTGTATGACTTAAGGACTCTAATTAAAGATAATCAAGATATGAGATTAAAATAATCTTTAAATTTTTCATTACAAAGAGTCAACTTTGGTGAGTTAGTTCACGTCAACAAGTTGGACACATGGAATGGGGTTGAGAGGGAAAAATAGATCAGCCATGATTGAATGGTGGAATAGACTCGATGGGCCAAATGGCCTACTGTTCCTATGACTTATGAATCAAAAAATAATGCAAATCTATAGTCATTCAAAAGATAATAGCGTATCACTATGGTTTGCTCAGATACCAAGCATTAAAATGCAAGCCTGCTTTTCATTCAGATGCTGAAAGGTAGTACATACATTTCCAAAAATATCCTTATTTTAAATTCTCACCATTCATGTTTGTGTGTGTGTAAGTTGAATCTGTAGTACTGCAAATCAATGTTTGTACCTAAGCATTCTAGTGATACTTGAATCAACTTAAACTTCTGCTTTCCTGTATCTGCCTATCGATCCACTTTCCAATTTTCATTTGTTGGTCAGTTCAATCATTCCTTTACTAAGTTTGAGCAGCTTAACTATAATCAACCCCTTCCCACATAACAAACACATTGAACAAACATTGGCACTGTATAACATAATCACCTCACTATTACTTTAAACTAAAATCTCTTTCAAAATGATTTAGCTATGACCAAATGATTAGTTTACACCATGATGCAACTAATTATTCAACACAGTTGTCGATTTGATGATGCTGACAGCTGAGGGTAGTATAGTTTGATGGAGCATGGTTTAAAGTTCATTCTTGATTTTATTGAATTTTAAAGAAGGATTTATCAAACACACTGAAGGTATTGATTTCTTGGAGGAAAACAATGTTATAACAAGATACCTTCAAACAACTATGTGAGCTAGGTATTTTTTTTTAGTCACAAAAATGAAAAGTTTAGCAGAACAGTATTGGGGCAAGGGCGAGACTGAACAAAGGGCTGAGATCAAAAACATCACTGGAAACCAGGAGAGAAACCAGTGGTTACTCCAGCATTTGATTCATTTTTCTTTGCAGCATAACCACATTACAACAGTGACAGCACTTCAAAAGTACTTCTTGGTTGCAACGTGCTTCGGGCTGCCCTGATGATGTGAACAACATTGTAAGATTGCACAACTGCCATGCTTGCAGCTTGTGTTTTGAAGATCAGTTTTAAAAAAAAATCAAACTTCAAAATCTTAAAAATTTGAAGCTAATTTCAAACAAGTCATGGTTGTGATCTATGGGTCACAGACTTACAGCAATGCTGTCACTGACCAACACTTAAAACTAACTGACCAATGTCTATGGTGAAAGTTGTGGGAACATGATCCTGATGTGAGCTTCATTAAGCACATTCCATGAGAACTTTTTAGCACTCAGTCTGCAACCATGCTCCCAGCTAATGAAGGTCTGTGTGCTGTTCAAAGGGACTCTTTAGTTTGGACTCTGACTGTTGACAAATGGTCACTCATCCTAAAGTGTAACAATGATTATTTTCCCCAAAAGTTTGCTTTGATCAAGTCCCTTGTACGTGAATATTATTTTGATCGGATTAATACATTGTTATCAACATTTCACCCAGAGCATTTACCTTTCTACAGATTATTTGTACTGTGTTTAAATGCTTTATTAAAAAAAGACTTAGAGCAGAACTCACTGGTCATTAATTCAATACTTCATTTTTAATAAGGAGTCATTGCAACGACACAACATAGCTTTAATTGTAAGGGGGAAACAAATGCCTTATAATTTTTAACCTTCAACTACGTTATGACTAATTGGAAGTTGGAATCCGTATGAAAGCAGGGAAACTACGGTTTGAATTAAGGAAGTCAACCGTTTGTGATTGTGCCTCTATTGGGAAAATCTCTGTCACGCTTTCATTAGTGCGAGAAATCCTTCAATTGCTGAGTCTTGTTTAACGAGTTGACTCAGGGAGAGAGTGAACTAAAAATTCAGTAAGACCCACATTTGTAGATGACCACAGCCAGTGCGACCTTTTTGGTGCCTTGAACTCAAAGAAATTACCTCCTTACCCCTGCTTCCTGTGCAATCTTTAACAAGGCTCAAGGAGAATTACTCCCAATGATAAATTTCCAATCGTCATCAAAGTCATTACATGGAGAGAAACATCAAATTATTTTAAGCATTAAGAAGCCTGCCATGGATTCACATTTGATACTCGTATATAGACAATTTAAATGATTTCCAATTCTCCAAAGAAGGAAAACTTTAGACTTTACTTTAGACTTTCGAGACATAGCGTGGAAACAGGCCCTTCAGCCCACCGAGTCCGCGCCAACCAGTGATCACCCCATACACCAGCACTATCCTACACACTAGCGACAATTTTACACAATTTTACCAAAGCCAATTAACCTACAACCCTGTACATTTTTGGAGTGTGGGAGGAAACCAGAGCACCCAGAGAAATCCCATGGAGTCACAGGGAGAAGGTACAAACTCCAAACAGACAACACCCGTGGACATGATCGAACTGGGTCTATGGCACTATTAGGCGGCAACTCTACCATTGCGCCACTGTGCCACCATTGATGAAACTGATTTATGGATTTATGCTACTGCTTTGTAAAGTACAGCATCATTCTGAACATTATAAAATCACAGGCTTTTTCTGAAATATTCTTTGAGGCAGCTACAGTATTATGGGCCCAGAATAAGAAATAAATTCTCAGGTCCCCCACAACTTAATGCTCAGCAGCAAAATGCCTGAAATATACATGTAATCGCTAATTTGAGGTTGGCTTGGCTTCCTCAGTGAGAAGCCCAAGCCCCTCTCATCCAGTCACACACAGTCAAGGCCTGGTTTCCATGCTGTATCTCTAAATTAAACTTAACTAAGATATGCTGGGGCATACTGGGGTCAGAAAACATGGATATCCATTATAAATACACTATTTCCCCATCTCCTCATTCCCATCTGGGCAGTTCTATCTTGCTTATATTTCTGTGGTGCTCCCATCTGAATTGTTGACTCCAAGACAAAAATGCATGGACATTTTAAAAACAGAACCTTTTTTAACTGCATTAATCTGTAAAGGATACGTGACAGAGACAGGTTACATACTAGCACCGCAATCTCCAACATAGTTAATCATCCTGTCGACCTTTGTAAAGATATTCTGAAACATGCATCAGTTTAGTTTAACAATGTAGGTATTTTATTGGGAACCATAAAGAGAAAGGGAGTTTGATTGCTCCATTTCAATCATTAAAGTTATAAATATGCTACTGCTGGCTTTCCAGCTTTGTGTGTGTGTTCTGGAAAAGCTCCCAATTCTTAAGCAGACCTTGGCCCAATGACTGTTCCAGAGCACATCTTGTCCCTGTAACATGCTGAAGGAGCTGAGGAGGGAAGGAGATGAAGGAGATGCATTTTCTCTGGCTTCCTCCTTGTTGATCTGTACACAAACACCAGGACATAGGATGTTCCCTGACTAGTGAAAGCCGGTCCGAGACCGTCCTAACTACGTCTGGCAGCAGTGTGCAGCTCCCCTATTCCTCCCCTCCCCCCCCCCTCCCCCCCCCCCCCCCACCCCCCCTTCCCCTCCCGGCATCCTTTTGTGTGACCTCATCAGTGAGCCAATACTCTTTGTGTAGGAAAGATGCTGGTTTAAATCGAAGGTAGACACAAAATGCTGGAGTAACTCAGCGGGCCAGGCAGCATCTCTGGAGAGAAGGAATGGGGTGATGTTTCGGGTCGAGACTCCTTCATCAGTCTGAAGAAGGATCTCGACCTGAAACATCACCCATTCCTTCTCTCCAGAGATGCTGCCTGTCCCGCTGAGTTACTCGAGCCAATACTCTTTCACCTTCTTGCACTCTGGGTGAACGAGGGTTAAAACTCATCCTACTCTGGGCCTTCTGTTTACTTCAGCACTATGAAAACACTTTGGTCATACGCCTTCCCTCGCTGCCAGGGAATTCTCATTTGACCTTTGCAGGAGCAGCACAGCTGTGCCAGTCAGCTAAAGAAATGACAGATGAAAGCAGCAACTACTGAGTGACTAATAAGGGGATCATTCGCTACCCTCTGCTGACATCACAGAAACCAACATATCACAGCCACACTTGCAACATTTACTTTAGAGATACAGCACAAAAACAGGCCCTTTGGCCCACTGAGTCCGGGCTGACCAGCAATCATCCCATGCACTAGCACTATCCTACACACAATACAATACAATACAATACAATATATCTTTATTGTCATTGTACAGGGGTACAACGAGATTGGGAATGCGCCTCCCATACGATGCAATCAATTAATTAGCTAGTCAGTATTAATTTATACAACCCAATGAAACAAATTGGAACAGTTTTAAACAGAATAAAGTGCAGGAGATCTGTGCCGGTTCACTGTGCGATGTGACCATCTGGCTCAGCAGGACCAGTTCAGAGCAGCTATGGCCCTGGGGATGAAGCTGTTCCTGAGTCTGGAGGTGCGGGCGTAGAAGGTCTTGTATCGTCTGCCCGATGGTAGAAGTTCGAACAGACTGCTGCAGGGGTGTGAAGTCTTTGTGGATGCTGGTGGCTTTTCTGAGGCATCATGTGTTGTAGATGCCCTCCAAGGCTGGTAGCTGTGTTCCGATGGTCCTCTGAGCTCTATGGACTACCCGCTGGGACACTACGGACAATTTACAATTTCACTGAAGCCAATTAACCTACAAACCTGCTCGTCTTTGGAGTGTGGGAGAAAACCGGAGATCCTCAAGAAAACCCACACGGACACGGGGAGAATGGGCAAATTCTGTACAGATCGGCAGTCAGGATCGAACCTGGGTCTATGGCACTGTAAGGCAGCAACTCTACCGCTGCACCACTGTGCTGTACTTCTTCTAATTGGGTTTATACAACCTCTTTAAGCAGCTGTTGCGTTATACCTCCAAAAACTCCTTGTCACATTCAGAAGAACATCAAAACAGAATATGTATTGTACAAAAGTGCAAGAGCACAGAGCTAAGAGGGTCCTAGCAGGTGGATAACGAAACCCATTCTGCACTTAAGTGAAATTTAATTACACTCAGTGGAATATTCCTGTAACACTAACAATTATTCACTTTGTATTGTAGAAGGAAATAGTCTAATGTGCTTTCAAATAAAACACCGATGCTCACATTTCTTTATTCCTAATAATAATCTGACTACAAAAGGAGGCAGACTGTGAACAGCAGCCCTTTTCAGTGAACCTTTACTATATCGAAGAGTCTCGGGATCTCTATGTAGATAGTGCAGATTCAGGTGTGCTTGCAGAATATACGTCAAAGTTGACCATTGAGCCTTAGGCTGCTCCAGAGAGATTTCTACAATGTGTTCAGATCAGCTTTCAGCAGACGAAAAGTTGATTATCAAAGCGCTGCTGCCAGCTAATTCGAAAGTACTTCCATTTATTCTGCAGGGTACGAATTGAATTGATCACTGTCCTTGGCTGGGAACATGCAAACACGTTGGTTTAGTGCTGAGACCACAATCAGTGGTGCAATGCTCATATTTGGCTTTGCAGTATTCAGGTATTGCTTTAGAGGGAAGGAGGGAGCGTCAGTATTCGTTTTGGGAGTAATTCAGTTTTACACACCTCAATGTTTTATCTTTCTTTATGTAAAACAATTGTACAGATTGGGTCTCCACAAATAGGCTATGCAGACACTAAGTGGGTGTGTAAAGGAATTAGAGCATTTTAGACTTTTTGGTTATAACTTTTCTGCTTTAGTTTGAGATCTCTTTTAAGATGAAATTCGTAAGTTTATATTATAGGAGCAGAATTAGGCCATTCCACCCTTCAAGCCCACTCTGCCATTCAATCATGGCTGATCTGAAATTCCTGGTGAGAATATTTCCTTAGTTCCTTCTTTTGGTGTTATAAATTAGCAATTTTAGCACACACAGATTTCAAAGTTTTACTTTAGGTAGTTTAACAAATGTTAATTTTAACTCCCAAACTAAATTGACTTGAAAAGTGTTGTAAGATGTTAATTTCAGCTTACTAGTCATGAGCGTTTAATTGTCATCTGTACCAAATTGGAACAATGGAATTCTTACATACAGCAGCATAACATGCCTGTAAACACAGTACCTAATGGATAATATAAGAAGCAAACAAAGATATGTTCAATTAATTAAAATATATATATATGAATGCAAATCAAAGCCCAAAGTCCCTAGGCAGTTTGTAGTTCACAGTTGGTGTTTGTCGTGATAAATAGCCTGATGCTTATGGTTATTAACTGATAATACATTTGTTAAATTATTGAGTTGAGTTTATTTTATTGTCCGAGATAGAGTGAAAAGCTTTTGTCGCATGCTAACCAGTCAGCGGAAAGACAATACGTGTTTTTAATTGAGCCATCCACATGTACAGATAGATGATAAAATACGATTGTGATTTTATTTGTATGATACCTGGATGATGTAATTTTACATGATAAAATTATTTATATCAGTTCCATTTCCATTTAGTCTCTGCCTTACATTCTAATAATCTGGGTGTCCAAATGAAACCTGATGCGATAAGCTTATAAGTGCACATGTGAGTGAGTTATGATTAAACCTGAAGTGGTAGGTGCCAGTAGAAAACCAATCCAGCAGAAATGAGAAGGAAAATCTCTGAGTGAGTTTGGTGGAAAGCCTTAAAAAAAACAAGGGAAGCAAAAGGGCTTTCAGTAAATTGTGGAATTGTAGATGAGATTAAGGAATGGCAAATTCAATGTGTAAATGGAAGTAAATAAAGGTGTGCGTTGACTCTAGCAACATCATCCTCGGCATCCATGCTATTTTGCGATCTTTTGCTGAATGTACCACTGCTGCTGCCCTTTTACATAGACAGGCATAGATTGCCAGCTGATATACAAGTACATCATCCAATATATGTGGCCAATTATGAGCAATACAAGCCAATGCAAAAAAATTTTTTTTTAAATGACTGAAATCTCACTGACAAAGGGTAAACTGTACTTCAGCACACACATATGGAATTCCACTCATATTTAGCTGACTGGACCAACTGTTACTCTGAAGCAATACTGTGTACTCAGACGAATCCTGCTTTCAAAAAAGCTTCATTGTGGAAAGGCTACATTAATGTCGCTGTGGGTGAAACGCAGACATTATTTTCAGCAGCATAAGGGTAATATTTATTATCCTGGTGGCTGAATTTCAGATGATAAAAATGTTATGGCTGCAAATATTGGAGCTGCTGGATTCATCCAAACACCTCTGGATAGAAACTTAAACCGGTCTGATTCCCTGCGGTGGATGGTGTGGAGCTTTCGGATGCCTGCGGACAGATTGCATCCTTACCGGAAGGCTGCCTTGGATCGCAATGCTAAGTTCTTATTGGGCATGTTGAGTATTGTAACTCTGTCAAACATGAGGGATCTAATCATCCACACCACAGCCTCTTCTTCCTTAGAAGGCTCAGGAAGTTCGGCATGTCTCCAACAAATCACACCAACCTCTACAGATGTGGCGTAGAAAGCATTCTATCTGGATGATTCAAAGCATGGTTTAGGAACAGCTCTGTCCAAGACCGCAAAAAATTGCAGAGAATTGTGGACGCAGCCAAACCAACTTCCCTTCTATTGACTCCATCGACACCTCAGGGGCAGTATTTTTACCAGAGAGCAGTGGGTGCCTGGAAGGAGCTGCCAGGGGCAGTGGTTGAAGCAGATACGATGGTAGCAGAACCGAAGGCCAGTAGCATAATCAAGGGCGTGTTGCACCCTGACCACTCCCTCTTCTCCCCTCTCCCATCGGGCAAAAGGTATAGAAGCACACCTCCAGATTCAGGGACAGTTTCTTCCCAGCTGTTATCAGGCAACTGAACCATCCTACCAACAACTAGAGAACAGTCCTGAGCTACTATCAACCTCATTGGAGTCCCTTGGACTATCTTTGATTGGACTTTATTGAACTTTATCTTGCACCAGACGTTATTCACGTTATTCGCTTTATCATGTATCTGTACACTCTGTGGGTGGTTCGATTGTTATCATGTATTTTCTTTCCTACTGATCGGTTAGCACGCCAAGAAAGCTTTTCAATGTACCTCGGTATACTTGGCAATAAATTAAACTAAATTAAATCTTCTGATGAAGATCTCTCCTTGAAAAACATAATTTGTTTACCAACACTAAACTTCTTAAGGGTTGTGATACAGCTTGGATAGGGATGGACATATAAGGTCATAAGTAATAGGAGCACAATTAGGCCATTCGGCCCATCAAGTTTACTCTGCCATTCTATCATGGCTGATCTATCTCTCTCTCCTCATTCCATTCTCCTGCCTTCTCCCCATAACCCCTGACACTCAGCAGTTGTATAGGGCCCTGGTAAGACCACATCTGGAGTATTGTGTACAGTTTTGGTCTCCTAATTTGAGGAAGGACATCCTTGTAATTGAGGCAGTGCAGCATAGGTTCACGAGATTGATCCTTGGGATGGCGGGACTGTCATATGAGGAAAGATTGAAAAGACTAGGCTTGTATTCACTGGAGTTTAGAAGCATGAGAGGGGATCTTATAGAGGCATATAAAATTATAAAAGGACTGGACAAGCTGGATGCAGGAAAAATGTTCCCAATGTTGGAGGAGTCCAGAACCAGGGGCCACAGTCTTAGAATAAAGGGGAGGCCATTTAAAACTGAGGTGAGAAGGAACTTTTTCACCCAGAGAGTTGTGAATTTGTGGAATTCTCTGCCACAGAGGGCAGTGGAAGCCAAATCACTGGATGGAATTAAGAGAGAGTTAGATAGAGTTCTAGGGGCTAGTGGAATCAAGGGATATGGGGAGAAGACAGGCACGGTTACTGATTGTGGATGATCAGCCATGATCACAATGAATGGTGGTGCTGGCTCGAAGGGCAAAATGGCCTCCTCCTGCACCTATTTTATATGTTTCTATGATACCCATACCAATCAAGAATCTATCTATCTCTGCTTTAAAAATATCCATTGATTTGGCCTCCACAGCCTTCTGTGGCAAAGAATTCCACAGATTCACACCCTTTAGCTAACACAATTCCTTCTCATCTCCTTCCTAAAGGTACATCCTATAGTTCTGAGGCTATGACCTCTAGTCTTAGACTCTCCCACTAGTGGAAACATCCTCTCCACATCTACTTATCCAAGCCTTTCACTATTCGGCACGTTTCAATGAGGTCCTCCCTCATTCTTCCAAAATCCAGCTAGTACAGTGCCGTCAAATGCTCATCATAAGTTAACCCACACATTCCTGCTATCATTCTTGTAAACCTCCTCTGGACCTTCTCCTGGGCCAGCACATCCTTCCCCAGATATGGTGCCCAAGATTGCTCACAGCACTCCAAATGCAGCCTGACCAGGCCCTTAACGAGCCTCAGCATTACATCCCTGTTTTTGTATTCTAGCCTCTTGAAATAAATGCGAGCATTGCATTTGCCTTCTTTACTACCGATTTGACTTGCAGATTAACTTTTTGAGAATCCTGCACCAGAGCTCTCAAGTCCCTTTGCATCTCCAATTTATGGATTCTCTCCCCATGTAGAATATAGTCTATGCCTTTATTCCTACTACCAAAATGCATTATTCCACACTTTGCTACACTATATTCCATCTGCAACTTCTCTGCCCAATCTCCCAACCTGTCCAAGTCCTTCGCAGAGTCCCTGTTTTCTCTGCACTAACCTGCCCTTCCATCTATATTCGTATCATCTGCAAACTTGGCCACAAAGCCTTCAATCCCCTCATCCAAATCATTAATATACAACGTGAAGAGTAGCGGCCTCAGCACCGACCCCTGCGGAAAGCCACTAATAAACATGTTTATTCTGCTCAAAAATGCAGTTTAGTTTAGAGATAGAGAGCGGATACAGGCCCTTCAGCCCACTGAGTCCCATCAACCAGCAATCCCAGCACACTAACACTATTCTACACATACTAGGGACAATTTACAATTTACAATTTTACCAAGCCAATTAGCCTACAAACCTATATGTCATTTGAGTGTGGAAGTAATTGGAGCACCCAGAGAAAACCCACGTGGATCACGGGGAGAATGTACAAACTCCATACAGACAGCACTCGTAGTCAGGATCGAACACAAGTCTCTGGCGCTGTACGGCAGCAACTCTACCGCTGTGCCACCGTGCTGCCAGTGTGCAGGTAGTTGTCCAAATGTGGTATTAGGCGACTTCTTCCACCTATCACGGGAACGGAAGGATTCCTCTCACAGCCCATTTTTTTAATCACTCAGGAAACCAACTGGTTGAATGGAAAGAAGTCAAAAATTTATTATTTTCTTCCATCAGAATTGATTTCTCCCTTGGTCCTCCAGAAACCTATGGAATTTTCAGAGACTATGATTACCCAATATATGAAGGTCATTTGGATCCAAAACAAATAAAACCATCTGGTGCTGCTTAAAGTGTGACTTGCTGATCTTGACAGTGGCCATTCATACCACTATGGAGACACAAGAGACTGCAGACGTTGATATCCTGAGCAAAACACAAAGTGCTGGAGGAACCCCAGGCAGGATCTGTGGAGGGAATGAACAGATGACATGTCTGTTTGGGACTCATCTTCACATTGGGGAAGGAGGATTTGAAAAAGGGTCCAGACCCGAAACGTTGCCTATCCATCCCCTCCCCAGATGCAGCAAGACCACTATGGATCATTGCTATGAAGAACATGGAGAAAAAAAACACCTACATTTCTGCATCCATATCAAAACTCAACGCGATGAAATAGGACTCGGCTCCAATATGCAAGACCTGTGGCTGCAGTAAGCAGTTGAATCTATCTGAACACCGGAGAACCTTTAAGACTAATAACCACAACAAGTTTCACAGTTTCTTATTCAGTTCATCAGTTCAGCACTGGAGTTTCAAAAGAGGCAGCAAGACATCTTCGCTATTCCCTTATCATGTATCTATACACTAAATGGATCGATTGTAATGATATATTGTCTTTCTGCGGACTGGTTAGCATGCAACAAAAAGTTTTTCACTGTACCTCGGTACATGTGGCAATAAACTGAACTGAACTGAACTCGTGTATCGTTGATGTCTTTCCTGAGATTTATTGCTTACTTGAGTGAAAAAGCAATTGACTCGATACCTGGTCGCATTTGTGTTTTATGATGTTGCCTGGAGTGTCAGCCTATGGCGTATTAACTTCCACTACAAATAGACAAGCTTAGGCAATCAGTAATGTCCAACCCCTGCTGCCAAGGATTCTTGAGGTCTTTCTTTTTGATCTATTTGGAATACAAATTCTGTCACTGGGGTACACGTTCGGTTACTGAGGATACATCTCGCCAGCTGAGAGCTGCCATGACTTAGATCCACGCCATCATATCCATCAGTGGCTTGTCAGGCAACAGACAGGTGCTGAAGGTTGCTTTTGTAGACGACTTGATCTCTAATCCTCTTAACTTCCACTACCTGTAGATTCAGATGCAGAGATACAGCGCGGAAACAGGCCCTTCGGCCCACCGAGTCCGCGCCGCCCAGCGATCCCCGCACATTAACACTACCCTGCACACACTAGGGACAATTTTTACATTTACCCAGTTAATTAACCTACATACCTGTACGTCTTTGGAGTGTGGGAGGAAACCGAAGATCTCGGAGAAAACCCACGCAAGTCACGGGGAGAACGTACAAACTCCATACAGACGGCGCCCGTAGTCAGGATCGAACCTGAGTCTCCGGCGCTGCATTTGCTGTAAGGCAGCAACTCTACCGCTGCACCACCGTGCCGCCCTCTAAGTTATCAGTTGGCCATTGTGCTGCCCTGTAGTTATCAGTTGGCCATTGGATAAGTAATTTGCGAGGGTTTTAAGCTGCCGCTGGGCGCAAAGAAATCAGGTCACGAGTGGAACTAAGAAGCACGATTCCTTAATGTTTGATGAGCTCAGTATATTAATTGGTTGCATTATGGCCTGGTTTGGCAAATTGAACACCCAGGAATGAAGGAGATTACAGAGTGGTGCACAATGCCCAGTCCATCACAAGTTCTGACCCTCCCACCTTCGAAGGAATCTACAGGAGATGCTGCCCCAAAAAGGCAGCCAATGTCATCAACCACTACACTCTCGTTTCACTCCTACCATGGGAAAGAAGGTACAGGAGTCAGAATAAGATGTGACCATCAGGTTCAAGAATAGCCTCTTCCCAACAACCATCAAGCTCTTGAACACTACACAGCAGTAATATCAGCAACTATGAACTTCTATGGATTGTGTCTTTGGTTACACTAAGCACTGTGTATTTTGTTGCGCTAGTATTACAGTTATTTATTTATTAATATTAAAAAAATTAAAGTTGCTGTAAAGCTGCAGCAAATAAGAATCCCATTGTTCCATCGTCACTAGATATGACAATTAAAACTCTTGACTCTTGAGCATCTCCCCGATTACATCAGCTTCCAGCTTCCCCAAGAGCCTTTAATTCACTGTTTGTGTGACTCGAAGATTAGAACTTTGTTTCTGATCACAAATGCATGAACATGATTGTTGACATAGAAATATAGAAAATAGGTGCAGGAGGAGGCCATTCGACCCTTCGAGCCAGCTATTCATTATGATCATGGCTGATCAGCCACAATCAGTAACCCGTGCCTGCCTTCTCCCCATATCCCTTGATTCCGCTAACCCCTAGAGCTCTATCTAACTCTTTTTTTAATTCATCTAGTGAATTGGCCTCCATTGCCTTCTGTGGCAGAGAATTCCACAAATTCACAACTCTCTGGGTGAATAAGTTTTTTCTCACCTCAGTTTTAAATAGCATCCCCTTTATTCTTAGACTGTGGCCCCTGGTTCTGGACTCCCACAACATTGGGATTTTTTTTCCTGCATCTAGTTTGTCCAGTCCTTTTATAATTTTATACATTTCATATCATATCATATCATATATATACAGCGCGGAAACAGGCCTTTTCGGCCCACCAAGTCCGCGCCGCCCAGCGATCCCCGCACATTAACACTATCCTACACCCACTAGGGACAATTTTTTACATTTACCCAGTCATTATTTCTATAAGATCCCCTCTCATCCTTCTAAATTCAAGTGAATACAAGTCCAGTCTTTCCAATCTTTCCTCATATGACAGTCCCGCCATCCCAGGGATTAACCTCGTGTACCTACGCTGCACTGCCTCAATAGCAAGGATGTCCTTCCTCAAAGTAGGTGATCAAAACTGCACACAATACTCCAGATGTGGTCTCACCAGGGCCCTGTACAACTGCAGAAGGACCTCTTTACTCCTATACTCAAATCCTCTCGTTATGAAGGCCAACATGCCATTAGCTTTCTTCACTGCCTGCTGTACCTGCATGTTTACTTTCAGTGACTGGTGTACAAGGACACCCAGATCTTGTTGCACTTCCCTTTTACCTAATCTGACACCATTGAGATAATAATCTGCCTCCTTGTTTTTGCCGCCAAAGTGGATAACCTCACATTTATCTACATTATACTGCATCTGCCATGCATCTGCCATGCATCTGTCATGCATCTGCCATGCATCTGCCCACTCATCTGCACTTGAATCTGATCCTATGACTATTCTCTGACCAGGTATCAGGATTCATGGTCAGTTATTTCCTTCTCATGGCTAAGCCCCTGGTCTATAATTATCATAGGGGCTTTAGACTATTCAGGCTTAGTAGCCGACCTTTGCCACTGCCAACATCTTTCCCACGTGTGAAAAAGGCAATTGACTGAACACTTGGTTGTGTTTGCTTTCTACGATGTTCTGGCAAAATTCAACCTTTTGCCCAATTGACTTTCACTTCTTCTTGCGTTTGAGGCAGCAGAAATTATGTAACACCCTCCAGGCGCTGTAGCCAGTGCAATGTGCTGTTGTCAAGGGCCGTGAGGTCTTCCCCTCCACCAGGGGGACGGAGGACAGTGCAGTCGAAAATGACCTGCTGGGCTGTTTGCTGGTTTGCTCCACACACGCAGGCTGCTGATGGACACAACCCCCAACGATGCATGTTGGCGTTGAACCGGCTGACTCCTGTGCGGAGCCGGTTCAGGGCGACCCACTCTTTGCGGGGCATGTCCGAGCCGGGTGGGGCTGTGGTGTTCGGTGCGACAGTGATGTCTGTTCGCAGCTTGTTCTCCATGCTCCTATGTTGAAACCGGAGCCACAGAGGGTCGCTGCATGACAGGAGAAAGGGTGACGAGATGACAGGCGTTGAGGTCCTAGTTGCTGTGGATCCTGGGCGAGGTGGTGCAAAGGATGTTTGGCGTCCGATGGGGCCTTGCACAACAGCCTATAGTGAAGAACTCTCTGCGAAGCTTGGCGAGTGCGATACCTGCAAACACCAGCAGGAGATCCGTCGGAGTAGGGCGCAGGCAGCCAGTGATGATCCACATGGTGTCGTTGAGGGTGGCGTCTAGCTTGCTGGCATGAGCGCTGCGGCACCATGCTGGGGCGGCGTACTCAGCGGCCCTGTACATGAGTGCCAGAGCACTGGTTCAAAGAGTAGATGTCCTGGCACCCCATGACGATCCGGCAAAGCAACACAGGAGGTTGTTCTGTGCCGAGACTTTAGCACGGAGAGCTTCAAGGTGTTGCTTGTAGGTCAGCTGCCGATCTAGTTTCACCCCGAGATATGTAGGAAATGGGTAGGGGTGACCCATTGAGGGTGACGGTTAGCTGGCATTGAGCTTCCTTGTTGTTCAGGTGAAAGGCCGTTGTGGTGGTTTTTGCCGCTTATGTGGCACCAGGGCATGATCTTGAAGCTCCTCCGAACCATCGCTGACCGTCATTTAGTGCGGTTCCTTGCCAACATCCTTGCCAACCGCAGTTTTGTACTCAAGACCAGCGACGGACAATCTAGCCGACTGCGACGCCTAAGAAACGGAGTCCCCCAAGGCTCGGTACTGGCCCCCATGCTCTTCAATCTCTATATCAGCGATCTGCCATGCACGACCTCGCGCCAGTATGGATACGCAGATGACTTGGCCCTACTGCACTCGCACAAGAGTTGGTCAAATGTTGAGGATGTGCTCTCGGCGGATATGGAACTTGTCGCGGGCTACCTTAAGACCTGCAGACTAAAACTGAGTATGGCAAAACTTTCACTAATCATGGTGATAGTCCCTGTATTTCACACATCGCACTGTGAAGAAAGAGTAGCCAGTCACAGATACTGCCATCACAAGAAATATCTACCACTGTTGCTACGTGGCAGCATCATTGCAGAAAGACAATAAGAAAAATGTTAGTAAGGAAATCTGATGAAGATTTTTTTGTCAGTTAAATTGAATCCTTTAGTTCCAATGAGAATAAATAGTCTGGGCAAACTGACATGGTGGAGTGCCAACATGGCCTTTGTATCAAAAGTGGATAAATAGTCTAGTCTCAGACAGTTCCCGTAACCAAAGGGGCAATGTATTTATCAAATTGAAACCCAACTCTAGTTAATTCAACCGACTTTTCCTATCTGTGCCACTCAAAGTACAGACCATCCGGAGGTCATTAAAATAGACTGCAGAGATTAGAGTCAGCATCAATTTAGTCGTAACATGGAATTTGGTAGTTTACTCACAAACAAAGTCCTTCGCCAAACATTCTTAACTGTGTGCTGGAGACTTCCAAGTTGTAACACTGCAACTCGAGGAGGGACTAACATCCCTTTCGGAGGGCATTTTGATTTCATTGCAGATCAGTTACATGAAACCTGCAATTATTCACATTAAAATCTTTTCATGGAAATTTTAAAAAGTAAAAAAAAACATGATTACGAACAACTTAGCTGTATGGGAAATAGATTTCATGGATCTAATTTGGTACATGACTAAATCATACAGATGACTTGTTAAAATTCTTCTTTGGTCCATCTTCAATATTTGAAACTTTTTTGTTCCTGTGGTTTCTTTTCTCAACTGGGATAATTTCTCCAACAGATGAAAGATAGTTGCAGATAATTTTTGTCTTAAATTTGTCCTTGGTATTTGAATCAAGTTTCAGATGGGAACTATTAATTCAATTAACTTGTTAGCAGCAACATAATGTCCGATCCAAGTGTTCAGGCAAATCTCCCTCACCTGGAATCTGTTTATCAGCAGACAAGGAAAACAAGAGATTACTGAACTCATCTTTCAAAGAATAAATGAACAAAAGAAATCCAAACAGAACAAAGGGAATGGCTAAAAAGAGCAGAATGAAATAACATTTTGCGATTCAAAGAGATAAGAATACTTTGCTAAAAGAAAAGAAAATCCAGATCTTTTAATCTCTGTGTTTTTGTCACATTCTGCATCAAAAGTGATAAGTCATGCTAAGGTGAAGATTCTAAGGCCTGCAGCAGGGCTTCTAAGCACTATTCTTGTGTGAGTTTGGATGATGAGCTACAACAAGCTATTTTGCCATCTTGCCCGTCCAGGCCAGGCTCGGTGAATGCATAACTTCACCGGCATGGTGGCGCAGCGGTAGAGTTGCTGCCTTACAGTGCTTGCAGCGTCAGAGATCCAGGTTCGATCCCAACCATGGGTGCCGTCTGTATGGAGTCTGTGTGTTCTCCCCATGACTGCGAGGGGTTTCTCCGAGATCTTCGGTTTCCTCCCTCACTCCAAAGATGTGCAGGTTTGTAGGTTAAATTGTCCCGTGTGTGTGTGGGATCACTGGTCGGTGCAGACACGGTGGACCGACGGGCCAGTATCTCTAAAACTAGAAAAAACAAAAAAACCTTGTAGTTAAGCTCAGTATCTGGCATCTCAGCAGTAAGCAAGTTCATGGGTACTTCAGGTTGGAACCTACAGTTGAACTAAGTGTGACAAATAAAACAATACTGTATTTCAATTCAGTTCACCCCAAAATACTGAGGAAAATTCCACCACTAACTCTAAATATGCAAGAAATACATCAACGTTTCTCTGACATTTGTTCTTTTTATAATTAATACATTTTTGTTTGGTTTAGTTTAGTTTAGAGATACAGCATGGAAACAGGCAGTTCGGCACACCTAGTCCACACCGACCAGCAATCACCCATACACAAGTTCTATCTTTCACACGAGGGACAATTTACCGAAGCCAATTAACCTGCAAGCCTTTGGAATGTGGGAGAAAGCCTGAGAACCCAGAAGAAACCCATGCGGTCACAGAGAGAACCTACTGTACAGACTCCGTACATACAGCATCCGTAGTCAGGATCGAACACGGGTCTCTGGCACTGTTAAGGCAGCAACTCTACCACTGCACCACTGTGTAGAATGATGACTCACAGGAGGGCACTCACTCTATCTATTCTGTGACAAGGTAGCTCACTGTACAGGTTACCCCATTATTCCTAGACTTCCATTTTTTCCTAAATACTTGTCATTCTTTCCATTTGAAGTTGTTTGGCCAAGTTGCAGGAAGTCTCTGCTGGAGAAGCTATAGTTATCAAGGATGTATGCAGCAGACACTCATCCCCTGTCCAATATGTTCATACATTTTGTATAATGGCTTAAACCTAGATCGACCAGGGCTAATAATGTCAGCAAAGAACTGCAGAGAACTGCAAAGAAAAGCAAAGAGTGGGGATAAATGGGGCCCTTTCGGAATGGCAGGCAGTGACCAGTGGGGTACCGCAAGGTTCGGTGCTGGGACCCCAGCTATTTACGATATACATTAATGACTTAGACGAAGGGATTAAAAGTACCATTAGCAAATTTGCAGATGATACTAAGCTGGGGGGTAGTGTGAATTGTGAGGAAGATGCAATAAGGCTGCAGGGTGACTTGGACAGGTTGTGTGAGTGGGCGGATACATGGCAGATGCAGTTTAATGTAGATAAGTGTGAGGTTATTCACTTTGGAAGTAAGAATAGAAAGGCAGATTATTATCTGAATGGTGTCAAGTGAGGAGGAGGGGGAGTTCAACGAGATCTGGGTGTCCTAGTGCATCAGTCAATGAAAGGAAGCATGCAGGTACAGCAGGCAGTGAAGAAAGCCAATGGAATGTTGGCCTTCGTAACAAGAGGAGTTGAGTATAGGAGCAAAGAGGTCCTTCTACAGTTGTACCGGGGCCTGGTGAGACCGCACCTGGAGTACTGTGTGCAGTTTTGGTCTCCAAATTTGAGGAAGGATATTCTTGCTATGGAGGGCGTGCAGCGTAGGTTCACTAGGTTAATTCCCGGAATGGCGGGACTGTCGTATGTTGAAAGGCTGGAGCGATTGGGCTTGTATACACTGGAATTTAGAAGGATGAGGGGGGATCTTATTGAAACATATAAGATAATTGGGGGAGTCCAGAACAAGGGGCCACAGTTTAAGAATAAGGGGTAGACCATTTAGAACGGAGATGAGGAACTTTTTCCGTCAGAGAGTGGTGAAGGTGTGGAATTCTCTGCCTCAGAAGGCAGTGGAGGCCAGTTCGTTGGATGCTTTCAAGAGAGAGCTGGATAGAGCTCTTAAGGATAGCGGAGTGAGGGGGTATGGGGAGAAGGCAGGAACTGGGTACTGATTGAGAGTGATCAGCCATGATCGCATTGAATGGTGGTGCTGGCTCGAAGGGCTGAATGGCCTACTCCTGCACCTATTGTCTATTGTCTATTGTCTATTGTCAGATGCTGGAAAAATCTGAAGTAAAAAACAGTAGATTCTGGAGATACAGCAGGTCAGGCAGTATCTGTGGAAAGGGAAACAGTCAGCATTTCAGATCATGGACATTTCATTGGAAATTTGAAATGATTATGTACACTCACCACAGATGCTGCCTGACCTGCTGAGCATCTCCATCAATTTCTGCTTTAACTATGAGTCAGATGGCAGGTTTGCTGGATTTGCTTAACGTAGCATCATTTTACCTTATGTCTCTCTCATGGTAGGATATACAACATAGAAAAAAGAAGAGCATAGCGCAGGACATGCTCTTTGGCCCATGATGTCTGTGTCAAACATGATGCCAAACTAAGTCATCCATCACATGGTTCATATCACTCCATTCCCAACATGTCCATGCGCATACCCAAAAGACTCTTAATGCTCAGTTCAAGTTAGTTTATTGTCACATGTACCAAGGTACAGTGAAAAGCTTTTGTCAGTCACCAGAAAGACAAATCATGATTCCAATTGAGTCGTTTACCGTGTGTAGATACATGATCAGGGAATAACATTTAGTGCAAGGTAAAGCCAGCAAAGTCCAACCAGGGATAGACCGAGGGTCACCAGGGAGGTAGACAGTAGTTCAGCACTGCTTTCTGGTTGTGGTAGGATGATTCAGTTGCCTGATATCAGCTGGGAAGAAACTTGTCCCTGAATCTGGAGGTGTGCACTTTCACACTTCTATACCCTTTGCCTGATGGGAGATGGGAGAAGAGGGAGTGGTCAGGGTGCGACTCATCCTTGATTACACTGCTGGCCTTTGTAACTGCTACCATCATATCTGCTTCCAACACTGCCCCTGGCAGGTCCTTGCAGGCACCCACTGCTCTATGGTGAAAATACTGGCCCTACACATCCTCTCTAAACATCCCCCCAATCTTCTTAAAGCTGAGCCCTCTAGTATTTGGCAGATCCACCCTCGGATAAAGATTCTAACTGTCTACTATCTCAACCTCCCTTCATTTTATAAACCTCCATCACATCTTCCCTCAGCCTCTGACAATACACAGAAAACAATCCAAGTTTGTCCAACCTCTCTTTTTGGCTAATACCCTCTAATCCAGGCCACATCCCGGTAAACATCTTCTGCACCGTCTCCAAAGCCTCCACATCCTTCTTGTAATAGGGCAACCAGAACTGCAAGCAATACTACAAATGTGGCCTTACCTATTTTCTGGTACAATCTAAAGTCGCTCAACTGATTGGGAATTCAACCAGCAATGAACTGTGGGAATGAAACCTATCTGTTCAATTTGTGTTCTCGTAGCATTTTACTGCGCTGTATATCGCTGGGGCACATAACATTAAGTCCTTGCATCCAAAACTATAAAAGTCAGGAAAGAAAAGTTAAGCTTGCATGTCTTACATGTTCCCAAAAGAAAAGTATTAGTTTCTTTTTCTATGTTGTTACTTGCATAGCTATCATTGGAGAATATTCTTGGCCCTTTCCACAGTGGAAGGACAATGATTCAACATTTTTGGTACTGTATTCCAAATGTAAATTTGAATAGGCATAACATGTTTAACAATGAGAATCTCTTGACACAATGTACCATTATTGAATTAGAACAAATTCACTAGATTTTTGGAGATACAGTTTGGAAACATCCCTTTGGCCCATTGAGTCCACGACAACCATTCACACAGCAGCTTCATATCATCTCACTTTCATATCCTCTCCTTACACACAAGGGGCAAATTCTTTTACAGCATCCAATTAACTGCAAACCCCCACGTCTTTGGGATGTGTGTGGAAACTGGAGCACCCGGAGGAAACCCATGAAGTCACAGGGAGAACATACAAACTCCACACAGGCTGCTCTACCAGCTGTGTCACTGTGCCACCCTACTCTGTAATTTTATATATTTACATCATAGTTTGTGATGCTCCAGTAATATCGAGTGGAGCAGACTTGATAAACCAAATAGATTGTTTGCTCTCTATCCATTCCATTTCTTTCAGTTCCTTTAGATAATGATTTACAATTCCATTTAAAACAATACAGTTTCACAGTTATTAATCCCATCATCAACATCCATATGACTGACCAATTATGTCCCTACATATCCACATGAGGGTTATGTACTTCTTTACTATCACTCTGAACTGCAGCAGCATTTCAGATCAGCTATAGTAGGATCCAGATGCAGTTTATAAAATCCCATTCGCTACCCTGAGGATATATCTTAATGCCAACCATAGAAGACTAATCCTCACTTTGCAGACACAATTGTTTTCCACTTCCTACAGCATCCATCCTTGTGCCTCTTTGTGTGCGGCTGCCAAATTTAATTCCAAATTATAAGCAATTTTACGTTCTTAATTCCTGCTTGCTGAATGTGATTAGACACAACTTAAAGTCCACTTAAAATGGCCCGGTGCCAGCTTGTTGCAAGACAAACGATTTGGTGGTCTGACTTAAACTTAAGATAAAATGAAACCTGCTCATTGCATTCTGCAGCTGTTTATTATCCACAAACACTTTGTGAGTTTCTTACACATTGCATGGTAGAAAGATGCTAGTCCACGTTGTGGAACTCTTTCAGATTTCTGCCTCAGTAAGGCAGGAAGTGCATGCAAGTATTGGTTGCATTGGATTTTTTTTTTTTTGGCGCAAAGATCCCATTTGACATGTTTCCACGCTTCCTCTTTCATATTATTAGTGACCTGCTTTGGATTTCCAACATTTCTGAGGAGTTTTGTACAAATATGAACGTCAGTATCGCTGGAAAGCTCTTGTATTTACTTTTCAAACAAATCAGTGTTTCTTACACGTTTAACTGTGTTGTTTTTCCACGCTAGTTCACAAGCACAATAACTGCACAAATACAGTAATCGGAGCAATATGAAATGTTCAGGAGTTCACAACAAAGAATTAATGTTCAGTGGCAGGGAATATATTTTTTTAACCAGTAGTTTTTAATTGGTATTTTGAATTTAACTTTAAGAGTAGATTTAAAATAAACAGATTTTTTTCCTATGTGTAAATTTTACGGCAAAATTGTTCTGGTCTTGGCTGAGAATCAAAAAATCCAAGACACAGACATTTAATGACCACAGCAGAAATGAACTAAAACAAAAAAGCACTTCAATAACTATAACATTTCATGGTTGCCTACAGAGAGTAATTTTCCATCAAAGGTAGGCTGTACATTTAAAAGTAAATCTTAGAAGCATGTAATAGCATTTTTATAATGTGTATGGTTCTGCGTTTGCAAGCAGCAGCTCATAAAAATTCTTGAGAAAATTTATTGCGATTAACTGATCTTTTCTTTCAGAAAGCAGGAGGTTTAAAGCTGGCACTCAACGAGTCTCAGCTTTTTTCAGTATAGTTTTCTAAAAACTGAGCTGGCTCAGTCATAAAGTCACCTTTTCATCCGAACTAACTCAAACCAGATGCTTAGGCTCCACGAGGACCAAAGTCACCTCAGACATCCCGTCAGAATGCATCCCCCTCCCCACCCCCACTTCCTTGTCTTCTTTTCCTTCTCATTAATTTCTTTTTTTTTTCCGAAAGGCCACATTGTTGAATTTTTAACTTTACTTTATTTTACTCTGCAGACATTGCAACTAGAGTAACTAAATTTCTACTGAGTAATCATTTTAACCTTTTAAAGATATCCAAGCAAACCTTTTGAGGGACTGGGCTCTTTTATTGACGTTCAGTCCAAATCATTGCTTGAAGCAGATTAGTAAAGTTCCTGGAAGTGTGAACCTTCGTAACAAGCCAAAACTACCAGGAGCACTCTGTAGGTCAGACAGCAACTGTGGAAAGAGAAACAGAGTTAATTTTTCAGGTCAAAGGCCCTTTATTGGAAGTGGGAAGAAGTGAAAACATTTTAATATTAAAGTGCTGGAAGGATGGGATGGGGTGGGGGTGGTGGTTGAGGGGTGGATAGGCCATGCCCTCTCTGTTGAGTAGAATATTGAATTCTAATTTGCTTTCTCTGTCTTACGAGAATGGACCAAATCATCCACCTCTCCAGTAGCACACTCTAACCTGCTGGCATGTCCCACAGCCCAATATTTAGCAACTATTACTTCCATCTGTTCATATTTTCACTTTCTAACTACCTTCACTTCTTATAAACAAAGGACCATGTTCTCTCTTCTCATCTGCTGCCATTCATCCAATGAAGCAGATTAGTAAAGTTCCCAGAAGCGACCTCATTTATAGTTTATCTCCAGGACAGCCCTGCCTCGCCCTTTTCAAAAAATTTCCCTCTGTCCTATCCATTCCTCTCACTGTTGATACCTTTTTTTTCTCTCTTTTCCAGTTCTGACAAATAGTGTTTGACCGGAAATGTTACCCTTGATCTCTTTCCCAGATGCTGCCGGACCTGTTGTGTGTTCCCAGCATTGTCTATCTTAATTGCGATTTCCAACATATGTCGTTTTGATTTTTATTTACTGTTGACAACCTCTGCAGTTTTCTTTGAACAGGTTTAGTCATCCTTTGGCTATCCACTGAACATTCCAAATGAGGTTTACAAATTCAGAGATTTTCATTGATTGACATGTGCAGCATGGAAACAGGCTCTTCGGCCCACCGAGTCCATACCGACCATCAATCACTCACCCACT